>NC_046989.1:12982758-13582758 GCF_009769545.1 Cyclopterus lumpus
TGTTTATATTGTTTCTTGGTCTAAATCAGGCTCTTTCAAATGTGGTGTGTTGGGCTGGGAATACATGAGTGTGATGATTTGAGTGGGGGTGTGCATGTGTATTGTACATGTGAAATCTGCCTGGTAGATTAATTATCTAACACATTTGCCAATGTATATTTTTGCATGCATTTGACAGGGGGTCGATCCTACGAGTGTCTCACTATCTATTTTGCATTTTAATTTGTATGCGCACACACACTTCTGTATGTAGATATCAGCATGTAAAGGCTCCGTGGGCGTGTTTCTTTGTTTAAATGCACGTGTGTGAGTATACAGGATTATCGCAGTCTCATCCCTCATTCCCCTCCTGGCCCTGACCCTTTTAAACAACACTCTATCTTTCTCTGGGAATCCCTCCATCCATCTCCATCAATCTTTCTATCTTTTTCTGCATCCATATCTCTCTCAGTCCCCCTACTACTCAGGGTGGAGGGGGAGAGAGAGAGATGATCCTGTCTTTTTCAACCTTCTTCTTATTCCATCAAGCATACATCTAGCCTCAAAACTCAACAATAACACATCCATCACACACACACACTCGCACACACATACACACACACACACACACACACACACACACACACACACACACACACACACACACACACACACACACACACACACACACACACACACACAGCAGCACAAGCAGTGCAGAGTCATCGTGTAGCATGACAGAAAAAAAGCAAATAAAGTTGTATTCTAATGTAATAAGAAGCCTTTATACAATAAAAACAAGTTGCTGTCTTGCAGAATCTTGTGGAAATCCAGTCATGTCTTGTCATCTTCTCCTTAAGTCTAGATTTCACTCCCATATAGATATTGTAGTGTCCTTCTTAGCACATAGACAAGCATCGTACACTATCGTCACTTTTGTACATGTGTAACCTGCGATGTAGCGTGTCTGAAGTTCACTTTTAGAATACGTAATCACAATTAAAAATGCATGTTATTTTTTTAACAGATGTCTGGTCACATGAACACGCAAACAAATGGATTCACAGGTGAGGTGAGGGGTAACAAACAGGACGAATACGATTTTATAAATAAAATGACTTTCACAAGGTCCAAATATTTGGTGGTTTTAAAGGGGCTTCGAGTCAGCTCTCACGTCAGCTGATGGAGTTTGCTTAGTTGTCATTGAGATAGTTTGTCCATGTGCAGACGAAGGCCTCAAAATGTGTCTGAAAGCAGAAATACAGTTGACCTTGTGACAAGGTCAAGGTTGAAGCTTCCAGCGAGGTGTGGTTGATGTTGATGTTTCATTTTCTTCCCCTCACATGTTTTTTTATTGATATGTGTTAATTGATTAGTTTTAATTCAGCGTGCGAATATATGGGGCGCGACTGTTTTCAGAAGATATTTAGTGTTTTATATATTGTAGTTAAATATACAGCCCACCTTCTCAGGGATGTTGCCTTGCCGTGTTGGGGCGCAAAAACTTCTTTGGCAATGACATTGCTCAGCTTTCACTGCGTGTACTTATACATTTTGACAGTATTATAATTTAAAGTCTGTATGGCAGTAAATCCTCTGAGACCCCTGGTTAACAGAGCGTAGAGGGGGGATAGAGAGGCCAACATACAGACGGTCAGACAGACAGGTTACCATGGTTATCAGAGCAGAGAGAAAAGAATGGGAGGTGATGAATCTGAGTAGATAGTAGTGTGTGTGTGTGTGTGTGTGTGTGTGTGTGTGTGTGTGTGTGTGTGTGTGTGTGTGTGTGTGGCAGCCGTAGAGCCGAAGGCAGACAGTCATTGTGTCCTTGTCATTCAGTGAATCTGAAAACTGAACCCTGACTTAAGCTGGCCCTCTCCATTTCTCTCTCATTCAATATAAAAGGCAAGAGATAAAAAGTGTTATTGGGAGCTACGGTTTGAGTCGTAAAGATTCTCCCAAGAAATAGTTTTGATGTTTTAGTGATAGTAAAAGTATATATGGCAAGCAACACAGGCGGCAAGAATTTTTTTTTTAAAGAAAATGTAATTGAAATGGTCTGTCGTTCAGAATATTGATCCACACGGCTCTCAACATGGCGATGGCTGAGCCGGTGCCTTGCAGCTAACATGCTGACAGAGCCAACAGTGTGTACCTGAGGGGTGAACCAGAGGGTGGGGGCTACCCTTCCGTGACAGGGCGGCGTTATCAGCTGTAATCGCAGTGCGGAGGCCGCAAGCTATATAGGGCACACTTGCATGCATTGACATAAACAAAGCAAAGAAAAGCTTGAATAACAACACGCACAGATGGGAAAGTGACTTTGTTCTCTGCTCAGGTAGACGTTACTCCACTAGATCGTTACTGAGCAAAGAGTGAGAGAACCTTTCTGCTTCACCAACAAGTTCTGAAAGAGGTTCTGAAAGAGGTGCAACTGGCACATCCCAAAACATGTGGTTCCTCTTGGAATGAAGTTCCCCTGTGATCCTGTAAATCAGACGCACAGAGCTGACGGGAAGCTTAAGGTATTAGCTGTCTCAAATCAAGGCACAGTGACACCATTAAAGATTGCACAGTCTCCCACACATATTTGTATCTGGTTGGAGACTCTTCCAGGTTGTGGATCAAAAACCCAGGAATACACCGGATGTTGGCTTGATTTTCTGGCAGAAGCATGAGGCAGTAGTTGAAAAGGATGTGGAGAAAGGGCCATGACAAATATGTTCATTAAAGCAACGTGTTTGATCTTGTATTAAGGCCTGAAATATATATGTATTATCCATCCATCCATCCATTTTCAATACCGCTTATCCTCATTAGGGTCGCGGGGGCGCTGGAGCCTATCCCAGCTGACATAGGGCGAAGGCAGGGGACACCCTGGACAGGCCGCCAGTCCATCGAGGGCAATATATGTATAATATAATATCTAAATATTTTTATACTGAAGTCTGGTTCAAGGATTTCATGTTTGGGCCCGATGACATGACATCATGTAGTCATGTGTTGGACACACATGTGCACATGTTATGTCTATACTTTATAGACATGTGTGTTATGTATATTTTCTTTGAGGAGATCAGATCCATGACTTACTTTTGCCTACGACCACTATCTAATATTCTCAAAGCAGATATCCAACTTGGATATTGTATGATTGAGCTTATCCTCCCACCCCCCTTACTTTTGTTCTTACAGTGAGAACGTTTCTGTTATGAAAACCCTGTTATGGAAATCTGGAGATTCCATAACAAATTCTCAGATATTACTGGTAGTTTGGAAGGTTTGACTGAGCTTGTATGTTGTTGAGTGCTCGTATGAGAATGTGTACACATGTGTGAGAGAGACTTTGGGTGTCTCAGATGTTCTTCACAGTTCATCAGTGTTGACATCTGGCCAAACAGCTGGACACACACGCACGCACACACACGCACACACACGCCCACACACACACACACACACACACACACACACACACACACACGCACACACACACACACGCACACACACACACACACACACAATCCAGCCTTTCGCAAGTGCTTCTCCGCTGTATTTTTCATCCGATCTCCCCTTCCTGTCTGTCTCCTTTGTGTACAGTTGTTGTACATTTATGCGTCTCTGTGTTTATGTTTGTATATCAGCGGAAAATGTTGTTTAACTGTGAAAGCTTCTGACCTTAAAGCAGCACTGCAATGTCATTTTACAGGACGTGCATGTGTTTGTCTCTGTGCGCTTGCTTGCCAGACAGGAAATGTGAACCACGTGCACAATATGTTGAGCTTTCTCGTACTTTAAGTCCAACAAGTTGGTCATTCACTCTGAGACTAATGTGCTTTTGCTATGGGAACGACACAGGGAAGCCTGCTGGAAAAATACCCACATGTGTGTGTAGTCCCATGGTGCATTTGTGGGGTGATGACAGATACAGTAAATAATGATCAGTTTGTTGAGAGCTCAATGATCAGGTCCCTGTATTTATTCTTTGGACAACAGGAGCTACTTGACTTGCTGGCTAATAGCAGTCACACATTTTATAACACGTGTTGAGGGTGTACCGATCCAACCTTTTCAGTCTCAGTCCTTTTCAGTCCTTGGCTATCGGCCGATACCAAGCACGGTTCTGATACCAGTGTTTGATTAATAAGTGACTGGGTCCATTCTTTGTGTGTGCGGCAACATTTAAGGCCTGACTTAAACCAGCTTTTCTAACTTAGTAAAACAAAATATAACACATGAATGTATAGACATAAACTTACTAAACTGTGACTTATTGTTAAAAATAATAAATGGTACACCATCTTCACTGTCCAATGTGTCTAGTTTATAAACACAGAGCAGAATTGAATAGATTGGCTCCATTGTCAGATCAGATCCAGCTATTTGAGTCAGTCTTGGCCCGATATCCAATATCGGTATCCGTGCATTCCTAAACATGTGCACATGCTTTTTTCATTCAATTATTAGTATTGTGTAATACTATACATGTGCATGTTATATTATATTATTGTAATATAGATTTATATTTATATTTCTATGATGGTAAACTGAACCTCTTTGGGTTTTGGACTATTGGTTGGACAAAACAAGCCTTTTGGATATCAACTCGAGCTTTGGGAAGTTGTAATTGTTCGCTGTTTTCTTGTTATTTCATTGTAAAAATAATTAGTCAATTGAGAAAATAAGTGACAAATAACTATATAATTGTTAGCAGCCCTAAGAGAAAGTTCTGGCACTGTGGCTCACTGGCATAGAAACTGCATGGCTAATAAAATGTTGCAGTGATTACAGTACGCATGTTATTTTTCTTAGGGTGGTTTTACGAGAAGAGGTGATTGAAGCACACTCCCCTCACTTGTAATCATATGTCTCCAAGAGTTGAATATAATTATCATAGAGATGGGAATTTGAGATTTATAGCATTACTTTTATGTCTTCTAGGGATTCTTTTTGGTTTTGTTTAATACCCCGACCTCCCACAAGGGCACGGGGGAGGAAAACAAAGTCACGTTTGCAAACATTATTGATGGCATTTTCCATAATGTATGTGCTCTCAAAGTTTACATTCTGTTCCAGCAGTGAAAGATTCAGGAAATAGAAAAGAACATAGCTTGAGCAACATACTGCAAATGAATAAACAAAGAAAAAGTGAATACTCGCTATGTATGAGGGCAAATGATGTTAACTGCATTAGACTGTACCCAAAATACACTCAGATTAACAAACGTGGATGGTATAAAACACCTGCCCTCCCCCTCATGTTCCACACTAATTACTCATAACCTCAGAACAGCGACAAGCGCTCGCTGGCTCACTCGGAACAAGACGACAGAGAAACTGACATACTTCTAATGATTTTAAATAACAGTTTGCACAGCAGGGTGTGTGGGGCGTTCCTAATATGGCTTTTTAGCAATTTTGCTTTTGAACTACTCTGAATGGACTTGAACCTGTGATTATGGATGATCTGACTACACAAATAAGGCGAACTTTGCTGCAATATTTGTGTGTATTCACATATCAAGCCGCATATACATCTTTGTGAAATGCAATGGGTTTATTTGGATTGTTTGGCATGTTTGTATATAACTTTGTTTGCGTTCAATCTTGCAGCCATTTCCCAAAATATCCGACTGTTACTATTCCACTCAATGTCTCTCAGACGTCAGTACTAATACAATCAGCTGTTTCTGTTTGTGATCGCCTGTGTTTTCTCTCCAGGACTGTTCCCGGCGGTGTTGAACCTGGCGTCCATGGCAGACATATCCGCTAATGCTACCTGTGGTTTCCTGGGACCAGAGATGTTCTGTAAGCTGGTGGAACATGTTCCAGGCCAGCCTATTAGAAACCCTCAGTGTCGAATCTGCAACCAAAGGAGTAGAAACCCAATTGGTAAGAAGACATACACGCCTTATAGGCAAGGTGATTACACTAATTAATCATGCTAGATTAGTTAATGAGTGCCAGATCGGCCAGATGTTAACTAATCATTTTGTCGAAAAAGATAATTGCCGAATGAACTGAGGAATCAATCGCAACATGACAAGATGACAATACAAAATTGGCCTGGGATCATAATTCAAACAGACTGCTAGATAGTCGCTTATTTAGTCGATCAATGATTCAGTTAACCTCATACAACCAATCAGTTTTCCAGGGAAGCAGTTCATCTTTAACCAGCCAGTGAGTCAACTAATGAGTCCAGTTAGCTGTAGTCAACCAGGATGAGAGGAATTAAAGAAGGATGTACTGCTGAAAGAAGAGGACAAGGAAGGAGAGAAGGAAAAGCTTGAACAGAGTGAGAGACAAAACGGGTCATTTTAAAACACTACTCTCCATTAATACTAAGACTTTTGTTTTGGTTAAGTTGTACAAAAAACAAAGTGAAAAAACAACCTCAGCCACTCTAGACAAGAACATTTTCCAAAATGTTGAACTATTCGGTTCCAATTTACCAGTAACCAATTATTAAACAATTTTAATTGACAGGCTGATTTACTAAAAGCCAGATATCTTGATATTCATATTTTGGATGCCCTTTATGGACTTTATTCAGTTTTTAGGCCCAGAGGGATATAATGCTGTTAAAAAAAGAAGAGAAAATAATTTTATCAAAGGCTATATCTCTCTCATTTTACTATTAATAGTTGCCATGGTTTTTCCCCACAGAAATGTCACACATAAGTAGCCAGATAATTGACAGCTGCAACGCATCTTCACTTAAAAATACAGACGTGTAAAAACCCAAAACAATCCCGTACACACAGTATGCATAAAGGTGCTGCATACTGGCCTTTGCTCAGTGATAAACTATGAATATGGAACTCTTCCATAAGCTATTGTGTGGAATAGTAACCGTGGCCAGGAGTAGATTCTGCTAATAGGGTTACTTTTTACAAATGTTATTCAGAGGAGAAATATAATCATCTTAAATGGAAAGGATATCTATTATTCTTTTTTTTTACAAGGTGTGAAAAGATTCCTTTTGATATCCGACCTTGAATGGTTGAACATGTTCCCCTCTGCTGGATTCAAGACTGAAATTATTTACCATCATTAAAGTGTTAATAAAACAATTGATATTTCCCCCCCACCCCCGTATCTCCCTCTCTCTCTCTCTCTCTCTCTGTGTGTGTGTGTGTGTGTGTGTGTGTACAGAACAACATCCCATAGAATATGCCACAGATGGGACTAACCGTTGGTGGCAAAGTCCCTCTATCAAGAATGGAATGATGTACCACTACGTGACGATCACTCTGGACTTAAAGCAGGTAACAGACACACGAAACAAACAAACAAAAAAAGCTCAAAACAGTAAAACCAATATTCTTTCAAGAGCTTCAAGGTCCCTGAGAACAATCATTTGTGTTACAGTTGTTAAGGTTAAAGGTGCAAATAAATACCAGTTTGACTTCAGTGAGCATTTTAGAGTTCACCCAATGAAGGAAGAAGACTTGTGTTCTGTATTTACAACTTCACTCTCCTTCTCCTTGTCTGCCCAAATCACTTTACCTCGTGAGGCAGCTGAATTTGTGAGTTCACACAAGTATCATGAGATCACGTAAGAATAGCGTGGTGGTGTTGCCAAATCTTTTAATCCGTCATATCGCCGCAGCCTAACACACGCAAACTTGTAACAAGATGCTTATTATTGTATTGACTTCCACATGTATTTTCTAGAGGCTTACTCCAGCCTTAAACTAATACTTCTGAGTTTCAAACATGCAGTTCATGTAGCATTGACAGCTGGCTTCTTCACAAACAATGACAGCTGTGGTCGGCTTGGATTTATGTCTGGAGCAAAGGATTTTAACGCTGACTCGTCATTTGGAATCCACTGTAACCGCCATGAATCAAAGCTGAACACAGCCTCCATTGTCCTGGAGGAGTCAAGCTGCAAACCTTTTCCGTTTAGTGAGTTTGTTTTCACAGCATCAACAACATGAATAACTTGATCAGTTCACTGAGAGATGCCCAGTGGAGTCCAATTTCATTTGTGGGAATGAACATTTTTTTGTGGCTGGTTGATTTCAACCCAGGACCTTCTGTGAGATAATTTGATATGGTGATGAGGCTTGGCCTGTAGCCTTTTACCATAGCTTCTGAGTTGTAAACACATTTGATATCTCTTTTTTCTTAAAATTATAAACGTAATACCCTTTTGATTTACGAACAATTGAAAGTTTTGACAAGATAATAATATGTTTTGGTCCCAATACGGCCAATCTTTCTTTTCGGACCAAACACATTAAAAGCACCTCGTTTGACATGCATCAATTGATGCTACCGTGGAGCACCATATTTTAGGAAAAAGTTGCTAAGTAGGCAACATTTTTGTATTTCAGATAACCCTTAATAACCCCCTCTTTTAAAACATGAACATGATATGAATGAAAGTTTAACTAGATAGTGTGAATCAAAACGCTCACACTTGTACAGCCGAAGTGAAGCTTCCCTTTCTTCATAAAGTCCAGACACCGGCCTGCAGCGTGTGTACAAACAACAACCACATTTCATTTGGGTCTCCCATCAAACAGAAAGAAAGTCAGCGTGTCGTTTTTCACCATAGAAAGCGACAGTAATATTCTTAATATTATTACTATTAATACTTTCTGTCTTTCATAAAATATTGTCATTTGGGCTTTTTAGCTTTTGATCCTTTTAGCTCTCTCCAAACAGGCTTTGGTCGCTGAGTCCTCATTTGACACTGAAATTGAAACACGCTTCCTTTCACGTCAGACGCTTTCGGTACATTCGACGTCTTTAGATCCAAGTAGATTTTTACGGACTGCCCTTGATCTTGTCTCTTCATAGCAGTAATCTGTTAGTTATACCCGAACACTTCCTGCCACCATGTTACTTCTCTGTCAAGATGATGCTCCCATAACCACAGTCTTCTTAGATTACATAAACACTCCAGCCTGCATGTTGTCAATCCAATGGTAATTAGAGCAATTAGTTAATCATTTAAACACTGTTTCTTTGTTTTGACATCCAAAGAATTTAACCTCCGACTGTTATTTCAGCCGGGCTGAAATTGGTTGAACTAACCTTGCTATCAATCAGTTCATAAGCATGTGTGTCACTCTTTAAATAATTGGTTTTCATTTTTGATTTGAAAGGCTTGGCAGGGATCTCGGTGATTGAGGGGCTGTGTACCGGCATGGGAGGATTTAGGACATCTAGTTTAGTTTAGAAGTGCGATTAAACAGATTACAGCGCCAGAGAATAATTATATGGATGTCTTGAGAATAAAACTAATGAGGGGGAGAGACTTTAGTTCATGAGAAGCCCTCGGTTCATTAAGAGAAGCCTTTGAAAAAATGCTTTTAAGGTTAAAACTGATTAATTTTAGAATAAAAAGTCCAATATTGCAGACGAAAATGCCGTAATTAAATAAAAGCCTAAAGTAACACGCATTAGCAAAAACTCAATAACTTCTTTAGCATCTCATGTCAATGAATATTGCTCAAGCTGAATGTGCCATTCACAACTTGTGATCTCAAACTCAAGTTTTCTTTTCTCAACCAACTACAAAATAGCATCATCTTCAAACGCTCACATCCTAAAACAATTACAATGGCAAACATTTAAAAAATGTAAGTTTTTTATTTGCAATTTTTGCAAATAGCATATTTCACAAAGAGCTGTATCCCCCAGAATCAAATCAATGTGAGACTATTAACACCTCTTTCTTTCCCCTGTTTTTTTCAAATTGTAACCTTTCTACTCTGTATTATGAACTTAAACCCAGTCAAAACAGACAGCTCGTTGTCAGCGCCGTGTGTCAGGGTAAACAAAACCACAAATTACAATATAAAAAACCAAGCTTTGAATCCTGTCTTTGGGATTTGAATACTAACGTAACAACTGAATATTGGAATATTTCAGGTCAGCCTCCTATTATTCATATTGCGTTTAATTAAATTCAGAGGCAGAGAGAAAGAGAGCATAAAAATAGTGAAAAGCAAAAGTGAGGTGAGCTTTATTTATCTTTTTGCCAACCATCACATCCGTAGAATATAATTATATCTCTGGACAGGAAGTAGAGGAGCGCCATCTTGACATGTTAATGACTTCAGGCCCATCAATCACACCTTTCACCACTGTGGTGTGGCTGGCTGCAGAATATATATACACGCCTAAATGGTCTCTCACACACACACACACACACACACACACACACACACACACACACACACACACACACACGCACACACACACACACACACTAGACACACACGGTTCACACCTGTCACCAGAGTGAAATGGCCGATGAATGCCTCTGCCTGGTTACGCACTCTCTCACTTACTCACTTCTGACCTTCATATTAGTGTGCGGAGCAGGAGACTGACATGTACAAACACTTCTAGCTCTCGTCCACAGTCAAACTTGTATCCCAATGTGCAGAGAAATTAATGGAAACAAAATATTATAAAGCTCACAGCTGGACAGAGAATACGGAAGAAAGAAATTCTCCTCTTGTTCCATTTGTCATGGGCAGGTTCTTTAAAAGCTTTTTAATAGCAGCATGATTTTTCCTCAATAATTCACCTACTGAGCCATCTCAGCTCTAACAATACTCTTATACGATGGCCATGTTTGACGTGTTCACAGCAATGTATGATCTGGATTTAGACCTTTCTAGGGGGGGCAGTCCTTTTTAGTAGACCGTGAAGATTTATTAAATGATAAATGAGATGTTGCACCGTGGCACAATGTGAACACACAGGACCAAACGTGTTTTTCTTTCAGCAGACGATAGAAATAATGAAAATATAGTTCCAACAAATTCTAGATATATTCTCAAATGTTTAGCCCTTTCATCAAGTAACTCTCTTTTTTATTACTTCAATCAATTTTGTATTGATCAAAGTAACAGTAGATCGACCTCTCGTCTGAATTTCAGTGATGGACCGTATTGTCGAAGCCATTGTGTCTGTGCGTGTATGTGTATGTGTTTTGTGTGTGTGTGTGTGTGTGTGTATAAATAAATATGTGTGAGTCTTGATCAGGCCAACGGAAAGCTTTTTACCCTCGAGTGTGCTGAATTTCTCCTGTGACCTCAGTCATCTTACTCAGAAAACAACAGTGGCCTTGTGTGTGTGTGTGTGAGTGTGTGTGTGTGTGTGTGTGTGTGTGTGTGTGTGTACGTGTGTGTGTGTGTGTGTGTGTGCGTGTGTGTGTGTTATCGCCTGTGACATCACCACCGTCATTTCCTCTCTTGTTGTTGAGGCTCTCTGGATGGAAAGACTAAATAATGAGAAAGAGTGGGAGCTGAGTCTGGTCTGTCTGTGTGTGCGTGTGTGTGTGTGTGTGTGTGTGTGTGTGTGTGTGTAGGTGTGTGTGAGCGTGTGTGAGTGAAAGAGAGAGAGAGAGACAATTGAAGTCTGTATATGTGTTTTATTATTTTGCGGTTCATTTTTGATTTTGCATCTGACTTGACAATCAAAGTCTCCTGCAGAAATCTGTTGAAAATAATTTCATGAGAGCTCAGTTACTACATTCTTAAGGTTTAATTTACAGTTTTAAAAAATTTCAAATAATCACTTAAAAAAAAAAAGAAATTAAATTATTACCTTCAGTTATTCCATATCAAACAAAGGTTTCTCAGCTGTGTGCTACCAATGTGTGAAGCCTTGAGTTGCCTTAGGCATTAGTTTGCATATAAATTAGGAAATGACTAGTTAATCTATTAAAACTACTTTACCACGAGGGGTTAACCTTGCCTCGGGTGGCAACCATCTGTTGTCAGCTTCAGAGGTTAAATTGCGGTTATTATGGAAATGCAGCAGCCAGTTTTATTGATGGACAGTTTGTGCTCGCCGCGGTCCAATCATGCTCCGGCTCTGCTCTCTGGGGGCGGGAGGAGAACCTGACCGAGTGATCGGGGCCCTGAAAGAGGCTGTCAGTCAAAGGGCCGTCATTATCCACAGCTCTTAAATACTTCAGCATACGAGTGCCGTAACCACGGATTGCAGTTTTTGGGGTCCCGGTTTCGATTTGGTTTGTTTTGCACATTCAGGAGAAAAAATATAAATAACAAAAATATAAATGATATGTTTCTATATTAAGCGGTATTGAAAATGGATGGATGGATGGGATGTTTCTATATTATATGAAGCCATAACACTTATTTTATACATGAGATGCTAACAGTACAAACTACGGCCAGCGCATTGACAGAGCTAGCAGTGTTTATCGAGGCTGTCGGGTCAGGATGGCTTTAACAGCGTAAACATCCTACAACATGCGAGCGGTGCAAAGCAGCTGCCATGAGCTCACCAGGGGTTCACGCTCACGTGCACCAATGACCAGCCACGCTATCTATACAAAGCAAAGAGAAGCCACACACACAGAGGGAGAGCGACTTCATTCTCTGTCCAGATAGACATCACTTGACTGTATCTTCACATAGCAAATAGTAGTTTGCTGCTATATTAATGCTCACAATGTCGTCTATGAGTGTCAATAGAGATAACTGACCTCTTAATTACCGGCTCTTTAAAGAGACCACAAGAAAAGCCATAACCGGAAGAGTAACTGGAGTTCACATGTTCTGTCAAAGGTTTTTGCTTTTGTGTTGGTCCCTTGACTGACTAACTGTAACTGCTTACACCATTAACCCCACCCTTTTCAACATTAACTACGCTACAGTGAGTTCTACACACCGCAAAATGACGCAAAGATCATTAAAAAGCCACTTTCAGCCCCATGGTTGGACATGAACAAACAGACCGATAAACAGGCCTATGACAGTCCTCTACTATTAATTTACATTTATTATAATATCCAGATCACTGAATATTGCTGCTTTAAATCTCATCACAGTCCAATTCACCACAGTCAAGAGTCAGTGTCCTGCTCAAGGACACCTTTAATAAGGCAGATGCTTGAGCCTAGAGGACTCAGTGAACCTTTACCTATAATAGTTATAGCTTCATAGCATATTTCTATGCTTGGATGAAAATGGAATACATCTTATAATAGACATTTTGTGTGCAAAACATTTCCCATTGCAAACTGCCATGGGACACATAACTTAAACTTAAATAAAGTCTTGCTTTTCTTTACTTTGTACTCTAAAATTATAATCAGGAATATCAGACACAGCTTTTAACGGAGAAGAAGAGCGAAGGTAAATGAAACATCTGCTGTACCCGATGGAACTTTGTCAGTCTATGTTTGACAGTAGCTCGTGCCAAAGCAAGAATGTGGGAGAGATTGCAGCATCTGGTGTTTTGTGCGGACTAAAGCCTATTTAAAAAGCTTTAGGCTAAATTATGACCAAGTCTGTGAACAAGCGTGTTTGTGTGTGCACTTGTTATATTTCTGTGTGTAACTGTCTTTTTGGCAGTACAGACCAAGAGGCAGACTTAAAGAGAATAGAGCTCGATTGGCTGTTACAGACCAGGACATATCTCAGAGTTATCCGGGGGCCGTTATATATAAGCTGCACTCCACCGCAGCCTCCCCTCTCTTTAAGCCAATGTGAAAAACACAATCATTTGTCTGTGCTTATATATATCATAATCTTTTTTTTAATATTACTGCAATTTGGTTAAAGATTGAACTTTCTAATGTGTTTCCTGCAGAGCTGTCAAGAGACTGTCATTCAAAATACTGCAGCATCTCCTGAAATTGTTTTTAGTGGCAAAAGCAAAACAATCTTTCGACGAGATGACTGTGTGGCTCCAGTGAATATCTCCTGCCTGTTGGCCTGCACTTTGCTTGGCAGTCGGGGATGCTGGATGATTCACACTATTTAGAGCCAAAAGCTACTTTATTAGTCCAGAGAGATGTTCACACTTTTTTCTCTTGAAGTGACGGTAAATGTTACGGTCTGGTCCCAGGTCTGATGGTCTGACGGCGTATTCACCTGCGTTATTGCTCATTGTTTTCAATGGCTTCTGTCTCATTCTGATCTTATTCCACTTGGTTTCTGATCTGTCTTTCTGTTGTTGTTTTTGTGTGTGCTAACTCTGTTCTAATTAGCTGCAGTACTAACTGGAATTGGGGTTTGAAGCCAGTTCATCTGGCCAGATAAATGTGAACACGTTGCCATGTGAATAGCCTGTAAACACCAGCTGTTCAGTAAAACCACTGTCACTGTGTGTCCAAATCACACTCAGACAAAATGGATTCTTCACAGTTCATTTGATTGTGGGCAACCCAACCAGACTGGACACGGGGCTTAAATGCACTGATTGGGCATTAAAATAAACACTTTAAGTGCGCATTTGGCTGCTACGCTCAAATATGTGTAAAAAGTAAATCCCTAGTATATCGCGACTATTTCCTGTTAATTATATGAGATTGCTCAAATAAAATGCGTAAGAAGTCATTGGAAAATTTATATTAATTTGTTTGATTCTGAGTATTCAATTCACTGGTGAGAAATAGTAGACACTTTTCATATCCGGAGATAAACACAATTTTGTCGCCTCTGCAATTACAACAAGTCTATAATGTGCAAAATAGAAATTATTAAATTAGTCAGTCATTTTAGAATCACGTAATTATTTATCAGTGCAAAAAAAAAGAAGACATGCAGGTCGGCTTTGTGCCCTCTTTTCAGACTAAATTTTAAAAAAAAATGTTACTCGCTATTGGCATAAAGTAGTAATGTCATCGTTGTGTCACAGGCTAATAAATATTCCTTATGGCAGTTTCTAACAAAACGCTATCTGTCTGTGATTTGTAAGGTAGGTTTATTGACATTGTGTCCTCATGGTCCTGCAAGCTCAACTGTCAATAAGAGATATGTACGCCAAAGGAGAATTTCTAATTTAGGCTATGACCACAAATTATTTTTCAATTTTATTAATGATATAAAATATGAATATTTAGTTTAAAAAATTTCTCCTGGAAGGAAAGACCAGTCAGTTGGACTTGAAACTCAATCCGTCCTCTAAGCAAGATGACGGGATGACAACAATATTTCTGTACTATTGTGCAAATTCAGTTTTAGAGATTCCACATTTGTTATTTTTTTAGTTGGGTATGCCTTCTTTCACCGGTGGGATAATGTTTCATATGCTTCATTCTAACCTGCATTAACAAGGTCTCACATGTAACCTGATGAAACTTGCAGACTTTTAGTTTAAGCTCAAATTTTCCAAACCAGGCAGCAGTAAAAAAATAGAAGATGAGTCAGAAAACTCAATTTAAAAAATGTCATCACATACCAAATTCTGATAATATGGTCTGTTCATGAGTTATGCCATTTGATTTCTTGCAGGACAGTTATTGATGTCGTCATTTGTTTATGCTGTCGAGCCTAAAAGGCAAAAGAAATCTCTCGTCTGATCCCAAATCTGATCAAAACATAGAATATGACACTGAAAACCTACATACGCACACGCACACACACACACACACACACACACACACACACACACACACACACACACACACACACAGACATTGCATTAGTTAGCTCTGTTCATCTATGTTTAGCTGTTGGAGCTGCCTAGCTGTCCCAAAGCTGTCACCATATTACACGATACTGCTGAGAGCTCTCTTACACACACACACACACACACACCATCCGACCTTGGTGTGAATACAAGTAACATTGACTCTTTGTAGGGGGTTTGAATGACTGCTATAAGGTTACCCTGAAATACACACACACTCACTTGGTAGCTTTCTCCCTATTCTAATTGCTGCAATGTGACACTGCTTCCCACATCACGGGAAGAAAAAGAGATGTACTCTGAGAGATGGGGTGAAAGACAGGGTGGAGGAGAGAGACAGGGAGTCAGCATTTGACCCACATCCAATGTGTGTGTCTGTGTCTGTCTCGTTGGTGATCAAACTGAAGGAAATTCAGTCGAAACACAAATAGTTGGATTTTTATTGAATTAAACAATCAGTTTCCATTTTGTATATTCAAAAACAGAACATTAGGAAACATCAATGCCCGATACTGTATGTATAGCCTATGTACGGTGCCGTCAAAAAATCCCTTAAGGGGACATAACAAAAGAGGTGCTGATGGAATTTTGACTACTTTCTGACGCAATCCCACAATGCAATGTGTTGCTGTTTTGCGGCATTACATCTGTCAGCGATGACCCAAAAGGATTTGTTAGTGTCCAAAATCTCAAGTAACTGCTCACGCTGCTTTATATTTTCAGTGTGAGTGAGAAAACAAGGAAGTGATTTCAGACAACAGCTATAATATTTGTCGGAGATGTTCATTTGAAAAGGTAGTTTAAACCAATCTAATCCCTTTAAAAGGTCCATTTATTTGTTTTGCTTAAAGTTGTCAAGAAAAGAATCATACTGACGTGAACTTGATTTCGTATCAGCAGATCCAATAAAACTTAGATGACAACGAGAAGAATTGTTCGGTATGATAATGAATATGAATTGAGCATTGAAATGAACATATGTGGATGATATGTAAAAACTGCTTTTCATTCTTTCTATCATCTCTGTGTTTTCCAGGTTTTCCAGATCGCCTATATGATCCTAAAGGCAGCCAACTCACCGCGCCCAGGTCAGCCTTCTGCTTCATAATTTGTGTGTATGCAGGCGCACACTGTTTTCAGGTGTTAATATAACGACGATGTGACTTATTTTCAGTATTGAATGGTTAAATACAGATTTTAAAGCCTTTTGATTATATGATCCTCCCACAATGAATAATTTGACAGCTTCAGGTTCCATTCCAATAAATAGCATTTTTAGTTTTAAATCTTGCATGGTCATGACGTGCCAATTGTGCTTTGAGTTTAAAACCCCAGCATCCAAAACATCAAGTTCCTGAGAACTTACTGTCTGTACATGTTACTGTGCTTCGCTCTAAGTAACTAAGCAGCATTTACCTTAACTAACACATTTGGAGATGAACAATGTCTCGTCAAATTCTGTCTGATTGTTTGAGTGTTGATCAGCATTCTTCACAATAGAACATCAAACCCCTTAAGAGCTAATATTGGGTTTACTCACCCATTTAAAACTTTAAAACGTGTTATATTGTGTTTCAAAGACAACGTCTATGGCAACTGAAAAAGTATACAACCACAAGATGTTTCAACATTAAATGAAAATGCAGAAAGATGGTCAAATGTTATGCATCAGTCAATGTACATGTTTAAATACAAAAAAGACAACTGTGGAATCCTGATAGTTGTATAGTTGTCGGTAGCAGTCTGTTTGTATTTTGTGTAACTTGCCTATTTGTTTTTTATATCATCTAGGTGTAATTTCACAGTTATGGTCTAAGCTATTGATAAATTGAATGTTATTGAATGTTCTCTCAATTTTCTATGTATTTCAAGTAGGGTGACCTAAGGACAGTCTTGGAATTGTCCATCATAATCTCTTATTGATCTTTTCTCCACATCACACGTTTGAAGCATTCCTTCATTATTTTCCTCACCAATATTTTTGTCCACAGGTAATTGGGTCTTAGAGCGTTCCATAGATGGTGTGACCTTTGATCCCTGGCAGTACTACGCCATCACAGACACAGAGTGCCTGACAAGGTTCAACATTAATCCACGGACTGGAACTCCATCCTACACCAGAGATGATGAAGTTATCTGCACATCTTATTATTCAAAGATTCATCCTCTGGAGAACGGAGAGGTAACGCTATAGAAGCTGTTGCACTGCCACTGTAATCATTAGTAGAGTTGGGTTTAGTTTTGGGTTGATTTGGATGGCGTGGATTTGGTGAGGTTGGAAGATTTCAATTGAACAAATCCAAAAAAGGGAGCAGGTGGGAGTTCAGGAAAACAATCCAAAGCAGGGAGGCGGGTCAAAGGTTGGAACGTTATGGCCAGGAGGTGAATGAGATGATGTGAAAAAGAGAGTGATGTTGTAATCGGTGTACATACTAAGTGACTGATTAGAAGGAATGAGGGCTACAGTAGATGTGCAGGCTGGGGATGGTGAGGTCACAGGGAACGTCGTAAAGGGCTGAGGTCACCAACTCTGGAAGGGAGAAACGAGAGGAGGTGTTGCTACAGACTTACAGCCACCGAGCAATTAGCAGAATATGAATTAAGAAGACACTAACTGTAGATAATCAACACAAATAACATACAATGGAAAAGAGAGCTCTCCTCAATAAAATATGGAAGTTTTCATGTTATTATGTAGATCAGAGCTCGTTTACTCTACTCTTAATATGGTTTAAATCACCGTTGGAAAACACGCAAACACGCATGTTCACACCACTGTGTACTGCTCTGTTGCTTTGATCAGCTATGTTTGTGATAGCATCCAGTAAGAACAGAGGGCCAAGCCTGCTATTACTGACATTAATGAAGAGGAAGAGGACTGTGCAACACGCACACACGCACACACACACACACCCACACAGAAACAAACACACATGTACACACACACGTGCAGTAGAAACAAACTAATCGCACGTCTACATCTCCCACACAGACCACTAATTGTAGATGCCTGTCTACTGTGTGTGTGTGTGTGTGTGTGTGTGTGTGCGTGTGTGTGTATGTGTGTGTCGCCAGTATGCATGTGTTCAGTGTTTCGTCTTGTGTGTCTGTCCTGCGGGGGAGCACTAGAGGGGGTGCGAGCTGGGAGATGTCAAGAGCTACAAGCATCGACTGAGGTGTCTGAATGTGTGTGTGTGTGTGTGTGTGTGTGTGTGTGTGTGTGTTTGTCTGTGTGTCTGTGTGTGTGTGTCTGTGTGTGTGTCTAAGTGTCTGTGTGTGTGTGTGTGTGTGTGTGTGTGTGTGGCTGACAGCTCCCTATCCGTCTGATCACAGTGAAACCATAATGAGTTGTAGGCGATGTGTCACAGCATCGCACACACATTCACAATGTCACCCCACCGCTCATCACACACGCGCACACATACACAACCATCTCCTTCGTTACTTCCAAGTGTGCAGCTTGCACCCATCAAGTATTTCCCCTTTACACACACAAACACACACACACACTCACACTCACACACCCACACACACACAGTCAGCCCACTCTCTGTAAGACTTTTTTGCAGAACACAAATGTTGCTTTTGGCCGCATTAGTGAGATAGACAGACAGACAGACATGCAGGCAGACAGACAGACAGGCAGGCAGGCAGACAGGACCTCACACTCTTGTGGCTGCCTGTTGATTATTGGGGATGCCTAATATAAATTCATAGGTAGAGCAAGGCAATAAAATCCCAATGTCAGTTTCTATGTTTGACAAAATTATCTCTTGTGTTTTTAAATGCTTTGCATCAGTCTATGTTTACCTGAGCAGATGGTCGGTTCCAGTTTGCCAATCACCAGTCTCAGAACCCATCAGGTCTGAGGACTATTTCTGGGGTTAGGGTGTAGCCAGCAGATATCCAGGCCAAGACTTTCTCTTCCGTTTGCTGCTCATTGTTTACAATCTGAATAGTAATTTACCATGCGAGGCTGGGGTTGGAGCTGAGAGATGACGTGTACGACCGGATTGTAACCAATAAAAACAAAGTTAGACGAGAGGCGATTGGTTCTTGGTTCTGAGATTGCATTTCGGCCAAAGTGTTACGCCTATTTTGCTCTCCACATGGATCATTTGCCTGCTTAAATGTGATTGGTTAATACTACTCGGACTACAAACAGAAACCACAACCCATACCAAAATCTTGCATATGAATGCAGAATCTGTTGAAAGAGATTATAGCCCATGACTGTCAAGAAGCAGCATGTTGTGAGGCTGCAGGCTTTGATTCTTTTGGTCCATCTATACACTGTTGTCTTTTGGCACCACAGAAACACAAATATTCTTCTATCCCCTCAGCCATTTGGAAAATTGTAACTCTTTAATCCAAGGTTTATTTTCAGCACGTTTATGAACTTCAGTTAGTTCATTTTCATTTTTAGAACAAAAGTGTTGTAAACAACGCTTCCTGTTACAAAAAGGTTGTTGCTGATCTGAATATATATGTTTGTTCTCTGGTTTCACTGAGTAAGCTGCTCACTCCACCACCACCATCTGCCACTGCAAAAAACTAAAATTACATTTAATGTTTGTCTCAGTATAACTGCTGTTAATTGTCAGAACTTACCAGTCTGTCTGTCTCTCTGTCTACAGATCCACACATCTTTGATCAATGGCCGGCCCAGTGCAGCTGACCCATCCCCGACCCTGTTGAACTTCACCTCCGCCCGCTACATCAGGCTGGTGTTTCAGCGAATCAGAACACTGAACGCCGACCTCATGACTCTGACACTCCATGACACGAAAGATATGGATCCCATCGTGACGAGACGGGTGAGGTCATATCAGATATTTAATCCTACGTGTGACTCAATGCTACAAGATACTAAGTCCTAGCGGTGACTTACTACAACTTTAACTATTTAGGTACAAATCAAAATAAAATGTATTACTATTATTCTTAGTTTGTCATAATGTATTGTTTATTTCCGCATATAATTCCTGTGATGATGGTCTGTAGTTGTGGATGTGGAGCGGGTCAATTCAAAGTGTCTTATGTGCACATTGAACCCCATATTGCTCCCGATAGTCGACATAAGGCCAGCACCTTGCGTGGTGACTCATGGACAAACTGAAACCTTCACTGTTAGCGCACCAACATGACTTCATTTGTGAGTTCAGAATATCTATTTTTCAATCACCACTGATATAAGAGTGCACAGTCTGGTAATTATGTCACTTAAACCGCTAACACGCTCATGAGCGCTGTCTTCCTCATTATAACGCGTTCTCATTCTCTCTCTCTTCTCAGTACTACTACTCTATTAAGGACATCTCAATTGGAGGGATGTGTATCTGTTATGGCCACGCCAAAGCTTGTCCACTCGACACTGCGACAAAGGTAAAATACTTAACTCTGTGCATTTCTCAGTCCACATAACAATACCGCCACGGTAAAGGAGCTCCTCCGTGAACAGGGGCAAACACCGCCCTCGGGCACCATCTTTTTATCTACCGCCCTGTATCAAACTTTGTGTGTGTGTATGTGTGTGTGTGTGTGTGTGTGTGTGTGACTGTGAAGCGTTGTCTCACATGTCACTTCAAACAGTGGAGTGTTTGATACCAGACACCTGATCTTTCTCTGTCTTGTTCACTAGACACACACACACACACACACACACACACACACACACACACACAAACACACACACACACACACACACACACACACACACACACACACACACACACACACACACACACACACACACACACACACACACACACACAGAGCCTTGTGTCCTTTACATGTCCTGAGGCTGAACCACGAAGACTAACTCAGATATGACACTGGTGTCTGGTCCCTTGGTGATGATGTCATTCACAATAAGTTATGTCACTGATGTGTAAAGGTGCTCCAGTTTCTTTTATATTCCTTTTCATCTCTCCAGGCCATATTGAAGGTGTATTTTAAATTGCCTCAAAACGGCGAACCAATTATGACCATTTCTTTTGCAAAACAAGTTTCTGCAAATAATTTACCAAACCATATTTTACCATTTTTCCAAACTGTTTACGTACATTACATCCACTTTTATTTGGGTGAGAGATTAATCTCCTGCTGGTACAGTAATACAAAATTGAACATTTCTTTCATTTCATTTTGTGTCCAATTTACAGTATGTCCCTGTTGAATCATGCTCAAACATCCAGGATTAGGTGGTCACATAAAAATAAACACTGTATTCTTGCTATGAAGACATGTACTCAAATTGGTAGTTTCTTTTAAAACACTGCTTTAGAACACATGTTTGGTTTTAGGGTTCAAATGTAAGTAGAATAATGTATTTTACATTCTAAATCACTTACTTTTATGTGCGTTTGTACTTGGTAAGTTTGTAAATATGTGTGTTGTATATCAGAGCTACAATTTTGTAGAGATCTACTGTACTGCTTTGTTCCCAACAGACATTTAGCTCCTTTACTTTGATACAAGTTCATGTCCATCTGTGCAGTAAAGTCCTGGGCAGACATTCAGGATCTAGAAAAGGTGGAGACCTGTGAGATGATTTGTTGATGATCGTCTACAGAACATTTGTTCAGATGCATGCTCAGGACAAAGACGGCCCGCAGCCAGAGCTGTAGCATCGTGTCTCAGATAAAAGGGGCAAATTCACTCGTGCCAACAAATCCAAAGTTGGCTCTCGCTGTGCTATTGTACTGCTCTCTTCTCAGTTAAATCTGGCACCCTCTACACACCAACCAATTTTCAGAAAGTCCTAAATTGAATTACTGAACCTTGGATTTGGCAAATTGATACATTCTGCTTTGACTGTGTTTAGTTTTGAATTTATCTTCTCTCCTGGGAGAGTTATAGTGAACCCATTTGCTACCGACCGTCTAGCTTTCATTGGCGTTGGCTCGCCTATGAATACATTGTTGTTTGATAGGCTTTCAATAGGTCACGCAGTTTGATAACTACCTGTTTGCAGCCCTCCATTTTCACAGCTAACAGCTAACATTACCATAGGTTGCATTGACTTGCATTATGATGCATTCAAGCTCTACTTGGTAAAAAATTAGTATTGGGCAAAGGTAAATTATAACATTTGTTTTTGGCAAGAAATCTGACTAAATAGTCTTTGATGAAGTCGTTTTCGTTGCGAAATAAAATAGATGAGGGAATTATGATATTAATATTATGTTTAACTTACTAGCTTTCAAAGCTAGTATTTAAATAAAAGTACAATCATTTATTTAGCTGGTTGTAACTGACATGTTTAACCCTCATCCTACCAACATATTTAACATACAATGACTGCCGACTGGGTTCCGCAGCCCTTGTATGATTTTCAGATAGTTACAGTTGATTTTCACATTGTGTATCATAAAACTAGGCAAAGCACATGAGGAAATCTCTGTCTGCTCCATCCGTGCCTGTTTGAATGCCTTTATCCTCACAATTGTATGCAGGATTGATGTAAATTTATATCAAGCCAAGGACAAACATTTTGAGATATATATATATATATATATATATATATATATATATATATATATATATATATATTTGTCCTTCACCAGCCACCTGACAGATTGTAGCTACACTGGAAATCCAATTTGACAATGACTCAGATTGTTACCACATTTAACCAAGCAGACGATCCATTTATTTAAACACAGTTGCTCATGTCTGTTTAATTGACAAATCTGTGAACCTTTTTTTCATGCATTCTTTTTCATGTGTGTGTGTGTGTGTGTGTGTGTGTGTGTGTGTGTGTGTGTAGAAGTTTAGCTGTGAATGTGAACACAACACATGCGGGGAGAGCTGTGATCACTGTTGCCCTGGTTACCACCAGCAGCCCTGGATGGCAGGAACCTTCCTCACTCGACATGTCTGCGAGAGTAAGAGAAACACAACGACAAATTACACACTTAACTTACACACCATTACCCATAAGTCCTACTTAGCCAGAAACCAACAGTCACTTTTTAACACTTTTTTTCCCAGAGTTCTTTTGGTACCGTCGGCGCCCACTGCATGTGTATTGTAACGCAGCATATGTACCCACACACCACATTTGTGATAATGTATTACCACAACCCCCCTAAGGTTGAACACTGGCCTTACAGGAATGAGACATCAAAAGTCACCTTTGCGTCCATTAAGCTTCATCAACGATGGAGCAGCAGGGCAATGAGGTTAGAGGCTCCCACCTCTCATCATAAAACTAGGCTTACAACATGTAATCTTTATTTGGTTTTACACAGGCTTCAAGGGGGAGCCTGCTTGAAATAACTCCGTAGTTTTCATGGTCTGATAACAAATGCTTCTGCCTTGACCCTGAGGTGACAAGACGTTGACTGGCACAATAGTAAAGGGACCAAGTCTGAGATCGGACCTGAAATGTTCAGGAGATAAAAGAGACATTTGAACTTATTATTTTCACTATTGTTATTCCACCATAGAGAACTGTCATCATACTGTAACTTTCCAGAGAGGCAACATTGCTCCTCATAGTATTATACACCTTATAAAATGCTGTGCTGTGTTTTCCTATTAATGGATCTGCTACTCAAACGGGCCACCCTGTAACACCTTTTAAATCGTTTCCACAATGACTTTGTAGAACAACACTTTGCTTTTATTTATGAAATGTAGACAGCTCAGTGGGTAAGAGACAGGGCTAATGCTAGGCTCCCAACTCACAACCACACTGTGGGAAATGATGAGGACAAGCAGAGACCCTCTTTTTCTCTCTGGACTGTTGAGATAACATGCTGCTTGTGGTCAGTGTTTGAACCTGAGGGTATCGTCTTCAAAACCGCCTTTGATGTTTTTTAAACTCCTACTTTAAAGAAGTAAATAGATTAACCCCCTGAACCCCAAGCAGTTTCTGTTTTCATGTTTTGTTCCCGTCACATTTGACTTGTTTGTGGTTTCGACTGCAATATAGAAGTCCTGCACCTCGATGGAAACAGCACAATTATAGCTAGTATCCCAAATGTGTTGCTGTAATACCATGAATCATAAAAAAATCATTTATTTACAAAAACTGTAAAAGAAAAGAAATATCACAAGTGTTGGAACAAACGGGACTCCATATGTTATGTATGATTGTGGTGATTTTTGTCTTTCAAACATGTCGGTTGTGAGCTTCAGCGGGTTAAAGGAGCGTTCCTCTGTGTTTTGATGGAGAAGGTGGGGGCAGGACAATCCTATCAATTACAGTGTCAACTCTTTGTGTGTGTGTTTTCAGAGTGCAACTGTCACGGTAAGGCAGACGAGTGCTCCTTTAATCAGACCGTAGCAGATCTGTCACTCAGCCTGAACATCCAAGGTCAAAACAGAGGAGGTGGAGTTTGTATTGGTTGCCGCGACAACACAACTGGAATCAACTGTCAGACATGCGTTGATGGATACTACAGACCTGCTGGGGTACGTCACATATACAAGCACCTGTTCCTTATTTGAAATTGATTATGATTAAGTGAGTGTATATACAAATGATTGTTTTCTTCACCTGGCCAGGTGGGCGCTGAGGAGGAGGACCCCTGCATCCCGTGCACATGTGACTCGCTTGGTTCGATCAGCCAATCATGTGTCGCAGATTCAAGCCAGGCTACGCCCAGTATGCAAATATACTTTTTAGTCTTTCTGTCTGTCCTTATGTGCGTGAGTCGTATTCTGTTTGGATATCGTTTTATCATTTTGAAATAGTAGACACATACAGAGGCTTTCAGTGAATGCAAGCACATGTTCAATGTTTTAGTTAATTAAAAAAAATCAACTCGAATAACTCAACATTTCATCGATTCAGTCCTGCTTGATTTCCTATAGGGTCGGGTCAGTCAGCTGTGAGGCTTCTGTTATTGAAAACTGTCTTTGGCAGAACAGAACAACTATTTATATTAGAGAACATTTTACTCCTCTTTGAATCTTTAATGTTTTCTATATCTAGAATGAGGAGCTATTTTAGGTGCAGCCACTTCAAAGGGATACCCATTCTGTTTCACTCGCGCTGTTTTAAGAAATTTGTGTGTGTGTTTTGTGTGTGTTTGATTGACAGTTCAGCCAGCAGGGTCATGCCGGTGTAAGGAGGGTTTTGGGGGTCTGCGATGTGACAGGTGAGAGATACACATACATACACACACGCACACACACGCACGCACGCACGCACGCACACACACGCACACACAGAAAAAGAGGCAGACACATTGTGACAGGTGAGCCGAACCTTTCAGCTGTTGTCTGTTCCAATTAGTGTTGTGGAAATTGCCAGAAAGTTTCCATTAAGATATTTGATGATATATACTATCTCACACACACTTGGTTTTGTACCTTACGGGATGTAAAGATGTCGCTGAATAAATGGACACGGTATAAATGCCAGAAACACTGTTTTATTTGCTCTTTAGTTTTGCAACTTGGATATTGTTTCTTTGATATTTGACATACTTGTAATTCTAATGGACCTGAACAGAGCCTGATATCATCAAGAGAAGTCTTCTTTTTCCAAACTTGAGGTTAAAATCGCAATCTGTGAATCAAAAGGAATACAAACAACAATAGGAAATGCTTTTTGTCCCACCTGTAAATCTGTCAACAAGGTTTTTCCTCTTAAATTACCGTTATTGCTATAATTGCTTGTTCGTATTAGCTTTTTCCTCAACTTCCCTGTGGGTCTCATTCAGGTTTAATGTAATCTAATCTAATTTAAAAGCTGATACAACTTCCCCCCCATACTCTTTAATGACCTGCACTCAGATCAGACCAGCTGCATGAGCGTCTTCTTTAAAATCACTTCTTAAAATCCCCTTTAATAGACTTTCTCCCCTAATTAGTGAGTGGCTTTCTTTCATACATACGTGCACGTCACCTGTGATGCAAGCTCAGCTTTTTGCTACATACTAATGATTCAGTGTCTCACTCAGGATGCACACAGCGGATGTTAGGGGCATTGACCTGTGACCTTCTGGTGACAGGAAGGCCGCTCGAATACTCATCGCCTTCATCTTTAATATTATTATTAAACTCATTTGTCTCCAGGTGTGCTGTTGGTTATATAGGCTTCCCGTCCTGCCAGCGCTGTAACTGCAGTGTGGAAGGAAGCACCAACGATGACCCATGTATAACACCCTGCGTGTGCAAGGTACACACACACTCACACACTTTAAATGTGCTCACCTTTTTCGCCCTGTCATCATTATTTTCACCACATTAACACGGCAATAACATGCTTTGTGCTCATAATGGCAGTTTGAGGGCAGCTCGTAAATGGCTTCATCTTTCTCTTTCTGTCTTCTTCTGCTGCAGGAAAACGTGGAAGGAGAAAACTGTGACCGCTGTAAACTGGGGTTCTATAACCTCCAAGGTGACAATCAACGTGGCTGCGAAAAGTGCTCCTGTATGGGAGTTTCCAGTCAGTGCTCTGCTTCCACATGGACCTATCACAACGTAGGCAATGTTATACACACACACACGCACATAGGCACGCATGCACACACACACATGCCCGCATGCACACTCACACTCACACACATGCACGCACACACACACACACACATGCATGCACACACACACACATGCACGCACACACACACATGCATGCACACACACACACTTCTTCTTTATCAGTCAATCAGGATGTCTTGTTATCTGGGTTTTACATGTAAACATTGCCACAACAGTATATTTCACCTTTATATATATATATATATATATATATATACATGTATATTTTTGCTTTTAGCTAACAACCTAGTTATTCCTCTTTTTATCTAAACAAACCACATTTGCATCCGTTCCTATCCACCACAGAATGTTCACATCCAGTGGGACTCGGATCTTCTTTAACTAATATGAAATGGTTTTCACAATGTTGACCTTTAAAGACAATCGAGAGCTGGACAACTTTTAATGGAGCTGTGCTGCACCGTACTACTTAACATCACCATTCTGGACCGGAAAATAAACTCTTCCACTGCGTTAACTTTTTTTTATTCAGTTACCGTCCAATTTAAAGTTAATTCTGGGGCTTGGAAACATTAGTTAAAAAACGTTTTCTGGAGCTTTCAACAGTATCACATGATTTCCCTCGGCCAGTTAAACTTTCCCTTTCTTTAACACAAGATCCCCATACTGGAATACATTTGGGCAATAATGCACCTGATTGTTAGTTGGTGGACAATATCAAAAAAGGGAAAAGTGACCCTCAGAAACGGCACGAAACTTAACCCAGCCTATTGCAGATTTAATTGCAATTTTTTTTAAGCTTGTTTACATACATATGCATAAAGGGAAGAGAATCAATTCACTGATTAGCAAAAATAAGTTTCTCAGTTGACAGGAAACCTGGTCTTCCACACTGGTGCACCAGTTTAATAAATATCCTCCAGGTGCAGAAAACATCTGACACGAGACACAAAATAATGAATTTTTTTTTTTAATAGCAAACTTTAAAAGCATTAGTGGGTAGCAATAGGGTATTAGGTGTAAACGCTAAGACAAATCTTTACCAAATAAACATGGGTGTGGATTGAATACGGTGGAAGTGGGTGACAATGGGTTGGAAAGAGGTGAGAGAAGAGAAAAGAGAAGGAGGGAGGACAAGACTGGTAAGACGAAGGGTGCAGACAAGACAAGAGGCAAGGAGGAGGAGAGAGGTGAAAAGAGGAAAACAGTTTTTGACTGACAGGCAGGGTGGGAGAGGAGGGGAGAGGAGATGTTGACAGGATGACAGCCCTGATTTAGACACAGATAGTGTGTGTGTGTGTGTGTGTGTGTGTGTGTGTGTATGTGTGTGTTTAAAAGGGGAAGCCAAGGTCAGGTTAATTGCAACGACAGATGTGTGTCTGGCTGTCTCTCGTTCACACATACATACACACACACACACACACACATTCAGGATTTGAGAAAAAAACCTCTCTATCTAGGTGTCAGTTGCAAGACTTCATGGCTCAAATGTGACTTATGTACAAAACCTTTGAACACATTTTGACATTTTTATTGACATAACCTTTCATTTCCATCGATTGAGAATGTAAACTATCCCAAAATGTAATATTTTAAGAATGAAAAAGCTATCCATACATATAAGTGTGGGTTTATATACAGTATATATATAAATATATATATCAATGGTGATTCTGGATCAAAGTGCACAGATGTCAAGTTGTGTTGTAGAACAGGAGGAATGCAGCTAGAAAAGCGACACATCTTAAACATCCAGTACTTTCTTATAGCAAAGCATGCCCAAGCTTGTCAGATTTTAAATCTTATCCACATTGAATATGACAAACTGTCCAATGAGACTGATCTGCTGACAGGGAACACAAGTTCTGTGCTCGGCAAGCATTCATCTGAATTTAAGCATGCCGGTCAGTTCTGTTTGAAACTCTCTGAATATACTTTAAAAATGAAATTGTTTCCAACAGTCATATGAATTGTTTCCTTGATGGCTATATTTTACATCTCTACACAACTCACTTGCAGTGTAAGTGAGGGGCAGTGTTGCAGAAAACCTACCATAACAAGTTGAAAGCTAACTCCTTGTTGAAGCCGACACTTTTCTGCAACAGGGGATCAATGAAAATGCTTATGTTCTCAGTGGATGGAGCTGAAAGTAAATCCTGAACTACTTCTCCCTGAATCTTGTTTTTTTTAGGAGACCACTCTGACAGGCTGGCACTTGCTTGGAGAAACAGGAGGAAGAGTGTGGTCCGTTCACAGACAGACGCCTCCGTATCTCAGCGTCCGACACTCGGACGTTGAGAATGATCTTGGCTCCGCCTACTACTGGAACGCACCTGATCTATACCTGGGAAACAAGGTTAGATGCAGATACACGCTCAAATATGTTAAAGGGTACTGTTCATATGACATCATAATGAGATTCTCTCAAAAACGGAAAATGGAAATGGTTTAAATATTTGCTTTTAGACATTAATGCTTTCCTGTTTACAAATAAATTCCCATTGAGCAAAGGTTTTGTCCTCCTTCACCTCACTTTCAGCGGACAGTTGTACTTTGTGTTAATGTTTGTAATTGTATGACTTCAAGGCACAGTAATCAAGGATGGGTTTTTATTTTGATTGCCTTCATTTTATTTTCCCAGCTTTTCATGTGTACATTTTCCTGTGCAGTTGAGACCTACACTGACAATTCGGGAATATGATGAGACAAAGCTAATTATATTTAACTCAGTTAATTACTCCTGTGATTATGTCTGTTCTTGGTGAGGTTACAACAACTTCCACCACAAAAAGAAAATGCATAGAATTCAGTCAAAGACAATATTTAATTCAGAGTGGTAATTTGACACACATTTCGTCAGAAACAAATATTGCACCATGTTGGCCATACAGTGATAACGTTTCCATTTATTTACACATAGCGATGCTTCTACAATAACTATACAGTTGAGTAACACCTCCCTAACACAGCCTCAACTAAAGGGATCTCTCCAAACATGTGTTTTCAGGGTTGTATTAGATGTTCCTGTCATGCTGTATGTGGAGCTGGACCCAAGAGCAGAACACAGACAGAGCAGAGATGGGTTTATGGCATTTATTAGAAAAGAACCAGGGGCTGGAATCTGGTGAGCAGGCTGGAGGAAGGGTCGGCAGGCGGGAGCAGGCTGAGGCAGACAAAAAGAGTTTAAGCCAGTGTTCGAGCCGAAGCATTAGTTCCTGGTTGCGAACTGACAATCTGGCAAGGAATGAGTGCAGGGCTGGAGAATATCAAGCCTGGAACTTGATTAGGGAATGAATTCCAGCTGCACTAGTCAATTAGTGGGAGGGGCACAGCCCAGACCATTCCCTGTAACTGATATCTATTATTACATTACATTACATTACATGTCATTTACATATTATCATCCTATAGAAAGTATCATTTTAATATATTGTATCTAGTGTACAATAATGTATATTGACAAGGTGGCATATTAAGAAATGTCCTAATTCCATAATATTTTACTGTATAAATCACTTTGGACTCCTTATTGGGTGAGAAAGAAAGCTTTTTAAATGTCCATTCATAATTTAAACAGACCGTACAAGGTCACAATAGTAAATCAGTTGAGCAGTTATGTTCTGTGTTGTTACAATCTGATCACATCAATAACACAAAGGTGAGTTCTCTGAGTATTTAACTGGCTCGCATCTCGACTTTCCTCCCATTTAAGTCTTGTGACCGCGTTGACGGACAAATATGAAAACAGCTACAGTGTTATGACAGGCTTAAATATATATATATATACGGATCCATATTACGATCTAAAAGTAAATCGCTCTGGATGCGAGTCTGGTGAGAAAGGATCCTGCTGGGATGTTCACCCCCCCAGCCCTGCTTCTCCGTATCTGCTCCTGCTAATGTTTGAATTTGCTCTGCGGTTTTCTGTGGCTATGATTAGACTTTATCACTCCAGCTGGCAAATAGCTGCAATCCATGTTTCTGAAGTCGAGTTGTTGCCCCACTACAACAACAGACTGGCTGTGATGTTTGTCTGGGTGTCATGGCTTAGAGGAATATACCACAGAATTTCATTACTTTGCACCCTGCAGGCCTAGCTTGTCATCTCACTTCTTTGTCTGATCCTCTATCCCTCCCTCCCTTCCTCCTGCCCTCTAACCATCCCTCCATCCCTGCTTCTTTTCATTGGTCTGCTTCTCTAACTCTCACTCCGTCTCTCCAGGACTCCCATTTTCACCTCCCTGTTCCTAAATCATCTCCCTCTACTTCCCCCAAGCTTTCTTCTCTCTTTTTTTTCTGTATCTCCCTCGCTCGCTTTGTGTCTCTCAGGGTAAACAGTGTTTCGCCTGTTGAACTCGATAATCAACTGTTTTTCTCTTAGCGCACACACACACACACACACACACACACACACACACACACACGTGGGCACACACAAACAGAGACTCGAATTCTCAGTCAAACACATACTCGCACACACGAACCATCACACACACTCCCAGGCCTATATAAGTCAGATAATGATGTGTTTTGGAGGCATTAGGGACAGCGGAGCAGAACCGAATGCCTCCAAACATGGGAAACAAACAAATTACCATTTTGTGTGTGTGTGTGTGTGTGTGTGTGTGTGTGTGTGTGTTTGTGTATGTACGCACACATGTCTGTGTGTGAGATCGCTAGGAGCAGTGTGCGTGCGCTGTATGAAAAAGCGATTCAATCTCTGATCGTGTTACAGAGATAGATGCCATGTGATTTGACAATGCAACTCGTTCTCTCACACACACACACACACACACACGCACACACACACACACACACACACACACACACACAGTGTGGTCTGTCGTGTTAGTGTGTATCATTGGATGTGACAGGCTGAGTGTGTAATGACAAGCTAGCAGTGGAAATATAAGAATATGAATGTGATAACGTTCTTATTTCTCGTGCATGAACTCATATATACGATTAATGCCAGAGATGCTCATTGGCCCATTAGTGCGCTCCGTGGATGCTCATTGGTCCAGAAGCATGTTCTACTGATGCTCATTGGGTCTTTTATTGCCTGTGTAGGTCCAGGAACTTTTACTATTTTTAAAGCATGCTCTGTTAAAAGAATATTTTATGGTTTACTTGGCAGTGGAGTGCAGATAAGTAGGGATCAGCGTGAACAGCCAAATATAAACTCATGATATTGCAACTATGAGAGTGTCGTGTTATTTTAAGTCCGCTGCATGTTTAAAACTTGTTTTCCAACTATTTTTGTGACACTTTTACTTTAAGACTTCTGTGAATACACTTTTAACTGGCTCCAAACCCAGACTATCACATTTCAATCAGCTCTTATCAATATTAACAAAAGGCAATACATTAACGTGTGAAAGAGGCTGCTCTTGATGAACAGAATGAACAGAATATTATCGTCTGACTACGCACAGTTCTAACCACTTTTTTTCACCTAATCTTTTTGGAATTTGGTTGATCATTTTCAATTAAAAGAATACGACTTCACAACAGCTTTTAGAGCTGTGGATCAAATCGAGCAGTGTAAGATGTATCATTTGTTCTGACCACTATTAGTACTTCTTCTTCATGATGTCTTGAAGTTTAATATTGAACTTGGAAACAATGGATGACAAAATAATCTCACCTCAAGGTCCATCCAGCCAATGTTCTGGAGCTCCTGTCAGACTATCACATGATCTTCATCAGCTGATGGAGTTTTCTTAGAGTTTCAGTTTCAAGCTTTTTAATTGTACTGGTTTTTAAAGTGTCATTGGATTTTACTAATTGTGAAGCAGCATTAGAGCCAAGTTCATATTTGTATGTATTTTTAGTGGTCCTCACAGGATTATGTGAGATTTTGGTGGGCGGACCTTGAATCCTTAAGGGGAACATTTTGTACATTTTGAATTAAATGCATCAATCTGGAGCACTTTGAGAGCAAAATTAGGAGGATAGATCTATTAAGAACATTGTAAACAATGATGTTGTCTTGTAAACAACTAAATCATCAACACATTGGTTGGCTAGATATGAATGTTAGTCACAAGCACATAGCATGGTAAACAAGACGGGGTCTGTGTGTCTGTGTTGGGAGACACAGACACACAGACCCCGTCTTGTTTACCTTCGAGAGGGCGAGACGGTATTTGACTCATTGGGAGTGAGAATGTTTTGGGAGAGAATGCACAGTGGACACTAAGTCCAAGTCCACGGCCCCCAGAAGCATCGGAGTCTGAGAGAAGGGGGAATTGGAGCTGGTCACGGCGGAAATGCGTGAGGGCCGACGCCGGCTACAAGGTCCCTTGAGGGGACCCCCCCACACAAAGCTGCTGTCCTCACCCTTTAAGAAGTGTAAACATATTTTCAGTTCATTAACAAAACGGTCGCGGCACAAAACGGGAAACTTTGATAGTCCAAATGTTGTTGTAGAACCATTCTGACAAGATATTTCTGAGACGCAAGGATGTGGATTTCAACTTGTTTTCAAACAGCTAAGATATCCAACGAAAATATTGACCAACAGCATTTTTGTCCGCCTCCAATAGCAGTCAAATCCTAACCTTCTTGTACCCAGATTTACTAACAGATTCACAAACAGATGAAAGGCTCAAAAACAAGAAATGCTCATCATTTGGAGAAAGAGTGACAGGGAGGTTGAAGCAGGGAGATAAAGGGGATGATGGAGGAACATCGAAAGAGGAGACACATCCTCTTCCGACAGCTGATGAAAGAAAACTCAAAATGTGTTGAAGCTTGACAGACGCACACAAACACACAGCTCAGCTTGTGTTACATTTAATCCTCACTCTAACTCGGCACTTTCTCTGCCACCATTTTTCACTTTTCACGCTCTGTCCTGTCTTCTATATATTGTCCTGTGAAGAAGAAGAAGCAATACAAAATTATTAGTATTTCCAAGGAGAACCTGCTACAGGTAAAGAAAAAATGTCCTGGTTTCACCTTGGTTATGGAGGTTGACGCCTCAAAGTTTTGATTGATTAAATCTGAAGTCTTAAAAGTGTTTCTGTAAAATACTTCTGTGGATAAGAATTCCCCCTTTTTCTTTTGCCAAATATACAAAAGGAACTGAGCTGTGACTTATAAGAGCAAAACTGTGTGTAGAGCAGTTTGTGTATAGTGCCACTCCTAATCTGGTCTTGATTGCATGAGATGGTTTTCCCCTCCCGCTTCCACACTTTCTTCTCTCCCTCCGTCTTCTTTTTTCTCTCACTTACATGGCTGAAAAAGTGCTTTTTACATCAATCACAGTGGATTTGTTCCAGTTTTCATCAACCAAATAATTTGGTGTCACACGCATTTCAGTTCCTGGAAAGTGTGCCTACAAAGCTCCACACAGCAACCCTGTGGCTTTGAAAAGAGAAAATCATTTTCATTTCCAGTAATACAACACAAATGATCATTGAAATCGTGATTCAATTATGTTTTTATTACAAAAAGAGAATTCATGTTAAACAAACTATTCCACGTAGTGCTTGTGTCTGTAGATTAAAACTATATGTTTTGTAAAAATGTTTGCCTTCTGGTGCTTTTCCTTCGGGAGAATGACCGTCGTTAACCGCTCGTGATAACTGTCAAAAGTGTGTGAAGTAATAATGCAACGTGTAGATGAGTGCGGGTTTGTGGCATGAAGCTTACATTGCCCTGGAAAGCAATTAATTTAATTTCTAAAAAGTCTCAGCTGGCAGTGTGTGGAGGCGGATGGTGTTGTGTTTACAGTCGCACAATGAGCATGATGTCTAATCTGAGCCTCAGAGCTGGATCGGCACCAACTGTGTTGAGTATAGGGTGTCATTTGGCCATTGTTTCTCACTTAAAGTCTGAGGCACAGCAAGCTGCTGGAGTTGACTGTCAATAGCCAGCGAGCCGTGGGAGAGCGGCACAATAATTGATCGGCTCTTGGAGACTGTGAGCAAATGAGGGAGCTGCTCATCTTCCTGGATGTGCATGCAGAGTTTCAGTCCAGCAAACCTTCTGTCTGCCACCATTAGGCGTGATTATCCTGTCACAGTCCGGCACATAACTACCTCAAGATTCAACAATGTTGCTTCCTTCTTCTGATATATATATATATATATATATATATATATATATATATATGTGTGTATATACGTTTTCTGCTGTTTCTACTAAAAAAGGATAACATCAAATAAATTGTCATTAATGTAATTGATTGAAACGTCTGTTATTTGAACCATATTTACGTAAAAAGGCAGACAGTAACCTGAACCAAAGTGGTTTTATTTAATCCTAATCAAATCGTCGTCAAACCTCACCAATAAGTACTTGAGGGGAAATAGATGCGTGTGCATGTACGTGCCCATGTGTCTATTGGCCTAATCAAGAACATCATCAGCCCTCCACTTCCTGAACGTCAGATACTCTTCAGGCACTAAACTAAAAAATGACCTCATGAAGTGGCCGCCTTTCACCCCAAACCTTCATCTGAGGGCGAACCCCATGCAGAGCTGACAACTGGTCAGCTTCATTCCTATCTGCCGGCACCCACTCAGTGTTCATTCCACTGACCCCCACACACACACACACACACACACACACACACACACACACACACACACACACACACACACACACACACACACACACTGCTAACAACCAAAGAGGACCCCTTGGCTCTGGGTTATTCTAGAGTCCAAAGCAAGTACCTCAACCTTTACCATGTGCAAGCAGGAGCATCCAGCAGCTGCCAAAACATCTTCCCAGCCGGAGGAAACTGCAGAGGATTACCGATCAAAGTACGGAAAAATACATTTCAGGAAGCACACTGTGTGAAACAAGTGTCACGGGGCTTTAGAGGCATTTCTCAAAAGCACTGCAACTTAAAGTGGACTTGTGAAAAACGTTTTCACTGCTTGTGCACATACATATCTGGAGTGCCAAGGAACCCACAAACTGTGAATTCTGGCTAGATTAGAAATCGCATAGTCTATTCGAGGCGCGACTGTTGAGCCATTATTTCCGTTCTATATGAAAGGTCCAGAGGCAGAATGGGGGGGCGGATGCCGTCACATTAAATGTCACTGTTTTTCACGGCGGCATTGTGGAATCTGATTATTCCCTATATGTCAAATGCAGGCGCGTTTCAGTGGACACAGAGACTTCTCTCCCTCAAGGTTACTGCGCCCACCTCCCACCAACAGACATGACGCAGTACAAGCACCAAAGCTATTATTCACAGAGGCTCGGCTCGGAGATGTAGAACCAAACAAGGCACGCTCCGGTTCTGAGACTGGACCGTGCTTCTGTTGTGACAAGGACTTTGTTTTCTTTTTGCTAACATCAGTTGGCTTGTATGTTGTTGAGCATTCCACTGTCTATTGGTCCATCTGGAGCCAATCTGACCCTACCACTAGCAACAACAACAGTGTGTGTGTGTGTGTGTGTGTGTGTGTGTGTGTGTGTGTGTGTGTGTGTGTGTGTGTGGAAAAACCGGAGTGAAAACTCCCGATCGATACCAATTGCACACAACCACGGGCATCATAATGGCCACCTAGGTGTGTGTGTGTGTTTATATCTCTAAGTTTCTCGGTGTGTATGTCTTTGTTTCGCCGGGTTTTTGTGTGTGTTCCTGTGCATGTCTGCGTGTGTGTGTTTGTGTGTGTCACTTTTAGGGTAGTTTGTTTCCTGAAGCCTTTGTGACAATCTGCTTTTCATTTCCTGAAGGATGATTTTTTTTGTCCCCCTCTCTCTCTGCCCGATCTCCTGAAGAGAGCGTTGGTTGCTTTTGTACTCCACAAACTGACAGCAAGCAGACGCACAAATGCAGATTGGCAAACACATTTCTCTGAAGAAACTAGCATGTGGTAGGCACAAAAGAAAATTGTATACTAATAGCTTTTACTTTAAGTGTTGCCATAACTTCCGATGATGAGTGTTTGGTTTAATTTTAGGACTGAACCTTTTCCTTTACATCTCCAAAGTTTCTCCTCCGTGTGTGAGGTCAGGGAATCCAAGCAATGTCTCACATTTTGTTTCAGAAAATCTAATTATTAAAGTCATAAGATTACGTCCATCCAGAACACTTGTTATTTGCAATGTGTGAAAAATTATTGATTATGGAGATTCTTTTTACCTTAAGTTACCTTAAAAGGAGAGACATTTGTGTTAAATTGAGCTGCAATGTTCTTGGAAACAGCGTAACAATCTAGACTTCAAGTTTCAAGTTCTGTTTATTAACTATTGTGGATCTTTGGGTCATCACGGTCATTGTTATGTAATGGAAATTTAAACTTTATTTAAGGACTTCCCATCCATAAATTGTGAGACTCAACTTTGACGCTGCCATGGATGAGAAGTCCTTTAAATTCCAAGGAATAAAATGGAAATTTGAACATCTCCAATTCCATGATGACCAGGCTGGATGAGTGAAGGCTCCAGCTACCTTTTGTCTAATTTGTTAAATGGATCTATCATGACAGTTTAGACTTACTGCTGTGTCACGGTGTTACCTTTTCCAAGGTGTCAGTAAACAAGTTGTCAGCTCAGACCCTGTGAAGCCGGTCCGTAATGTCAGCTCCTAACAGGGATTTGTGTGAGGCAGCATACTTGTGATGGGCAGAGAGTTCCAGGGAAGGCTTTATTTTGTAAGTACCTTGTTATCTTTCTAATAGCGGTTTTAAAACGTGTTATAGAAGTGTATATAACCCCAAAAAAGCAGTGTCTGCCACTCATGGAAAGAAACTCCAGTGAGATACAGTCAAACTGTAGGAGAAATGTTACCTTTTCAGAATAACAACAGTATTAAAACCAGGGCTGACTAACACTTGTAGTTTATTAAAATGCTCTGACTTGGTTATTTATAGTTTTGGAAAAGTCATATTACATCAGGACTCCCTGGAGGAGGACAGAGGTCGATAGTGACTCATTTTCACACCTCTTCTCGCTCCACGGCAAACCCACTCCTTAGCATAGGCAGCAAATTAAATCTCATAACTTTAACTCCCCTTGATTCCACCCCCTATCCTTTTGTCCTCTTTTATGTTATCAAAGTCTCTCCTTCTGTCCTGCTTCTATCTTTTAAACCTTTCTCTCCTTTTTTCTGTCTGCCTCCTTCCCTTCTTTCCAATGATCTTATTTCCAGTCCCTCCCTCTTGCCTCCTCTGTGGGTGTCCACTTTCTATTCACTTTTACGTATTACATTTATGTCCCTAAAACTGAAATTTGCATAGCAGCGTACAAAAACACTACACTGCATGCAGCAAGTTTCCCATTCAATCAATCTGTTTAGCCCAGTTTTATTTTTGTGATATGATGTTGTGATATGGGATTATTTTGCTTTTCTTGCCGCCACATATTCATCTGAATGACTTGTATGAACTGGTATACCCATGGCCACGACAAAAATGCTCTTAATGAAGATTGTCTCAGGTTCTTGATTAGGGTTTTAACAGAGAGGATGATGCCTTGATGGTCTCATTCTGCCCACTAACAGAGTTAATAACAAGCGTATGGAGCTCTCAGGGGGATCTGACAGATCTATTGTAGTTTTGTGGCTGAGTGTTTATTGTTCCTTCGTTTCTATTCCCCATAATTCCCCTCTCTTCTCCCACAATTTCCCTCTCCCGCTGTGCTATTCTGTTGGTCTTTTCTCTGTCCTGTGTTGTATTTCTTTTATTGCCTACCCCCTTAGGTAGAGAAGGGTTATTAGGTTGCCGTGACTAATATGTTGATTATTGTCCAGGTTGAGTGGGTGGCATCAGAGAAATGAGTTATCTGAGAAATGTCAACATTTCAAAGGCAGTCAATTGCTAAATTAAGGTGTGTGAAGTGGAAAGAGACTCTTCCACAAAAGAAGCACACGTTCCATCAGTTCTTGAGACGATCTACTTCATGATTCCTGTCTGGTTGGTAAATAACACAAACAAGGTTAAAACACGCAAGTCTTTGTGTGTAAGACCTCTTACGGCTCGTTAGCACCACTTCCTCACGGGACATATCTGGGGGGGTCATGAGATGTATAACAAATAGGAAAGAAGAACAAAACTCTATGTTTCTTTAAAATTATTTATTGTCATATTTATCGATCTTACCTTCATTTTTGTAAAATCCAGTTTAGACTCTTTAACAAAGATATAAACTGTGGACGGGACTTTGCTCTATCTTCATAGGTCACATGACAAAAGGGCTGAGAATGACTGCTAGTGGGACAAAGGAAAATAAACAAGTTTATGTTTAGAGAGAAACCTTTTTTCCGATCAACATTTTTATATTAACAAAGGGAAATTGAATAAGCCTGTTGATAAATGAAACCTACAGACCTTTAGGGCTTTCTATCTGGATATGTACTCAACTCTGCACAACGTGTTCTGGTCGCCTCAGTGTTTGCCGGCCTGTTTTGGTTGAGTCACACCACTCCCATTAACCTCATTTCCAGGTGCAGCAATCATCTGTTATTTAAACATAAAAGCTCTAAAACCTTCTGCACTCTACCCACCCAGCATCAAGCTGTGGATGGGCAGTCAGCAACGATGGTGGACACAACGGAGCATTTAGCAGCTCAAGAGACGGATATTTCTCTCAGGAGTCGGTGGAGACCAAAGCAAAGCTAAAAGAGTCAATATTGGACTTGCATTCGCCAGAATTTTAATACGCACACAGATATCTATACTTATATTCACTGTAATACAAATATATATTTCTAAAATGTATTGAGGCTTTTGGTCCAGATATGCTCCATTGTCACAATACATGTGCAGTGTTTGCTGCTACACAAACACTGCAGCTCTGGAAAGTGTCCGTAACGCATCCTCTTGTTTGGCGTCTTTTGCTGCCATCATCCTGCTCGCTTGTTGCAGCGGAACCGATCTATACACACATAATCTATACAGTTATGTTCCGTATAGGAGACGTACTCTCACGTGAATGCAGAGTTCAGTGTGTGTGAATGCAGGGGAGCTGACGGTGAAGGAGCAGCACAAGAGTCGGATCTGTGCAGGATGCGCAGTGTTGGTTTAAAACACAATTTTATTGTCTTTTGGACACCAAATCAGCAAATGGGGTTGAGATGAAAAATAAGCGTTAGTCAATAAAACGTCCAACCAAGTGCACCTCCATGCCTGCTGCGTGGTGTGCAAGTGTGTGTGTATTATCAGCCGGCTGTGAAATGGGTGATTCCTCCTCCCGGTTTAAGGACCGAGAGTAATGATGTCGAATGGAAGAGGTTTATAAAGGCATTAAGCCCACCTCTTACACTCTCTCTCTCTGTCTGTCTCTCTGTCTGTCTGTCTGTCTGTCTGTCTGTCTGTCTGTCTGTCTGTCTGTCTGTCTGTCTGTCTCTCTCTCTCTCTGTCTGTCTGTCTCTCTCTGTCTGTCTGCCTGTCTGTGTCAGGCTCTTTCTCTTCGTGTCTCTCCCCCTCTTCCTCAATGTCCCCCTCTCTGTGTTTTTATGGTGGTATTATTATCTCGCCCATTCCTGTTCAGGTTGGAGCAGAATAGTAAATTTCAGGGTCATGCCGAGGCAGCACTTCTCCAGCGAAAGCTCATTCTGTAGACTCGACAGAAACACTGCGCCGAAACACACAAGACAACAAAGATTGTGGCATATTCTTGTCCTCCCTACTTTTGAATTTTTTATCATGCAGTACGTACAATTCAAACTTTAAAAATTAAAATGTTTTGGAACAAAATACATAATTCATTAATAATATTAATTTCTAATATCTGATTCAAATTTCAGAGACTCAAAGACACGTTTGTAAAATACTTTGTAAGAATAACGTTGTTTTCTTGTCTTATTATCATTATTACTGTGCGAGATAAAGATGCCATGTGCAGATTTCTGGCATTCAGTGTTTCCAAAACACATTTTTGTATCATTGAGATCCAACAAGCGTGATTCATGCATTTTCTTTTCTTGGTTTCTTTTGGCTTCACTTGCCTTCTTAATCCTCAAAGGCCCCCTGTTGGTACGGAGTGCAGCAAATATTGATGCGTCCTCCTTTAAAGTGAGACAATGCAACTTTTGAATTAAAAAGCACATGCTGCCTCTTGATTAGTTAAATTAATGAGCTATAAAACTCTCCCTTGCTACAGCCTTACTTGGCCTGGTATGAGCAGCAGCTCATGGTGACGAGTCAGTTTGCTGACACTTTTGACTATTCTCTATTTGTGCTACTATTACACTATATTTTACCATTTACCATCCTCTAATTGTCACTTGTTGCATCTTTCAACACGTCAATAATTTGCCGTTTTTCTACTATTATTTATGTTTGTGTTATGTTTTGAATTTTGCAAATAACGTGCATTTGCTAATCTAACCTCTGTTTCTGTTTTTGCCTGTCTTCAGCTTTCAGCCTATGGAGGGAGTTTGGTTTCCACTGTGTCTTATACCACAGACCAACAAGAGCAGGTGGCCATAAGAGTGACCTCACAACCTGACCTGGTTATTGAGGTACGTTTTCAAACATGCACAAAGACAACGGCTTCAGAGAGCATTTACATGCTTATATATTAGACACAAATTAAGAATGTTTCCACAATACATTTACCTGTACGCACTATTTTATATGGTATGTGTGTGAAATAGGTGAAGATCACTAAATGAAGCAGCTGTTTAAAGCACACAAACACACACACACACACACACACACACACACACACACACACAGAAGCAGCTGGCAGATAAATGCTGAACTTAGCAATAAAAGATGCAGATAGAGTCTCTCTTCTCCTCTCTTTATAATGAGCAGGTTGCAATATGATGTATGGCAGCAATAAGCAAAGCAGCAACACTATTAGTTCATATCTCCTACATCATTAAACAGCATTTTGTGTGTGTACGCGTTTCTACCAATGACATGTTAAAGAAGAGGAAGTTTTAATTAGAATAGTTTGAAAAAAATCTCTAATGAGCTGCAATAACATGTGCAATTCACTTCTAATGCACTGACTGCAAAATAATTAAAAGATGAATAAGTATTCTGTAGCTGATTTTACCTTAAATATGGACACACATGCAATACACACACACATATATATATATATATATATATATATATATATATATATATATATATATATATATATATATATATTACATATTTGCAGAAACAAAGGAAGATAGAATGGGAAGAAGAAAAGGAAAGACGGAAACAAATGTGTATAAAGGAGAAAGAAAGTAGGAAGGAAAGAAAAAAGGACAACATGAAACAGAGAGACATAAGGAAGACAGAATGAAACAAGGACAGAAGGAACAAGGGAACGGAGAAAGAAAAGAATAGAGGAGGAAGAAAGAGAGATGGAAGGACGAAGAGAGATGGAAGGAAGACAAAAATAAAACAGAAGAAAGAAAACTCTGAGATGGAGAGTCACAGACCAATGAACTTGTGTTATTTAAAGAAGTGTCAGTCAGATCGACAGACTGGGAGGAGAGGAGGACAAGTGTCGTCCCCGTCAACAAAAAGCCTCCAGATGATGACGATAATGAACCACCTACACATTGTCAACCCGCTTTCTCTCACTTTGCTGTCTCTTTTCAGAGACAGCAAAGTCACACACACACACACACACATACACACTGTTTACTCTCTGCATATCTGCAACAAGTTGTGATATTGTTTGTGTGCGTGGTTTTGTGAAGCCTCGGTTGCAAGTATGTGGGATCTGAATAGACAATAATCTCTCTGTCTTTGTTTGTCCGTACGGCTTTGTTGATTGCAATGTCTTTGTCTCAATACAGCCTACTTTATCAGCCCTCCATCTGCAGAGTTAAAAAAAAATGTAAATAGCAAGCCTTTCATGACAGCAATAACAACAACACATGTACTGCATCTGAAGTTTCTCATTCTGCTTTAAACAACAACTTAGTTTTGTGTCCAAATTCTATTTTAATGCTCAAGGATGCAAACCAATATATTTTTAATTCCTATGCCCGCAGCACAAGAAGATTTCTTCCAGAAACAGCGACAAACAGATTAAAATAAATGGAAATAGAAATACAATGCTCACAACTCTCTGTCTGGTTTTTGTCAATGTTTCTTGTGTAAATAAAACATTAGTGCCCATAAAAAGACCCAAACCAACATTTAATTGATCCTACTAACAAGTATTACGTGATGTCAAAGCGTGATGTACTTCTTCTCAACACATTTTTATTATTCCGCAGCTGAAAATAGTCTCCAACAAATGTACTTTTCCTTATGTTAGCAATGTGTCCTTGAAAGTAAGAACCTGTCTTTCAGACACTTAATAGAAACAGTTCTCTCTGAGGTGACTTAGTCTCTTTCTTTCTTGTCAATCTGCGGCTTTTCTTTGTCTCTCTTTTTCTTTCCGTTTCTATCTCTGCATCTCGGCCATGTTACTGCTGCCTGTCTCCTCATATTTACTTCCATCTCCTCTCTTTCAGTTAGTTTTTATTTGATGGTTTATTGGCATGGTAAGTTATCTCTCTGTCTCTGTCTCTCTTTCGCTGTCTCTCTCTGTCTCTCTCTTTCGCTGTCTCTCTCTGTCTCTCTCTTTCGCTGTCTCTCTCTGTCTCTCTCTTTCGCTGTCTCTCTCTTTCGCTGTCTCTCTCTGTCTCTGTCTCTCTCTGTCTCTGTCTATCTCTCTCTCTGTCTCTGTCTCTCTCTCTCTTTCTCTCTGTCTCTCTCTGTCTCTGTCTCTCTTTCGCTGTCTCTCTCTGTCTCTCTCTTTCGCTGTCTCTCTCTGTCTCTGTCTCTCTCTGTCTCTGTCTCTCTTTCGCTGTCTCTCTCTGTCTCTGTCTCTCTCTGTCTCTGTCTCTCTCTCTCTTTCTCTCTGTCTCTCTCTCTCTCTCTCTCTCTCCATCAGTAGTTGTCACTCTGCGTTAGCCGATACAGACCATTGATCTGTTCTCAACAGGAGATAGTCAGACACTAGGACTCTCAATTCACTTTAAATTCAGTCCATTTCAAATGTCAATAGAAACTGCAGCTCATTACCTAATGACACATCATTCACTCTTGCGCTCTTTTTCTTCTTTCCAGATCAGTTGAACATAGGCCTCTCTGAAAAAAGTGTCATACTGTAATGTTTTGGAGGATAGTCGCTGTCTAGATTTATAGAATTAAAAGTGGACTTCAACAAAGAAGGAAACAAAGATTTCAATTGAACATGTTTTCTTCTGTCTCCTCCAGGGAGGTGGGATCAAGATTATTGACAGACGGTTTGGCCAGCCAGTGTACCCGTCCTCGCCGAGCACCAATCGCATTGCTCTCCTTCCAGAGAATTTCGTGGTTTCAGAGAGCGCACAGACGATTAGCCGGAGGGATTTCCTGTCTGTGTTGGCCAATGTGACCAGAGTGATGGTGCGGGCCTCTTATAGCACGGAACCCAGCGCTGTGTACAGGTAGAAACACAGACTGACACACACATGCTTCAGACATTCACACTTTTTACAAAACTTAAAGTGTCAAGTATGGATTTGTAGCAACTTTTAGAAACCCACCAGCTTTAGAATTTAAATATTGGTTTTCGCTTCATGAAACAACACAACTTACCAAGAGTTGAGTCTCTCAGGCAGCTCTTTGTTTTAGCCTACTTTAACCTTCTATAACCTAAACATTAAGGTGGCAGTTTAATTGGTGGGTCTTACTGCTTTCTGCTTGAGAGAATGATCTCATAAACGTTCTAAAAGCCTAATCAGCCAAATAGCCTTGCTTAGTAAGTGAAGGCTGTTTCACTGTACACGATATAACTACTTGTGTGTGTGTGTGTGTGTGTGTGTGTGTGTGTGTGTGTGTGTGTGTCTATGTGTGTGTGTCTATGTGTGTGTGTGTGTGTGTGTGTAGACTCCACTCATTCTCAATGCAGGTAGCTAATCCCTTTGCCAGTGGAGAGAGCAGAGCATCAGCTGTAGAGAACTGCTCTTGTCCTCCTGGATACGCTGGAACTTCCTGTGAGGTAAACGCAGACACACACCTACTGCGACTTTAAATCTCCCTCTACCATAATCAATAAGGTACAATAAAAGTATCATAAAGACAAAAAGAATGTAACTAATATATTTTGACTGTAAAATGTCATGAGCTGTTTTTTTTTTAACAGATTAGATCTTTTCAAATTCATTCAGTTTCACTTTTTAAATCCACGTTTGTTCATGTAAACAGTATTTTTTTTTAAACATTTTAAGCAAATGAACTACATCAGTATGATTTATTATATTTTGACTTCAGTATACATGATTCTTACATGTGTTACATTATGTATTACATGATTGGTTAAAGGATCATCCACAGTTTTCTTTTAAAGCCTCTTAAGCAAATTGTAACATCAAACCAGTGTTTAGTTTGAGAATGCAGCTGATGAGACTGTTATCATCTTAACTGACACACACACACACACACACTCATACTCTCATTGGGTGTTTAAACTCAAGCATACAAACATACAGAAACATTCACAGTGTAACACAAATGGATGTACACACAAGTTGCTAATCAGAGGATCACAGGGTAAACACGCCACAGCAGCTTAAAGACTCTGTCTGTCTTCTTCTGTTTCTAACTCTGTGTGTGTGTGCGTGTGTGTGTGTGTGTGTGTGTGTGTGTGTTGCAGGCGTGTATTCCCTGGTTTCGGAGGGTTAACGGAAATCTGTACAATGGTGTGTGTGAAGCTTGTCATTGCCATGGACACACGTCTCAATGCCACGAGCTCACAGGACACTGCCTGGTAAGATGATCAGTTAGTTGCTGAAGACACTTGACGATCATTTGGTTTCCCGGACCTGATGTAGTCTACGTTACTCAAATTGGAAAGCCAAATGACCAAAAAAAACGTCTTTTTTTCCAGGGAGAGAAGTACCAGACATCAAGTTTGGAGGGCAGATAATAACAAACTAGTGACAGCATTATAATGTTAGAGAGTGTTGCATGTATTGTGATTGTACTCAACACATTCACTGGAATTTTCCGTAAACTTATAAAGCCGTCAACAGCATTCATTATCATCAGGAACATGTAGTAATCACTAGATCAGTCGCTAACCGGTGTGGATATCCTAAACATTCTTAATTTGAGTTTAATATATAAGCATTCAAACACAAATCAGAGAAGAATTCATGGTTCCCTGAAATCATGATGTCTTATGTAAAAAACACATTGATTCTGATTTTAATAGTGAAGTTAAAAATCACTTCACCAATAGAATTTCCTTTGAACTACCATCTAGTGGCCATCTGAGGAACTGCAGGTGAAAAGACTTGCACCCTGACTTCACCCAAACACACCCATATTTAAAATATACATTTAAGTATACTGTAGAGACACACACATACATACATACATACATACATACATACATACATACATACATACATACATACATACATACATACATACATACATACCAACCTCTTCATGTGCACCATTCTCCACACACACATTGACACACCCCATTCTACACATTGCCTCAGGCTTAAGCTGTCAGTTAGCATCAAACTTAACACACACACACACACACACTTAGAGCTGTGTCTTTTGTATTATCATGTTGTGTTTTATTATAGATGAGGAGGATGCTGGGATATGTCAGAGAGAGAACACGCACACTCCAGACAAAGACAGACAGAAGAGCAGGATCTCTCTCTCTCACTCACACACACACACACACACACACACACACACACACACACACACACACACAGCCATGCCCATACATAGTGACAGGCAGACGGGCACATACTCCTTCCACTATGACTGTGTTATCTGGCTCTAGTTGACCGACTGATGTTGCCGTGGCCGTATAGGTTAACACACTGTCTGTAGTATGACATTTGGTCTGTAAAGGAAATGGTTTGGAACATAACTGACATACACACAAACAAAGTCACAAACATGTACATTCACACACAGTAGTGACATGAAATCAACTGTTGTTGTAGCTGAACTTCTTCTGAAAACAGACAACCTCATTTCCCCAGAGGGAGGAAAACCATTTTATTTTACAGTAAGTAGTCAAATTACCTTAAACCAAAATATATAAAATACAACATTACTCATTCTAGTCTGCACCAGACCGATCAAATGCAATGCTTTTAATTAATTAGATGTTTGGGGCAGTTTTAGAATAATAAGGAATTGTTTACATTTAGTAAGGCAGACAAAGTAAGGCAGTGGTGTCACGCAGAGAAAAGGCCAATAATACACCAGTCACAGAAGAACGAATAATAATATAAAAAATAATATTCAACCAACATTACTAAAAATAAATAAAAGTGAATCATGCCATACATTTTATTTAGTAGGAAATCGTTGACGTTTATGAATGTTTCAGCACAGCTGAGTAGTGAGCACGAGTTCTCGATACTCACCAATACTCAAACTCATGAACAGGATTCTGGAGTCTTTGGTTGAGGATGTACCTGTGACTCATATATGCTCGGTTACTATGGTAACACAATGTGATGTTAATCCTGAACCATATCATTAACCTTGAACTCGTTGAGATTGCTCCTCCTGCTGCTGTCTGCTTGACAATGATTTGATGTGACAACTTTATTTAATAACAACAATTGTGTTGTGTCACCAAGTGTCTGCTCTTCTTATTGCAGAGCTGTAACCCTTGAGCCTATTAGTTTGACCTTTCTATCATTTAACCTCTCGCAAAGTGTGACATTAGTTACTTTAATAGAGCAGCTGTGTTGTTAGCTCTTTGGTTTTCTTCTTTTCCATAAACTTGCATCCTACATTTGTGATTAAAATTCTTTTAAATTGGATCGAGTTGTACCGGTCTGTATTTAGCATATTACACGAGCGTCGATGCAAAGTAAACTTTTAAGTAACATGTTTTTAATGTTTAAAAACATTGCAATATATAGAAAATGATAACACGCCGCTTTACTGACCTAAAGAACATTTAATGGCAATTATTATCTTCTTGTCTAAACGTGGATTCAATACACAGTGGGGTATTGGGGAAACTGACACTAAGGTTAACTCTAGAACTGATATTTTATTTTCCTGTTAGTTTATTCATTTTCCTGATATAAATGACTTTAACCTGTGTGTGTCTCCTTCAGGACTGCTCCCACCACACCACAGGCCCACACTGTGACTCCTGCCTACCTGGTTATTATGGCAACGCCACCCGGGGGTCACCTGCAGACTGTCAGCCCTGCGCCTGCCCACTCAATCTTCCAAGTAACAAGTAGGTTATGGGGACACTGGGGTTAATGGTGCCACGAGGACACGGTTTAATCAAACACTTCAATCTATCACTGCTGACCCCTCCACACTGTGACCCCTATTCTTTATTTTTGACCCGTCTCTTCATCACGTTCTCGTCTTCGCTCTTGAAACTCGGGCTCCATGTTTTTGTCTCTAAAAGATATCGGCACAAATCAAGGCTTCGTGGGCACGAATAGAATTGTAATGACATGAATAGAATAATTATCTCCACAGGTACAGTAGAAGCATAAATTTAAGTGGAGAAACATCATCCGGTGTGGGTAGAAATGTCATCATTGTTGTCAGAATAAACACAACTGCGGCTAGAAAACTCGAGCCTCATGCAAGTAATCAAGGCATTTAAAAGGCTTTATCGTAACGTTCCTCCTGCATGGAAAACCACCTGTGCTGTTCTGTGCCCGTTCAGTCTCAAATAAAATGTAATAAAAATGCTCTCTGCTATTTGTCACGGAAGCAGCCCACTTGAGAGGCATGGCTTCGGGCCTCTCACCTGGTGGTTCATCCAGGAAGCAATGATAGAGCTACAAATCAGAAAAAGATGATACACAAAAGTGTAGTGTCAAATGAATAACGTTGATTTACATCGCAGCCCGTTTCACGGCTGCCGGCTGCTGTTGAACCCATTATAGACACAACCACAAAGAAAAATAGGATCCAGTTTGAGAAATACCAAAGGTACCCTTTACATCTAGGAAGTATAGTACAGTAATTAATCTCGTCAACATATACAAGAAATCCAAAGTATAAAGAGTAGAAAGAGTATAAACAGATAGTATTACAACACTGATTCAACTGCTTCTCAGGACGTTGTTTAGTTGGCAGTAAACTGACTGGACTAACAAATCAACAATCAATAATAGGACAGATAATGCTCCAACAATGTTATCATTTGTTTGGTCACAGATTTGATGAAATGGTAAAAAAAAAAAAAAAGTGTTTCTAATATAAACTTAATTTGTACAAACAACATATACACATTGGTAAAGTTGGATATGTATCTCTATTTCTGCTATCATGGATCTGAATTATCTCCAAATGATCAGAGAGGGATGCTGTGTGTTTGATGCACAGATGTCACCAGCACACACACACACACAGGCAGCAGCAGCTGGGAATCTTCATGCAGACATGACACGTCATGTCCAAAATTCTCAGAGCTAAAGAAAGACAGAACTCTCTCTGTCTCTCACCTCCTCCCTTCCCCAACTCCCCATAAACCCCACTGCAGTAATAATAGCTGGGCGGTGCCATGCCTTCCAGCCCCTCAAATAGCCATCTCATCCCTTATGTTCACTGTAGCCAATCTCTCAAATAGCCAACCAGCCAGTCAGACTGTTCCAGTCCGCCGTAATGTTTAAAGTGGTGTCCATATTAGTTTGAGCATGGGAAGGACGCTGGCGATTTACAGCAAATCCTTAGAAATCAGCGCCGTTCCTCTTTATTTACAGCCACGTTTTTGTTTCAGTCAGTCTCTTTGTCCGTCCAATAACAGATTTTCAGGAAATGTATTAAAAGATTCATATTATCCATAAAGCCTTGATCTCTTGTATCTACACAGATCTACATCCTCTTTGAAATTGTTCCTTTCTTTTAGCATTCTTTTTATTTTAATATTTCCAACAGGTAGCCAGTCGGGATCTATTTTAAACCCAACACTTCAATATACCACTGGTGACCCCACAGTCGTCTCTGACTCAGTGGCCTCTATTCTCTCTCTTCAACCCGCCTCTTCATAATGTTCCCCTTCTCCTCTCCTGACGCTCGGACTGCATGTTCTCGTCTATTTAGAATATCCCCACAAATCGAGGCAGGAAGAAATATAATTGTAATGACATGAATAGAAATATTATCACCACAGGTAGAGTCATCCGTGTAAGTGAAGAAACATCATCTCTGTGGGTGGAAATGTCCTCACTGTTGGCAGAACCAACCCAACTGTGGCTAGAAAACTTAACGCGGGAGAAACTCAGGCCTCCCACAAATCATTTAAGGTATTTAAAAGCTTTCATCGTGCTGTGGCTGCTTCATAGTCACAAAAATCATGGGCCATTCAAGTATCTCTTAAAAGTGTAATAAGAAAAAAGGACGGAAAATACTGGCACATTTACACGTTAATTTATTCTCAATCGCTTGGATTTTTAGCAAACCTATAGACCTTCATACACATTAAAAATAAAATGAAAACGGCTGACGTCTTCTCCCGTTGGATGCTCAGCAGTCCATTGGTTACATCTGATTACTTCTTGAAGGTCCTTTCAGACAATTTCAACTCTGGACATTGCTAAACTTCATCTGGGTTTAAGTGTCGCTGATGCTGCAGCAACATAACAAACAGTAATTTTGTGGTTTGAGTCACACATGAATCCTTGTATAAAACCTTCATTCTCCCAGGATTGCGATATTCTCAAAACAGTCTGCATTATTGTCTATTATTATTTGTCTTTTGATGTAGATCTTGAGCAGATGTAGATTAATAGGTTCAAACAAGTTCTATTATTAGAGTAATTTATTTTGATGAGTGTGCCGCCGTAGTAATTTCTGGTTGTGTCTCAGTGTTGATGCCCTGAATAACCCTTTATACACTTTTGATATTTTGTAGTTTGGGATTGTGTTGCCAAGTGTGACCTGATATCAGAATACTAAAAAGCTCAGTCATTCAACTTATCTAACAACCTTTGCAATACTGTTGATATCTCTGGTTATAAAAGGGTGTTTTAGGCAATGTTTAAATGTGCTTTATGAAGATATGTGCATTTTTATTCCTGTCAGGTTATTTTATCAACAGTTAAACAGTGTGAATTGAAATTGTATATACCATGATAGTAGATTACATCCATTTGACCCTCTCCTACAGTAGCATCATATCATTTGGAATACAATGTTCAATGAAAAGACATGTTTAGTGCAGTTAAGAAGTTGTTGTTTTTTGCAGCAGTGACGTCTCATCACATAAAATTGCTTGTTTGTTTTGAGAGACTTGACTACTCTACACATGTTCTTCAGTCACATCATTTCCTCCATAAAACATCTAGAACAAATGCACCTTGATTATTGCTGGTTTCATAAACCTCCCACTTTAGGTACAATTATAACCCAAGAGTTACATGTTGTTTTACAGTTTTTTAATGTTCACATGCACAGGCCAAATAAGTTTATTTGTAACTCAGCTTGCAGTTAGCAAGCCAGTCAGTCAGTGAGTCAGTCTGGGACCTGGAACCCGAGCCAGCAGTACTATCTATAGTTTATGGAAGTGGGAGGGTGATCGTTTTACTGTGTCCTGCTCTCTCTCAGTCCGCTGAAGTTACAGTTTGTAGAGAGAAGAAAGAGTGTTTTCATTTTCAAGAGTGTGCGGAAGTAGAGGTGTGGGTGTGCGAGAGAGAAAATTAAGTGTGTGTGAATGTGAAGATTGTAAAGGGAAAGTAGGGACACAGGTGTGAGCGTGTGTGTGTGTGCGTGTGTTTGATGAGACAAACAATGGCCTTAACTCGCCTCTGTCCTCTCCTCTTCCTCCTCCCTCTCTGCACACTGGGACAACGCTACCGAATACATCAACAACTTCCACAAAAACAACATCATCATCCTGGCAACTACGACAGTTTCAGCCCCACCTGCCACCTCGATGAAGAAGGGGAGCTGCTGTGCGACCAGTGCCAACCTGGATACACAGGACCACAATGTGACAGGTAACACACACACACACACAGACTGAACATTAAAAGTTACACACTGATTAAAACACAGTTATGTTAAATTTACTGGCGACAAGCTTAATGTGAAAATGTCGATAAGTTCATTATTACTGAAAACAGAGCTAGGAATCACTAAACACTGAAATGTTTATCAGAACCTAGAATGTCCTTACGTCTTGTGAGTCCAGATCTGTTTCAACAGTCTAGCAGTATTTAAATAGCGTATGTTTCATGACCCAGCTGCAGCATCAGAACAGAACCATCTGTGTGCTAATCTTGAATCATGCCTAAAAAAGACTTCATGGACAGTTCACAAATGACGACAGAAACTGCTGCTTATTGACCATTTTTGAGGGCTCTGTGTCTCATTGTCCATCTAACTTTCTGTCCACGGCACATTTATTAGCTAAGTGACATTCTTGTTCCGTTGGCTGTGAGCTTCTTCACCAAGCCAGGAGTCTCTATGGGAGCTCGTCCTATGCTGTCATGTAGCGACTGAGTAAATATAGTATTTTCACCATGCAGGGTCACTGAAACCCATTTGGACGGGTTTGTATTGAACCAAAACTGCCCACAGCTGAATTTTCAGTTAGTATTCAGTGCATTTAGTTTTTTTTTCTATTTTGAAAAACATAGATCTTGTTGTAATTACGGTGCAAATGTTGCAGTCAAGTTAAACCTTGTAGCTCTGTAGTGTATTATTGAAATGTGCATGTGTGCAGTGTGAGGTCAAACGGCTTGATACGTTTTAGTAATGTTTAGTTTCCTTTGTGATCACAATATTCCAAAATATTCCTCTTCCATACAGAAAAATATGAACTGTACAGTTCATATTTTTCTGTATGGAAGAGGAATATTTTGTTCTGTTTCTGCAGTCTCGTATGAAGGTCTTACGTGTTTGTCAGAAAGCTACCAAGTACATTACCATTTTCAATATTGCTAAGTCACAAGCCATTTATGAAAACAACTTTTGGGTTGCCAGGTTGTGACGGTTGTGACAGATCCCGTTGGCGGGTTTTAGTTTATTCTTTCTATTTGCGAAAATGCAGTTAATGTTAATGTTGGTTATCCATCAATAAATATTCAATAGAACATTTAAAAAAAAAAGGAAATACAAAAAAAAGGGTTTCTCATTTTGAGTCATCGAGTCTGAAGTTGTAACTGTTGGTAAGTCATGTGTAAGAAGTTTCTGATTGACGACACAACCACACAGGTGCAGGACACTGACTTTATCAAACTGGTGGTGACTCCATACAAACAACTCTTTAAGCTCCTTTGCATTCGCCAGAGACACATATTTCTCTCTTCAAAGCGTTGATTTTCCTATGGTTGGCATTGAAGGCAACATTATATAGCATGCCAAGCACTGGATGATATTCATTTTACTATGATGTGTTCATCCTTGAATTTTCTCTCACTGAAGTTAGAATTTCTGTAGATTGTGTATCACCTCCTGTGCAAGGTGTCCGTTTTCCTCCTTGAGCATAGAACATGGAAAAGCCTTTATGAAGTGTTACATTTCTATTTTATGGTATCTAAATTGACAATAAGAAATGTAATCTCAAGGAGTAATCATTGTGCTTCAAACAGGTGCTAGTTGCCCCTTATCCAGGCCTGTGCTGTGTGTTGCCAGTTGAAAGCTGCTGGGGGACACGGCGCTCACAGGGGCCTCAGCTCGCTGCCTTGCATAGTCGACATGCCTCGCCATGCTGACCACAGCAGAAGCTCTCTGTCTGCCTTTTAGTCTTTTTATAAACATCATTTGCCAGTGGAAAAAAAATTTGACTCATTATCAGTCTATTTTGTTTTTTTACGAGGCATCTGCACTCTACTCCAACCCAGTCAACAACCAATACGACCCAGCGTCAGCTCTGGGCCCAACTTTATAAAGTCCTCACGGGTCCTCGTGGGATAAGAGCCCAATCATGATCAGAAGGCCACTTTTTCTTAATTAAGATGGTTGTGTTTGTTTTGGCGAGATTGTGCTCCAAGTGTGTGTATCAGGAACTGGTACCACGGCGGCAGGACCCAATAAGCAGACACAAGGCGAGGCAAGGTAGTTTCAAAAGGGGCACGCTTTACTTGTGACGACACTCAACGACATCAAAAGACAAACCCACACAGGACAGGGAGTTGACACAGACTAAATACACAGGGGAACGAGACACAGGTGGAAACAATGAGGGCGGGACTTGCAATCACACAGGAGGGCGGCACACGAGGTGGGAGGCGTCTGGAACGAGAGACATGGTGAGTGACAGACAACACAACGGAGCAGACAGTGAACACAGAGCTACCCAGAAGGTCTGGGTGTAACAGTGTGTGTGTGTGTAGAAAAACCGGAGTGAAATTGATACCAATTGCACACAACCACGGGCATCGTAAAGGCCACCTAGGTGTGTGTGTGTTTATAAGTTTCCCGATGTGTATGTCTTTGTTTCGCCGGGTTTTTGTGTGGGGGGTCGGCTGTAGCTCATGGGGGAGAGTGGTCGTCCCGTAACCACAAGGATCCCCGTTCTCCCCATAGTTGCATGTTGAAGTGTCCTTGAGCAAGACACTGAACCCCCAGTTGCTCCCTGGGTGCTTCACTGCAGCCCACTGCTCCTTAATAACTAAGGATGGATCAAATGCAGAGAAGAATTTCCCCACGTGGATAAATAAAAGTGTAAATTTCTATTTCTTTTTTTCTAAATATGTCTGTGTCTTTGAATATACAGAATGCATCAGTGCATGTACATTCTTGTGGTTCACAAAAACAGTTGGTAAACAGACTCAGAGCATATAGGAGCTGACATAATGTAAGATTAAATTTCATTACTAAAGACAGTATTAAAGAGGACATCAGCAGTTGATTGTTTCTTGTTATATTAGTCTAATTAATACCTGCTATGCACTAACTTGCCATCACACTTCATTATCTACAGTGCTTGTGTTGCTCGTAATTGTAATTAATTGTAATGTGCCAATTTGTCTGTATTATGGGCCTAAACAAAATAAGATACTCCCTTCACTCGATGCTAATAGACTTTCTACTGGCTGCTAAGTGATTCTGCCTTTCAATCTCCTGTCCATAAACAGTCATTTAGAATTTAGTAAGCTGCTTGTTAGTGATATCAAGGGATGGTCAGTATCTCCAGATGTAATTGGTCTATAAAGGCATTTCAGATTTTACACGTTTGTTGTTTGTTGACACATGAGGCACTCTATGAATCAATCTTTCATCTAGAAGGGACCTGTAAGCATTCGGGATGGTTGTGATTCATTTCCATGTTCAATGTATTATATGTATGTAGGTCATGTTAGGTCAAGTCTGAGTGATCGGCATTTATTTATGTATTTATTTATTCAATCACACAACACATCATTGGTCGTTGCAGACACACCTGGCCGTCTTCTGTACTCTACTGAGCGCAGCTTTCAAGAAGGTTAAAAGTTACAATCTCGAAGATCTTAGATTTGAGGTGATCGTATGGGGATAAGCGGGGAGTACAGGTGTGTTTTTGATCTCGCATTCTTCGAGATCTAAACGATGTCGAGAATTTCAGCTCATGTCACCACACCTCTGTTTGTAATACTGCAGACGACGGGGCTTTCATCAATGTGTTCCCTCGTTCGGCCATAGATAGACCTAACAGACATTATTTAAATGTAACTCTTCCACTTTATTATTCCAAAGACTTCAATATCGAGAGAAAAGGAGAAACACACATCTTAAATGGCTCTTTTATGATAAAATCGCTGATACTTCCGCAGCTCCACCAACTGACTGAATGCAGCCAGTCAATGTTTTGAGAGTCAAACCTGCACGTTGTGCTTTGGCAGCCTCAAGTGGCAGCACGACTATTGGAGATTGTACAAGTTATTCATACTGAAACAAAAACAAAACATTATTTGATCTTATGTCCCTGCTGTAATGCACATACATTTAAAAGTCATTTGCAAAGTAACTTCAAGATGTTTATTTATATGAAAATCCCATTATACCTCCTAAAAACAGCCTGACCCAATTTTCGCTTTCAAATATACAGGAAAAGGAAAAATACAGTAGCACTCAGAGAGAGCAAGTTGATCTAAAAATGCTTTGAAAAAATGTACGAGGGCGGAGCAGAGCCTGTCTTCCCCTGGCACCAACTCCCCAATAATAACACAAAAAATAAAAGAAGATAACTTTTAGGACCCCTCTCTTCCCCCTGTAACTCTACCAGTGGTGCTCACCGTCCGTTTCCTGTACACTCTGAAGGCTTTGACCAGGTGTCTGACCCCCCCAATATATCTGCTTCAGATATCCAGGACTCTCAACTAAAAATACCTTCACTTCCTCTTCAAGCCTAAGTGACCACACACACACACACACACACACACACACATAAAATAGAAACCTAAAATAGTTAATTAATCTTGCAAATAAAACTAAATGCAAACACACACTTCTCACTCCAAGTGAGATTGCTGCCAGTATGATTCTCCACTTGTCAAGAGGAATGTACTTGTGGCGCTACACACACACTAATGTAGACACACACACACACACTTCAGCAACATGCACACACACACACAGAAGCTAATAAACCAGTTCTATTGAGTACCAGAGAGGGTCAGTGGTAATAATGGCTGGCTGCTCTTGACTTTCTCTCTCTCTCTTTCTCTCTCTCTCTCTCCTTTCTTTCCCTCCTCTCTAAATTCAATTCTCTTTTCAATGTGAAGACCTTTCCCCTTCTCCCTCCTGTCCTCTATTCGCTCTCGCTCTCCTCTTTCATCTCAATTCCCTTTTTAGACTTTAGAGCTTTATTTCAGCTTAGTCCTGTTTTATTTGGTTTCAGTGGCTCTTGACACGGCGCAGCACTTTCAGGTTAATGTATTTCGCAGCATCCGGACTTCCTCTTATTATTAATCAATCAAAAGTGGCTGAAAAGCAGAAAAGAAAGTGTTGGAATGGCGTATCCGTTCAACCATGTATGAGTGTCCCTGTCCTTGCTCGAGGGTGCAAACAATAATGATACATTTTGGTTCCATAAATGATACCAATCAAGAGGATTTCTTTATTTTTGTTGTTGGAATTCTTTTTTTTAATAAACACAAAGACAACATAACATAAAAGAATAAAACAAATCTAAATCATGTTTGCCTTTCACTGACAACACAAATAATATACATTTCTATAGATACAAAGTAGTAGTAGTAACAAATGAGAATAAGACATGTATAGCATTGCATCACATTACCAGGAGTAGTGTCCAGATGTTTCTTGCTGCAGGTTCAAAACAGTTCAGGAAATATTTGGATTAGAAAAACCTGGACATATAAATAAACCGTTTAGGAACGAGTGCCTGAAGACATTAAATCTCTATCTTTTCTAAAGCTTATTTTTCTCAGCCTTCATTTCATATTTGTTGATGTTTAGTTATGCTCTGTTGCCCTCCAGCTCTCTGTGTGTATATCTTTGGGTTAATGTGTGTGTGTGTGTGTGTGTGTGTGTGTGTGTGTGCGTGTGTGTATGAACAAGACAACAGCCCTGAGCTGAGCAGTCTCACTGGTCAAAGACACGCCCGTAACAATCCGCTCGATGACATTTATTGCTTGTTTATTTTGTGATTGGATATCAGAGACAGCGCTTGTGGGATGAGACGTGCTGTAATTAGTAATCTTGTATTTGGGGATCAGTATGTTCTTATCCTACAAGCTGTAAATGATATTGTGATAATATTTACCTGCTGAAAATTATAAAGTTGTTAGATATAAAAGAAAGAAGACAAAGTGAGCCACTGAGTATTTTCTTGCAGACCTGAAAGCTGAAAATGTATTCTTCAAAACTGTATTTTCAATAGATTTTACGGAACTACCCACTCTTTCAAGAACCGATGCACTATTATCCCAACCCAAAAATGTATTCTGAGAACAGGAATAAAAGGATCTTCTTGCTATGACTTGAAAGCACACCAGATGGGACGGTGATCAATTGTTGAGGGGCTTGAAAGGCCCTGTGTATTAGATTGTACGGGATTTTAGCATTTTCAGATTATACTGACAGCCCAAGTTTTTGTTTGTACAAAAAGTTGAAACTTGGAGGAAGGTTTGTGCATTAACCGTTTAAGCCCTGTCATTTTTAATGTGGCAGATGTGTCACGTCTGTTTGTCTACGTTCACACTGCACGCCTTAGTGATCAAATTGGATTCTTTTGTTTGGCTGTTCACATTATTTATTTTTTTTATTTTAAGCCAACATCAGATTCTAGTGTGAACAGGTCGCAGTCCTGTAGCCCCCAAAGTCTTAACACCTCACTGTTCCTCAACTGACTCCATTGTGGCTGTCTTCCTTGTTTTTATATTCACTATCAAAATATTCAAAATATCCTCTTTTTATTGACAGATGTTCCAGGCAACAGTTTGCAGTGCAACCAATATCAAACGGCATTATCACATGTTTCTGTGTCTCTCCACTGCCTCCTAGATGTTCCAACGGATACTACGGCCAGCCCGCTGTGCCAGGGGGATCCTGCCAGCCTTGTGATTGCCATGGCAACCTGGACCTATCCACACCTGGCAGCTGTGATCCAATCACGGGCCGGTGTCTGCGCTGTCGTCAAGGTTATGGCAGCGCGTCTTGCGACAGTTGCGCTGACGGTTACCATGGAGATGCCATCATCGCGAAAAACTGCCAGCGTGAGTAAACGGAGTAACAACAAGCATCGTGTCGTACATCGATCGGTCGCTTTGATATGTCGATGTCGTTTTGGTCACTGTTGAACGTTATTAGTCCCCGAAATGTGAAATGTGAAATGTAACGTGAGGGATGAAATACTTTAATTGATATTGATAATGGTGTAGTACATTTTAGACCCATAGTAAATGTATTTACTATAGCTGTCATTATCTAGTTACTTCACTGACTTAATATTTGTAAGATGTTGTATAACTCTGGCGACTCGTGTTAAAGAAAACACGTCACTCACTACCTTCCATCTCCACAGGCCAACCCCGGCACACTGAGAAGGAATCAAACTAACATATTGATTGATTTGTCTTGAGGTATTCTATGAACAAGTGATGCCATAATCAGATAAAAAAGAAAAATAATCACAAAAATTGGGAAATCAGCAGGGGCGGTAAAGTGAACAAGAGTATTGCCTCTATGAAACTCAATTTTAGCTAAATGATACCTTTTAATCCTTTTACTAATACACTGAGTAGATACACCATCTGGTGTGTGTGTGTGTGTGTGTGTGTGTGTGTCTGTGTGTGTGTGTTTGTGTGTGTGTCAGACTGCATCGGCAAGCAGCTGTGCCAGTAGGAGGTGTGATGTCGGATGGCGGCCCACTGACTGCCATCTGTGTTTAAGAGTGAGAATACAAAAAACTATACCTGTAAAAAAAAAACAATAAAAGAGAGACTGAACAAGAGAGAAGAGAGAGAGATGGCTGCGAGTACAGACGTACAGATGGCTCTTGTTTGTGAAGATCATCATTTAAACCTGTGCTGTTGACAGAAAACGGTGGCACTGGCAGCGAGACAGGCAGAAAGACAGATTAACAGAGAGACACACAGGCAAGGCCGATGAATAGACGGATATAACCCTCAGACGCAGGTAGACCGCCTGACGGGGGGGATTAATGCCTTTTTTATAGTTCATTGTTCTGAAGTTGTTTCCCCTCTCCACCCAGCTAAATGGTTATTGATTAATCAGCCTGATCTACTGCTCTCCTACAGTGCTGATTGGCTGCTCGTGTCTTGGAGGGTTGTTATTGATCGTGTACGAATGACCACCAGGAATTATTAAAACACAACTCTCTCACTCTCTCTCTCTGTGCTTCTGCCAGTCTATCTGTCTCTCCTTCCATCTGCCTCGCTCTCCCTATCGCCCCCCAGTCTTAATGAATTTTATTGAGTGGAGCAGGAGAGTTCATGCCGAGTCCATTTGTGCATTATTGCACTGTAAATCTCCTTTACTTTTTCTTTTGATGTCAGAGTTCCCGTTTGCGGGCATTTTTGCCGCAGCCATTTTGTGTTTCTGTCTAATAGTGGTTCAGTTTAATTCAGTCGGGGGTTTGAAAATGGTTTGATTTTTATCAAGGAAACTTGACCACAAAGCAGCTTGTTTTGAGGAAATTATCCCCTCGGACCATTTCTCACATGGGGGAAAGTCGTTCTCAAGATTTGGTTTTAAAGATGTGTGAATTGCACTTATAATTCAATAATGTAATTCTGTTTCTTGTGTGTCTGACTCTTAAATGAATGTTTCATGGATACTTCAAGCAGTAGAACAGTAAACTTTGGGGAACGGTACCCCTCTTAATGGACTGTCTGGTGCAGTCTCCTCTGCTGAGGCTCTCACCTTTTATTGGACTGATGCAGTCGGCCCCCAAAATGTGTAGCACAGTTAACAGCCAGGTAAAGAAAAGAGAAGAGTCACAAAGCAACGCAGCTTTCAATGAGTCAGACGGGATTTTTTAACATACTGTAACACAGTATTTTACATGGTTTGACTTAGTGACAAAGGTTATGAAAACCCAACCTGAAGGAATTGACTGTTTGTTAAAGGAATACTTCACCCACAAAATGGCCATTTGTATATCAAGTACTCACCCCTGCGAATGAAGAATCGAAAACTGAGAAAAGTCTTGATGAATGTAATTAAATGTGGGCTATCGATGCCACGCCGTTGAAATTAAATCAAAGCATTCATTTCCAAACTCTCACACAACTCCTGCAGTAAAATCCAATTCTCAATTCTCCAGTCGTATGCTCACTACTCCTCAACACGTGCATCATTGCTAAAACCTCACTATTTAAAACACGTTGGACTAGTACGGATACAGAAGCACATGCAGCTGCATTTTTTTATGCATTTATTACACAACGTTCCGCCTCTCTTTTTATTGTCCCTCAAGGCCTCTCTCTGAACACCAAATCTCATCTCATTTCCCTCTTTGATGTTGATTTATAGTTTGGACTCAATTTGCCTACCTGGACTTCTCTCAATTACAAAATTCTGGATTGTTTGGTGACAGAATATAACATATTTCAGGTTGCCACACATTATTATCTTTGCCATCAAGGCCAGCACTGAAAAGATACCAAATAAAAGACACACAACAAAAAGCAACATTTTATCCCACAACAAGGCTTGCATTGTAGCGACTGACAGAACGGTGTCCAGATGGTCCCCAAAGGGTGAAGCTGGGGGGCTAAGACACTGTGTGTGAATGTGTGAGTGTGTGTGTGTGTGTGTGTGTGTGTGTGTGTGTGTGTGTGTGTGTGTGTGTGTGTGTGTGAGAGTGTGTCTGTGTACGTGTGTGTGAAACAGAGATGGACATATATTTGCATGTTTTCTTGTATGTTTAATCAGATGTGTGTGTGTGTGTGTGTGCGTGTGAATGTGTGCGTCTGTATGTGAGTGTGTCTGTGTACGTGTGTGTGAAACAGAGATGGACATATATTTGCATATTTTCTTGTATGTTTAATCAGACGTGTGTGTGAGTGTGTGTGCGTGTGTGTGTGTGTGTGTGTGTGTGTGTTTGTAAATCTGCATGTGTGTGGTTGAGTAGGTGCGGGGCATGCATGCCTCTCTGCATTTGTGTGTGAAGCAGACATCCATATATGTGTGTTTCTGCATATTTGTGTGTGATCGTGTATGTGGACATCTGTTGTACCCCTCGCTCTCTCTCACTGTCCCACACTCAGGTCTGTCCTTCTGTCTCTTTTACATCTGACAGCAGAGGCAGGAGGTAAAAACGTGCGACTAGTAGGCACGTGGCTATGCAATGTGATGTGTGCAACTCATTTCTTGAGAAAGATGTATGTGTTTGTTTTGTTGTTGTTTTTTTGCATATGCAGTTTGTGCGTACGTATGTGTGCTTCTGACAGCCCGTCCACCAGATGGGCGCTGTGATGTTTCATGCTTTTAATTGTATATCTAAGGGTCTGATTGGCGTGTGTGGGAGTGTCTTTTTTTTCACCCCTTCCCGTAGGATTTAAACAAGTTTAATAAAGTTGCGTTATCTCAGATAGAGAGGGAGAAAGAGATTTGAAAGGTCGTACGTGGGAATGGGTATTGAGATTTGCATATTTGAATTGGCATTGGTTTCATGGCGAATGCCCTTCCTGATGCACACAGCCCCTTCACAGAGTTTAATCACAGGGTATTATGCAGGTGTTTTTTAGCCTTTGTTGTTGACCGTTGAAATGGCAGGATGTGAGCTGGAGGGACTCTTCTCTTTCTTGTTTGCATCAGGAGTGCCGTTTTATTTTATTTTATTACAGTCAGATTCCAGCAGTAGTTTTCTCTTTTGTATTGTATTGCACCTTCATCTTTGCACGTTGGGGTCAGAAACTGTTTTCAAATGTTGAAAGTTCTTAACCAAAGTGTGGATTTACACATCGGTTAACATTTAGGACCTAAATATATGGATGATTGTTATTGCTTGGTGTCGTAAACGTTATTGTTTTTAGGCAAATCCTAATGTTCATGGTGTAGCCATGTTCTGCCTTCGCGAAGCAGATTTATTTCACTACATTTCAGCTGAACTGTTCCTTTTTTTTATTTCATTTTTTTTATTTATCTGACAACATTTCAAAAGATTTGTTGAAATTGTCTTGGCTGGCATATTGTGGCTTATGTGGCAGTGTGTGAATGTCTGGCTCCGGTGTGTCATTTTCCTGAGCAGCAGTCACGATGCATTTTCAGACCCAGTATTTAGTTCATCTCTTATGTTCTCTATTCTTGTCAGTTTTTCATGAAATACATTTTCATGAAAAGTTGATGAAGAGGTTCACTCAATCTCGGTAAATGTGGCTTTGTCTGGAAGGAGGACTTGCTAGCTCTGCATAAATACATACATGTGTGTGTGTGTGTATGTATGTATGTATGTATGTATGTATGTATGTATGTATATATATATATATATATATATATATATATATATATATATATATATATATATACACACACACACGTGTGTGTATCAGGGTAGGAAATTTACATATTTCTTGGGGGCAATTTTTGCCCCCACTGACTGAAATCCAGGGGCATTTATAAAAAAATTTGGGGGCACTTTTTGAAACTTGTGAAATAACATTTAACCTTTGTTCAAAATAATAAATACTTGTTTAGGCTTACAGTATATGAGAATAAGAAGACTATTAGGCAGTAGTCTACAGATTCAAAGTGTTTTCTTAGATTAAAAAAAAAAAAAAAACTGAAATCAGACAATCATATTACATTGTATTCTTATTTCTTTGTGGTTATTTATTGTTGTTACATTTTTTAAACAACTATTAACAATTATAACTTTTTTATATATTTATATATTCTAAAAAATTGTAGGACAGGTAGGACAGACAAAACAAAGAACAAAAACTCTCTTGGCTCTGTCATTCGCTCGCATAGCTTCACCTACCACAGCTATGCTGACGACACCCAACTGATCCTCTCGTTTCCTCAATCTGAAACACGGGTAGCAGCACGAATCTCTGCCTGTCTGACCGACATCTCTCAGTGGATGTCCGCACACCACCTGAAAATTAACCCGGACAAGACTGAACTTCTCGTCCTTCCAGGAAAAGGCTCTCCCACCCACGACCTAACTATTAACTTCAACAACTCAGTGCTGGCTCCGACTCCGACTGCCAGGAACCTCGGAGTGACGCTCGACAGTCAACTCTCCCTGACTGCCAACATTACCACAACAACACGCTCCTGTAGGTACATGCTGTACAACATCAGGAGAATACGACCCCTTCTCACTCAGAAGGCGGCACAGGTTCTGGTTCAGACTCTGGTCATCTCACGGCTGGACTATTGCAACTCCCTCTTGGCAGGTCTACCTGCTAATGCCATTCGACCTCTACAGCTCATCCAGAATGCAGCTGCTCGACTGGTCTTCAACCTACCGAAATTTACCCACACTACTCCGCGACCTTCACTGGTTACCGGTGGCAGCCCGCATCCGCTTCAAAACATTGGTACTTGCGTACCATGCTGCGAACAGATCGGGTCCGGTCTACATCCAGGACATGGTCTAACCGTACACCCCAGCCCGTTCACTTCGCTCGGCTTCTGCCAATCTGCTTGTAGCTCCGTCACTTCGAGCTAAACACTCAACAAAGTCACGACTGTTTGCTGTGCTGGCTCCTCAATGGTGGAACAAGCTTCCCATTGACATCAGGACAGCAGAAAGTCTCTACATCTTTCGTTGCAAACTAAAAACACATCTTTTTCGACTATACCTTGAATAGGTAGCACTTAAATGCCGTAGTAGCACTTAAATGTCCCTTACCGATAGCACTTTAGTAGCACTTAAATGGCACTTACGGATAGTACTTTGTAGTTTAACTTTATTGAAGAAATTGTACTTGCTTGATTCTTGTTGTTCTGAGTTTGGACTCATGGTTTAATGCACTTATTGTAAGTCGCTTTGGATAAAAGCGTCAGCTAAATGACATGTAATGTAATGTAAAAACAAAACGCAATAAAAGGGCTGTACATAGATTAATTCAATTTAATTTAACACATTTTTCAGAAAAATTAAAACAAATATTACATTATATGTACAGTGTAGACAAATAATAAATATGTACATATACATATGAGTGGCTTATTTGTCAAATGGCACCAGTTCATCGTCATCCATTGGAGAAGTTGCTGGTCTGACCTGCTGCCTTGCCCACGCTTTCTTCTCACAGCAGATTCCTCACATGCTGCAGCAGCATCTTCTTCCACTGTGATCATCATTAGGTCTTCCACTGTGTTGAGATTGAACAAACAAAAACAACAATAGTATGTTACATGTGATAAGGGACTTAATCTAAGCAGGTATCTCCATGAGCTGCGAGACTTCAGAACAGATAACGGGGTTCAACTCACGGACATTATCCATAATTCAGGCAGAGGGAGAATAGATGAGACCGAGACTCTACTTGAAGCAACATCAACGCTAATTAAGCGGCTAATGCAGCGCCGAGCTAATCTGGAAGCCAGGCTGATGGACCAGGAGCGAGCGTGGAGCGATCATTTAAGGATTTACGGAATACAGCAGAAAAAACATGTCTCTTACAGCAATGCTCGCTTCTACGTAGACCATGACTTCCCCCCGAAGTCACGAATCAAGTTTCAGAAACCGTAGCTCGCAACTATGCGGGTCTTCTCCAATGATGGCACGCGGCTGTTCCAAGATGCTGCAGAAGCGACGAGGGACATGGCCTCACGAGGACTTCCAGTGACAGTGGTGAGGTCCTCCGCTGCTCCGGACCAAGAGCACCAGAAAGGGCAAATCTACATTCTCAAATGAATAAAACTGTGTTATTGTCCTCTGTTGCAGCTTTGCGTTTTCATTAAGGCTCAAACTTCTGGCCAAACAAAATCAGCTCCTCGACGGATTTATTTGGGGAAGAGATGATTTTCTCTCAAGACCATTCAGAAGGATATTAAAATGCATATCGACAGCTAATCCTGAAGAAGACCTTAAGCAGGATCGGAGCTTATCCAGTCGAATAGTGTGAAGTTAATTCACTCACCAACCTGTGTTATTATGTTTTATTATATGTACTCGTGTAGAAAATACCATTAATAATTGATAAACTGATCTCTCATTTCCTCCTCTCCTGCAGCCTGTCAGTGCCATTCTAATGGCTCTGTATCTGAGGTCTGCAATAAGGAGACTGGACGGTGCCAGTGCAGAAAAAATGTGGTTGGACGACAGTGTGACGAGTGCATCGTAAGTATTTTGACAGATGACAATGTTCTTTACAGATATTGCTAATTTGTTTTCGTGCCATTCCCTTGGTGGCAATACTTCTACCTTTTTGTTCTTGTGCTGTACTCTGTACAAGCTCAACCACCTGTGGTCTCCACTTACATCTATTGTGGTAATACTTTTATTGGTACTACACATCATTGTTTTTTCATTGCTTTACATCAGATGTATTTTGTAGTTAAACAGGTAGGTTAAACGCAGATTTATGTTCCTTATATTTGTAGTTTATACTATTAATGAGGTGATTTAAGGAATTAAGGGAATACAAAGACCTTTTGAGTCCTTGTTACTCATCAGTATCCTCCATAGATCAATTTGTAATGTGTATTACATATATATTACATTGTATATTTTGTATATGTTCCATTTTCTTTCAGTTTTTGGTGTGTCAGTTATCAGGTTGTACCCCATGTTTCTTTACGACAAAGAAGATGCAGTATTCTTATTATTACAAATAATTGTACACAACATGGTTATTGGTTCCTTTGTTATTAACATAACTGTAATTTAATTGTAAGACTAATACAATGATCATGATGATACTAAATAATAATTGTAATCTCCTTTTATCTTTAGTTTTAGTCTTTTTTCACTTTAAGTTTGTTATTTTTTGTTGTTGTTATTTTTATGCTCACTCATTCTCGTTGGTCCCCCCTCCACTCCTCTGCGTTGTGACTGGTCCAGCCTAACTGCTGGTGGGATGCTGAGCGTCAGGATTGTATTCCCTGTCGCTGCAGCCCCCACGGCTCTATGTCTCAGCGCTGTGACATCGAGGGCCGCTGCATCTGTCGCCCCGGCTTTGTGGGCCAACGCTGTGACCTGCGTCGCCAAAGTTACGAGAGGCGCGAAACCCGCAGGCCGGTGGAGCGGGTTCCCATAGAAGTCGCTCAGCAGAGATGGGGGGGGTCCTCCCGCACGGGGGGTTGTCCCAGGGGGGCATACAGGCCTAAGACAGGGGTAACGCACACTGCACGGTGTGTTTAAAGTAGCATGGGTGTGTTTACTTGGTTGGGTGTGTTTACTTGGTGTGCAGAAATATCAGATATTTGTGTTGCCGAAGAACGGGTCTAAAACACATTTTACATGCGTGTTAAGGATTACACTTGTTATGTTTTTGGATGTGATGGTTTGAGGCTCTGATTTGTGAGTGTATCACAAACACGCAGCATTTTCAGGATATTTCCCTTTGAAGACTTTTCTGAGTGTACATAAAATCAACAATTATTAACACGTTTTAATATCAGTGCCAGTGAGAAATCATTATAAATATGTCACCTCTTTAAGCAACTCAAGATGTTTGTTGTTGCTGAATTTGTGTCGTAAATAATCTACATCATGATGTTTATCATTTTGATCCACATCTTGCATTTAAAATATGGCAACATCGGAAGATGTAGCTTAACGCCCGTTAAGCTACATCTTGAATGTGATGAACCAACAAGCATGACGTTGTGTTTTATTTTCCTTAGCAACAACCAGGATGCATGTTCAGACTACCAGACATCTTTCAAAGCCCTACTGCATTTTTAAGTTGTCTTCTAAGCTGAAAATAAATTGAAATAAATGATTTCATGTTATCTCCCTATCCCAGACTACTTACCTTGAAAAGGCTGGAAAACCTTGAAAAGATTGAAAATCACAAATATTTCATCTTTATTCCCTCATTTTCCCCTGCTGTTTTTCTTTTAATCCCCAGAAACAAGTATTGCATCTCATGTCATTATAACCCCCTTGTCTCTGAATTGCTCTAAACACCTTGTCTTACCTTAAATTCACGACCTAATCTGAACTCCATTTACAACCCCTTTGTTCCTCCAGTCCCAGACCCACGGCATTAGCACAGGTGGAGTGTGTGTCCCGTGTCACTGCAACTCATTTGGTTCCAAGTCATTTGACTGTGATGAAACCGGTCAGTGTCGGTGTCAGCCGGGCGTCACCACACCCAAATGTGACCGGTGCGGACGAGGATTCTTCAACTTCCAGGAGGGCGGCTGCACACGTAAGCATAGACCATGATGTAGAAAAGGGAGTGTTTCTTTAAAAAATTGACTAACCCGGATACAGTACAGGTGGAGCTCAATCCACTGGAAACCCTGACAAAGCATTTTTAGCTGTGTCCTGTGTTTATACTCTTAATTCGTAATAAAAGTAATATCAGCAATCACAAAATGCTGTCGTTATTAAATGGCTGTTCTGCTCTTCTTTCTTTTTAATATAAAGTTTACACAAATTGTCTGCAGTGCAATTCTATTAACAAAAAAAACTGGTATTGTGTCATTTCAAAAATGCATTTGCAGTCCTTCACATCATGGTGATTATGTTGCCCACAAGCAAGCCAGAGCTCAAAATCATTCACACAAAACATCAGAGAAAAATATGACAAAAATGTTATGAATGTGAGCCGCTGGCTTTGGAGAAATGAGTGCTGCTTTGTATTCATAAATACCTTACTTTGTCATGCAGGCTTTTTTCCCTCTGCCAGTTTCACATAAACATAATAAAGTTGGTATCTATGCTGCACAGCATATAACTTGAAATGTCATCAGTTTCCTGCATAAACCACACACAGAAATTATAAAAACATTCATCGCTATTGATTATTTTTTATTTTTGACATCGTTTTATAAATTGTTCTGCAATTTTCTACATAGTCCATTTTACAAGGAAATCCATTTCAACTGTTTGAAATTGTGTGTGTGTCTTGCAATCTTTAGTAATATTTAGTTTTTGCATTTTGGTAATAGATTTACATTCATTGTTGACCTTGTGTGAACACTTTCCTTTTAGAATTCCCCTCCTGTTATGATCAGTGCTTTACGTAAAACTACAAAGGTTCCAACTAATTCAATTTCCACAGTTTTACGACAAACACATCTATCAATATTGGTTATTCAAAGTTAAATCCGTATGGATTTAACACCAAAACCCATGACGATACTCACACCTCACATTATAGGTCAAGGTTTGCCCAAATCGTACAGCATGTCTCTGATTCAAACTTGCAGCATGCTGGTATTGGATGTGTTGGAAGTGGAGATGGAATTATTCTTGCAAATGTGTGAACAAAAAGAGAATCTGTGTTTTAGAGTTAGAGGCTGTACTCGAAGATGACAGTGGCAGCTATTGTGCAAAAGTTACATAAGCTCACAGAATTGTTCTTGCAAGATTTAGACTGATTTAAAACGGATGTTGATGGTGGACTATTAAAAAAGTGTGCATCTGAAAAGCAATTAGTTATTGGCTGTTTATTGCCAGAGCTAAGGATTTTCATTATCGTTGCCCAAGGCTGTGTTACGTCATCTGAAAAATCATTTTAAAATGTCTATTATGGTAAGGGAATATGTTCAAATGATAAAATCATATGCCCTTAAAACTTGACACCGCAGGCAGCAGGTGCAGCAAACGTGTGCTGCCCAAATTATTAAGCAACCACGCACCCAAAGTAGGACTATGAATAGCTTTTCCCACATATCTCCTTATGCAATATATTATTACCGTAATGAAAACCACTATTGACAGCCAAGAAAAACAATAATAAGCCATGCATCAGAAAGACAAGATAGGACTGGGAATTATTTGCTTTGATTCATCTTTAAATCACTACCATGGTGCAGCTAGGAGTTAGCAGTTAGGTTACAGTAATAATATGTTGGCTTGTGTTTAGTGTTCCAGGCAATTTCCTGCAGCCAAGTTAGAATGCAAATATGATGCTGGCTCTGTGCATGAGGTTTTCATGAATTAATTTAGAGAAAATGACTAGCTGATGACACCTTTCTTTCATTAGCAATGTACAAGAATGAATCTGGAGTTATTCCATTCAATTTCAGTTGATTGAAATATCATCAAATTAATGCAACTTTCCTGTAAAGATGATTTCACATTTCACGAGCGTTACATCTAATGTGTACTGAGCTAGAAAGAGAGTCCTCTGGTATTGGCAATTGTGTTTCCCGGGTAATGGTGGTGAATGAGTTATTTGGCGCTTAATAAATAGAAATTTGCATTCACCTCCGTATCAGAAAGAAATCGTCCCCTTTTCACTAAGTTGAAACAAAAATGCCCCCCCAATAGTGTTGTTGTTGTGAACTAAAAGAAATAAGAAGAACATCCAATCAGCTTGTAAACCGTTGATTTGTCTGCCGCATTTAAAGGATACTTTCTGTCCTGTCTTCCAGCGTGCCAGTGCAGTCATGTGGGGAATAACTGCGACACCACCACAGGACAGTGCATCTGTCCTCCAAACACTATCGGTGAGAGGTGTGACTACTGTGCTCCCAACCACTGGGGCCATGATATCATAACTGGATGCAAGGTAGGCTGGAAACTGCATTTACAATTAGCAGTTGGTTTGGGGTATTTAGTGTAACCTACAGCTCTTGTAGTAACACGTGGAGCATCTTACAGTAGCAAACCCACTGGAAGGATATATATATATATATATATATATATCCTACTCTTGTTATCACAGCGCTTGTTTACACAGCCTTCTGTCTGTATTTCCTGCTCTATCATTCCCATTTCCTCTGCCTCTCTGTTTTGTAACACAACTTTGTTCAAAGGGTTTGAGAAGTAATTGTTCTGATCTAAAACAATCCCAGCAAAGAGCCGCCAGGCAGCAAAAACAGTAAAAGGAAGTGGCAGTCGTACATGAGCATTAGAGGCTTGAACATGAACACACTGCAAGTCCCGGTTTAACAGCAGATTGATCCAGCAGCGTTCATCATGACAACAGAGAGAGACACATCTTGGTACCAAACAAACATAAAGGTGCAAAAGGTTCCAAAGACAACAAAACTAAAGCAAACACAGTGAAGCAGAGAGGAACAACATAACAAAACAAACAACAATTCATCAGAATGAAACATTTAACTTGCTTGAGATCACATCGAAATGATTTTGAAATGAAAAGCCATATTGAACAGCAAGAAATAAAATAATCTGTGAAAGTCAACGTCAGTCTTGTGTGCAGCACATAACAGTTTTCATTTTTTCAGCATAGTTTGAGACATTTTTCAATTGTAATACCAGCCAGCGATTGTTTTTAGTAAGAACAATATGCTACCACTGCAGTTTAGTGTTAGAAGGAGGATCTTTTTAGGTGATCTCACTCACTCCAGTTATGCATACTGTACATGTACCTCCCCATTTTCAATATTTGGACACAGCTATCCTGATTCAAAGCTCAATTAAGATCTCTGAGCTTCAGGCATGCAAACAGATCTTTTACCTCATAGAAGTCAAATAAAACTCTACACAATATTCAGCTGTACGTCTTGGAAACTTCAGGTTTAACTGCCGTCTGCACTAAGGAACCAAGAGGAATGTTTGCATTGTACTTGATAAAGAAAAACAAGTTTCAAGCTCAGTTTGAATCATTAAGACGTATAAGAGCAACAGAAATAATCTCTGTGTTTGTGTTTGTGTTTGTAGGCGTGTGGTTGCAGTGTGATCGGCTCAGTGACCCAGCAGTGTAACGTCAACACCGGCTGCTGCATGTGTCGCGACTCCTTCAGAGGAGAGAAATGCAACGAATGTCGAATTGGATACAGAGACTTTCCTCAGGTGAATGATCTGAATGACATTAGCACTGATAATATTACTGTTATCGCTGGAGAGAATCTCCAAAGGGACCCGATCACCTGGGGTTGATAGTCTGTGGGACTCGACTTGGACAAGGGAGAGAAATTAGACATGACTGTGCTGTTATTATGGATTTTATGAGCATAAAATGCCTCAATAAACGGATGTGTTGCAGGCCTGATTGATGAAGTCTAATAGTGTCGTCACACCACTGGTTTTATTTCGCCCTGAAGTTATCTTTACACCAGAGCCAAACTTTTCTGCAGAACTGCAGCGTATAATACAACAAAAAAAAGACACTATGTTAGTCAAATCTTTTCATATAACCACCACATTCAAATCTTAGTTTAAAGGCAACTTTCTTTAATTTAACTTTAAAATGTGTATATATACAATCACAATGTACATTTCATATTTGGTATTTGCTTCATAGTGCAGCTGTATTTAGGTTTGAATAATTAATAATAATAGACACTTATGTCACAGCGATGTTTCGACTGACATGACTGGGAGTGAGAAGATGATGCCAACATGTTTATTTCGGAGTGAAGTTTAATGGTTTTGGTGAAGCATAAAACTAGGACACACTCTGGTAGCTCCTCTCTCAGCCTGTCATATTGTTGCTAACAGAAGCGCGGCCTTGTCTGCATCCACGTTTCCCACAGTGCACCGAGTGCGAGTGTAACGTCTCCGGATCGGACAGCCAGACCTGCGACCAGGAGAGAGGAGTGTGCGCCTGCGCGGATCGAACTGGACAGTGTAGCTGCAAGGTACAGTGTACAGTCACAGAAATACACGCTTTCACTTGGTCCTCCCTTTATTTGTTCACTTTTCTGTCAATGCACTTCCAGTAGTTGTTTAAAGGGGACATATAATGAAAAACTCACTTTTTCAGCGCTTGTGTTCATACATTTGGGTATGAGGAGTGTCGACCAACCCACACACTGTGAGGCAATCCAGTCAGTTTTTTGTTGGCAGCATCGATCAGAACATGTGTGCTTGGGCTCCCCTTCTTATGTCACATGCAGCCACATTAGAATACAACACCACCATGTCCACCAAGGATTTGACATTTACCCATTGCAAGGGTGCACCATTTCTTTATCTCAGGCCTTTTTTAGGAGGGGGGGTCTTAAAAAGACAGGCACTAAAATGGGGCATTACAGACAGACACACGACAGACAGCGAGAAAAATAGTGTTTATTATTTTACATTAAAGCCTATAAACATGTTCTAGTAGAAACCCCAATTATGTATGAACCTGAAAATAAGCATGATATGTTCCATTTTAGTTCAATTGACAGAGAAAAAAGTTTACACGGAAAAATAAAGTGTGTGTGGATGCCATCTCCTCTTGTTGTTGACAGCCATGATGCAAGCACAAACAGTAACACACTAGTAAAAAAAATAGAAAATGACAAATAAAATATACAATTATTGGATGTTTATAGGCGTAAATATCATATATTGACACTCACACACACACACACGCATATATTTCACACCCTTCAACGTCAGTGTGACAAGTTGATCATATATCCCACATGCACACCTCTCATGAATAGCTTGCTGTCACAGCTCTCAAATACACACACACAAGCACACACAAATGCACATATTCAATACATGGCACGCCTAGACTGGAGACACCTTTCATCTCTGCTGTCACTTGCTTATCACATTATCCTACATAGACGGCGACAAATGCTAAAACAAAATTGTATGTGCAAATAGACACACACACACACACATGCACACACCTGATTCATGGCCTGTAATGAGGCGTCAGATCACTGGGTGACTGCCTGTTACTCAAACCATCATTCCATCTACACCTGCCTCTCAGTTCATCAGTTATTTCAACTGTATGTTCGCGGCTATGCTGGTTTCCTTGTCTGGCTGTATTTATTTATGGCAGTATGTGATGTAGCTGCATTTCCTTATGGCTTCAGTAGCATCACATATCCCTTAAATTAAAGAGGCCAGATGTACAGTGCCAAACATTAAGAGGTGGCCCCAATGTCTTCTTAACATGCAAGGATCTTCTATAATGTCATAACTTGTGTTGAAATGTTGATTGACAGAATCATTCTAATAATTGAGTAATTGTTTCAGTTATTTACCATGGAAAAATCCTTAACATACACTAATTCTTGCCTCTCAAACGGTGTTCTCTTTTTAATATGATTAGAAATTAAATAACTTTGGGTTTTGGACTAAATTATTTATTAAATAAATTGATGATCATTATTCACTAGTAATAATACAATGGCCTCTTATTGACATAACAAATAATAGTACTAATATTGACATTTTAGGTTCCCTCACATTGTTCTTGGTCCTTACTTACTAACCTGCAGAATGTTTTGACAGAATTCAACATTAATTGGATGATGTTTTGTTGACAGGACTGAAACTTTTCTTAGCAGAGAGAGAATCCTTAATAAACAGAGCTGTCCACAATCCCATTTTATACCGGTCAGCCCTCAGCTTATTTATTCAAAATTTAAACAATTTACTGCAGTGACATAATAATGGAACCAACAAAAAACATATTTTCTGTGTTGCATAGGATGAACGTATTTTAATATCTAAAATATGTGACGCAGTCTAGTCTAAAGTAGTAGTTGTTATAATGTTGACAATATCACAACCATGTCAATATCTAGATGGCTATAAACGGGTGAAGCTGACTTGAGGTCTGCTTTTGACTTGCAAAAAAAAATGAAAAATGAAGCCAATGCAAAAGTGCCAAACACCTGTTGTTCCTCATTTGGCCACTTGAGGCTGGCTCCAAAAGTGAGTCAGTCCCCATTGATCGCCTTCTTAAAATGCCCAACTTCACAGCAGAAGTAAACACGGTTACTGATGCAGTGTATTTCATCCCAAAAGCACTGCTGTAGGTTTGCTTGCCTGGAGCTTAATCTGCTTTCTGACCTCAAGCAGTGAAGTAAAGAATTAGATGCTTCCCAAAGTTACATTTAGTTTCTCATAACTGGCCCATGTCACTGTATTGTGTTTCTTTCAGACTGCTTTTAGTCCTCATCAGCTGAGTGGATTTAGCTGCTTTCACTGTTGTCACGTGACATCCTTTCTCCACTTCACTAAACCAATGTTGAAAATGTTCCTCAACTGTGTGTGTTTGCCTATGTTTGTTATTTCAGGCAAATGTTGAAGGAGACAACTGTGACCGCTGTAAGCCAGAAACGTTTGGGTTGTCTGTACGAAACCTGCGTGGCTGCAGCAACTGCTACTGTTACGGACTGACACGCTCCTGCACAGAGGCGCGAGGACTCATCAGGATGTGGGTGAGTAGACGTCTTAATTTGAACTTCTTTTCTGTCACTTGTATTGTTTCACAAAAATAGATGAAGAATAGGATTCAGTGGCTCAAATCTTTATTGTCTTTATTAAATGTTTCAGAAATCGACAAATAATGACCTCACTGACTTCAAATAGAACATTTTATTTTAATTCTTCAATCCAACTTGTCCAAAGCCTTTTGTTAATATATAGAAGAATAAGTTTAAAGAGTAGTTTCTGGTCTGGATCTCGATGTGTGATCTGCACACACTGTCTGTGCCAGCTTCCTTGCTGAGACGGCACATTTGACAGTTGGCTGCCTACAACTAACTCTGCACTATGCCAACGCTGTAAGCTTCATGTTCTTCATTAATCATTATGTATGGATAATTAGAGGCTTGTGTCGAATACTTAAAGTTCATAGATCTCATTTCACTTGATTTCTGCCCAGTAGAAAGCATTAGTCAATTTTATTTGCAGCCTTCCTGGTGGCTGTCAATAGGTGCAGTGTTAGAGATATACAGAAGATGGGATGATGCTTCCAGAGATGAGACAGGTGTGCTGTATTTGGGAATATTGGAATGCCTATTGCACAAACACAAATAAGTGCTGGATCTAAGGTAGATTCATCAGGAATTCATCAGGAATTCTTAGCATCCTCAAAAACCTCTAGAGAGAGACGTGAGTATTTTAGTCAAGGATCATAGTTCTTCTCCGAGTCATAACTGTAACTCAAATAATGCATAGACACAAAAAGCATATTGATTCATGGTGTCTTACACTTTACAAATATATCATTATGTCTCAGATGTCCATTGAAATAATACAATACAATAAACGCAAAAAGAAAAATACGCTTCATTCCATTATAGTTGTATGTACATCCGTTTGCAAATAGGAACCACAAATAGATGATTTGGCATACAATTTTTTTGGTGCCAAATGTCAAAATGTTAACAAATGTACGTCAGAAAGCGAGTCTTAAAGGCGAGTGCCGTAGGCACATTCCAACAGACTATTTGTAGAGCTTTTACAAGTTCTCCTGATGGCTTTCTTTTTATGTATTTTTGACAGTCGGCATCTGGTAATTCGCCCCAAATACAAAGTAAAGCGGAGGCTGATGGAAAAATAAAAAATGTTGACTAAATTGTTTTTGAAGAAATATTCAAAAAGGTTATTTAATTCATCCATAGGTGGACATGAATGTCTGGATTGTGGCAATCCATCTAAAAGTTATTGAGAGGAAAAGTCAGAAGGTCAACAAATCAAATCATTTAGGAACCATGAATGTTTGTTCAAAGGCCTGTGCTAATCCATCACGTAGATAATGAGATCTTTCACTGTAGAAGTGGGTGCTTCAGGAAACGTCAGTGGGCTTCATCTTGTTGCATCCTATATATATATATATATATATATATATATATATATATATATATATATATATATATATATATATATTGGACACAATACAAACACAAGGTGGAGCATATGGATAAAGCAGTAAGTCAAAAACAGAAGTAAGTAAGAGCAGCAGACAGTCAGCCAGCAAGTTAGCAGTCAATTGTTGAGTGGCAACCTGTTTTTAATAAAGACCCCTCCTCATGGTTAACTGTCGTTTCCGTGGTAACCGTAGAGTTTGCTGATGGAGTGTGGCGAGAGGATTCATCTGAACGACAAACATTCACTTAATTTATTGTTGACAGAGAGAGAGAGAGCTGGACAGAAAAAATGAAAAATGGAGAGTTTATTGGAAAGAGGGAGATTTTCTCTGAACCACTGAATCGTGAGATTACTCTTAGTGGAGTGGGACGCACACACACATACACACACACACACACACACACACACACACTAGACACCATACACATACGCTATCCAAACAGTATACATGCCTTCACATACACAAACACACACAACAAGCTCAGACTACAGGGGATTACATGGAGGTAAGGGCAGAGGGACACACACTCACACACAGATACTGCCATACACACACACACAGCCATTTCTGTGCCATTTATCTCAGATGGGAGAAGTGTGTGTGTGATTACACTAGTTGTTAAATACTGCTGTAAAGATCTGCACCAGAATAATAAAGTACAAATCTACTGAGGAACTGAGCTAAAATGAAAGACCTGATAATCTGAGAAAAATCAAAAGGACTCTCCTCTTAAAGAAGAGAAGGCATTTTTGCATTAGCATTTTCAAGGGAAAATATGGTTAAATAGAAAAGAGTACATGAGAGTTATAATGATCTACTGAATGTGCACATAATGAAGTCATCGTCTCTCACTCTGTATACATACTTCTTCCACTCTAGCACTGCATATCTCATATTAAATCAGAATAAGCACACGCCCATTAAGTTGTATGAAGACTCAAATCTGGATTTTATGGCATGCTAAACTTCTTTGTAACTTTGCACCTGTTACTTATTTGATATCATAGGGTATCAATAACATTGCCAATGAGAAACCAGCTCCAGTACATTCAAGGAATCCAATTCATTTTGAAAGTAGTAATTTCCCTTTGCCTGTGTGACTGCATCTCTATTATGCATCCAGTATTGCTAGTGTGTCCACTCTAAAGTAACTTCATAGATATCGCTCAAACAAAGAGCGCTCTTCCATTATGCCTCACACATTATTCGCACAATATCAACTTATCAGCACTGCTGGACTGCAGCTACAGAGAGAGGGAGAGATCCGGGCTCCAGCAGATGAATCTCTTTTTTAAATCAGTCCACTCAACCACAACCCACAGTCAATAATATACCCTCATATTATTCAAGTAATATCGAAATCGAGACAGGAAAAGAATGAGAAAGAAAGGGCTAGATTTTCTCCAAGCTGTCTCTTGCTCTCTGGTACGGAAATCCTATTTGAGTTATTACTGACTGAGTGACACCTTAAGTTATTTTCAGAATGGAAAGACATGTATGTTGGAAATCAAAAGTCAAGAACAATTCTTTCCAGAAAAGTTAGATTGACCCATTATTCAAAAAACAATCAACAAGACTCACTGTCTTATTGGCAATGCCACTATTATAATATCCTGGGTCCCTTTGAAAGAATACCAAAAGCAAAACTCATGGCAGGAATGTCCCTTATATGCAAAATACAAGAAAGAAAAGCAAATTCTTTTTTTCTGTTCATGACTTCCATATCTCAAATGTCACGTGTGGTGTGTACATATAATACATAACCATTCATTGTAGTGTTTGGGTTTGAAGCTGAGGGATTGAAGAAGTGTAAAGCCAGCAACAGGACTGCTACCAAATGCCAAAGACTCGTTTAAATAACAATTAGCACCTCCCACTTGACTAAAATCCCCATACGAGTCAAATTCTTTTGACTGTGAAACAAAAGGTTTGTTTTTGCTAAACATATGGCCCATATTTGGTAATTAAAATACATGTATTCATGTTCCGATCAAATATCTCAGTATACGGTGCCTTCATTTGGACAGTTGATAGAGCTGCATGGATCCATCCTCATTATTTAGAATATGTCACAGTTCTCTGTGCCCACAGATGAAATGCGGATGTACATTTTTTGTAACAAGTTAGCAGTTTAAAAAACATTTCTCAAAGAGAATGGAGCATTGTTTGAGGAGGTGAGGAAAAGAGGAATTGTTTGACTTTGAGAAAAAGACACTGATGCCTCTGTACACATGTGAGTCATGGACTTATGCACACCTCATTGACAGGTTTGTGTAACATATGTGGTTTCAGTTATGATTATTCTCCCATATATGCACATATGCTATATCTAGCTCAGTCTGTGTCCACATGGTGAAATAAGACCATGGTTAAACTATCATTTCTACTCAAGCCCAAACCCTGCAGTGTTATATAAAAAACTACTGAGAACATAACATCCATGATTATTAGCCATTTGAGACGATGTAAACTAATCATAGTTATATCCACCCATATGCTCAGTGCACTGAGTATGTACACCCAGTTCAAATGGAAAGGCAGCATGATATACAGTATGAACAGCTTCCGGGGAATGGCTCCTTGGGGTAAATCTTCAAGCATCAACATGCGTCACATTTATGTTGTCTCCACTGTCGTGTGTCCTAGTTGGCGCTGAGGCCTGAGCAGACGGTGCTGCCCCTGGTGGATAAATCCAACACTGTGGAGACGAGGAGAGGAGTGAGCTTCCAGCATCCGGAGATCCTCGCTCACACGGAGCTGGTCACCTCAACACTCTCTGAACCCTACTACTGGAAACTGCCAGAGCAGTTCAGAGGCTCAATGGTTGGAAAGCTCACTGTGTTTATTATTGTTTCCTACAGCGATCTGTAATCCTCTGACCATCAAACTAGTAATATAAATATATGTTCTTTGCTCAAATCAAGTGTAGTTTGTCAAAGAGGTGAAAATTCACTGCACTGTAATAGTCGCTTTTAATCAATTCCTCAGATCACAGCATATGGTGGGCAGCTGAAATATGCAGTGTACTACGAGGCCAGAGATGAAACTGGTCCTTCATCCTATGAGCCTCAGGTCATCATTAACGGCGGTCCCACCCGCAACATACTGATGACCCGCAACATACCGGGACTCCAGATGGGCCAGCTCACTCGCCACGAGATCGACATGACAGAGGTAGAGTAAGGCTGCACATTGCAGTGGGATATTGACAAGTAATGGAAGAAATATTTGAGTTATCAGTTTAAGAAATATATTCTTCTATTAAATACCAACTACAAAATTAATGCAGCTAAACTGAATATTGATTGCACTTATTTTTGGCGAGCTCTGTCGGTCAATACAAACAGGGTCTATTACACTGGTAATAGACTGCAGTGATAACATTGATTTTTGTGTGTGTGTGTGTGTGTGTGTGTGTGTGTGTGTGTGTGTGTGTGTGTGTGTGTGTGTGTGTGTGTGTGTGTGTGTGTGTGTGTGTGTGTGTGTGTGTGTGTGTGTGTGTGTGTGTGTGTGTGTGTGTGTACAGCATGAGTGGAAGTACGCAGATGGCAGGTCCATGACTCGAGAGGACTTCATGGATATTTTGTTCTATGTGGACTACATCCTAATTAAGGCATCACACGGCAACTTGATGAGGCACAGCCGGTAAAACACAAACACACACACACACACACACACACACACATATTTGACATGATGTCATTACAGACAAACCAGTGCTATTAAAAACTCAAAAGAAAACATAATTATGATAAAAACATAATACAAAAGTGATCCTACTACATTGTTTTACACTTCTCTCTTTTCTAGTATTTCAGAGATCAGTCTCACAGTGGCCGAGGAAGGCAGACCCACCAAAGAGAGCGAGGAAGCACATCAGATAGAGAAGTGCGAGTGTCCAGTCGGATACTCTGGACTTTCTTGTGAGGTGTGTGCACAACCAAACAAATGCTTGCACAAGTGTGAAGAACTCATACCTGCAAAATGTTTAACTTTTCAAAAATGTGTTTTTAGGAACTGTGACATACTGCAGGTAACCGGTTGTTTTAGTAGTCAACAGGCATGCTGTGATCATAGCATTTTCAATTTAATATTGTAGACATTTTCGTACTGTAGAGGTGCAGATGTGGACATCTGAGACTACTGCTTTTGAAAGAGATGTTGCCTTAAAAAAGTATTGTAACCAAAATACGCAGGATATATTGCAATTGAGAAAATCAAGTGCTCTCTAGTGAACAAACACTGTTTATAAAAAACATTTCTTATTTGCATCAGTAGACATTTACACCAAAGCCAAAGTCTAAATCATACTCTTAATAAGTTGATAGAAACTAGCAGACGGACGAGGAATTGGATGAATATATCAATGTCAAAATGCATCACAGGTTTTGTGAATTCAATTCCAGTATTCGTATCATATGACACAATCAGCAAAAAGTCCACTTTATAAATAGTAAATCATATAAAATGTCAACGACATTTGAATAAGAAAACACAGAAAGTACTGAATAGTGAGAATATATAAAAAAAATGAAAAGAAAAAGCATTCAAGAAGACACAAGTTCAAAACTATCAAGGACCACTACCATTAATGAGTGGGCTTTCTCTCCTCCTCTCATAGCGCTCAGAGGACTGAATGAAGGCTTGCTGCTGCTGCCTTCAGCGTGTAAACATTGAGGTCACAGACTGGGCTTTCAATAGTATCTCAAAAGTTTCCAATTTACATGTAGTTCAGAGTTTTGAGCATCTTTTACAGCCTCTGTTTTTTTGTTGCTTTGCTTAGCTAGGATTAAGCCTCACTGAGCGCCGTGATTTTGTCAAAGCAATTGACTTTCAACTGCGTCCGGCTCCTTCTCTTAAGCCACAGAAAGCGTATAGCAGTGACTCAATCTTCAGTTTAATGAGGCAGCTTATGATACACAGAGGCAACAGTTCTGGGCAATTTCTCTGGATCGCGGCGCCTGAGAGTCATTTAGGTATTATTGTGTTAATCTCATAGGAACACATGAGTTGCCTGCAAACTTTTAACGATATTTTTTAACCTCTGTTTTCATTTTGTTTTCTACTAAAGAAAATAGCCATGGACATCATTTAGAAGCTACAGATACTGTTGAAAAACTGCCAAATAGCTAAACTTTAAATGTTCAGGTCGTAGAGATCTTTGCTGACAGATGGCCGTTCTATTTGTAGCTGCCGTCGTTGTTAATAAAGTATATTTAAACGGGCGTTTAGCGCTAGCAAAGGGAACAGATGGCTCTTTAAATGGACTCCATTAATTATTACTGAACAGGAGAGAGGGGGAGAAAAAGTTACAGTGTGTGTGTGTGTGTGTGTGTGTGTGTGTGTGTGCACAAAATATCATGCATACTGTGGGAAAAAACTGTATTGTTGATGTCTGTCTTTCAGCTTTAAAAGACTCTTTCAAACATACATGTGTTCCCTCATTCTATCTCTCCGTGTGCAGGAGTGTGCTGCAGGTTTCTACCGTCTTCGCGCCGGTTCCATGACATCTGCTTCAGCGTCCAGACTGCCGACCGCTGCCGGCATGGGCAGCTGTGTTCAGTGCCAATGCAGTGGGCACTCTTCCACCTGTGACCCTGAGACATCCATATGCCAGGTAAGTGTGTGTGTGTGTGTGTGTGTGTGCGTGCGTGTGCGTGCGTGTGTGTGTGAGTGTTCTGCCACTGGAGACCTTCATAAAGCCATATGCCAGGTAGAGACTGATGTGTAAGAGAGAGAGAGATAGAGAGAGAGTAAAATGTGTGTGTTGGGAGTAATGTCAGGTTCTGTAATTAGCCCCGGCAATAATTAACGACCCCTGGCTCGTGGACATTTTTTGTAATTTCCTCTCCTTTGGATCTGACCCAAAGCTACACCCTTACTTTTAGAAAGAGGGGAGAATATGATCTTCTAGAAGGAACTACAATTGAAACACATTGAGGCAAAGAAACACAAACTGTATTCAATCGTTAGTTTGACGCTGTCAGTGATCAGCACATTCCGGCTGTGACAATAATTCCCATAATAGTGTCCATGTTGACGTTCTTACTGTTCAGATCAGTTAGATCAGATCACATCCCAGGTGCTACATTTTACATTCAGAGTCTTAATATAGCATCAAACTATTATTTTCTATGTAAATATATAGTGGAATAATGGTGCATATGAGCCCCACCGACGATCTAATCGGTTACAGCTGATAACACCATCTGACCAACGGCATCGACGCGGAAACCTAGTGCCCGCCCTCCTGTTAGCTGTCATCGCTGTTGCCGTTGTTTGCACCTTTGAGTGTAATTTATGGTCGCGTGCCAGAAAATGACATAATCATGGTCAGCGTGCTGTGAATTTGTGTAACTTGGCTCCATCAGAGCTTTTCAGACGTGTCTGTCACAAATAGTTCACTGATAAAAACACTATTAACATGTCCAGGAATTATAAACAGATGGCCATCTGGTTTTTAGATGCTTTAGAAAGTCAACATTTAAATATATAATTTGTAGCCAAAACAAAGTTTTTACACAGTATTTAACTTTCTTTCTTTCTAATGCATTTCATACTTAACTTGGGCTTGTATGAAGACAATAAAGTAGTCCATGACTATGAGATATGAGTTTACCGTTTTGCCGGTTACACTCGTTGTCATCTTGCTGCTTTACGGTACATTGTGTCAGCCCTCTGGCGTTTCGGACACTAATGCCAATCTCGTAAAAGTTTTTTTTTTTATGATATTCTGCTGGATGTCTCAAAATGGTGGCTTGGGAGCAATATCTGTCAGTTGTGAGATGTTAGCCACTTTCAGCCTTTTCAGAATCTGGTCGCCATCTGAAGACTTTGACTTCGGGGAGCAGTTGGTCACATGCTGCCCACAGGTCATCGCTCAGATTTGATCCATAGAGAAAACTGTTCACGCTGTCAGAAAAATCCATTAACTGAGATTCATTCTGCACAGCTAATGAGAAGCCATTTCATAATTTGGTATATAATAAATAGGTACACACACGTGTAAACAAACCCAGAAGAATTCTGGCAGCTGCGGTTTTATGGAGGCTTCTTTGCATATAAAGTTTAGAATTTTTCTGGAAGACTTGAAATATGCCACAGAGTGCAAGTGGCTCACTTTCTATCATATAACAATTACAGCACTATTACAATTTCCCTTTTTGGAAATATACTGCCATGCATGAAATTCAGCTCAATTATTTGTCACAAGCTTGGAGTGCTGGATTTGGTGTTTGGTCATGACAAAGTGTGACTCTCTGATTACCGACTGAAGAGCTAAACAAGACAACGAAAAAGATCAGCAATTAAGTGTTTTTGCGCACTCTGATTTAATTTAATCTGGAACTGTCACCAGCCTAATGGAACATTTTATTCCATTAATAGTCATTTCAAAAATGGTTCAGTCATCACAAGACCACGACTGATGTAAACAGCTTGAATGTCATCCCGTTAAAAGTCTGGATTCAAACTGTAACTCCTTGTTCCATAAGATCATCTGTATGATAGACTCAAATTAGCCTCAGCGCAGTCACGGTAGACAAATGCTGTCTGTTTCTCCACACACCAGAGAATAGCTGTGCTCCAATATGGATGTGAACATGTTCTTGTTTCCCCTCCACTGTTCTCTCCTTTCCAATTATTTTCATTGTTTGTCTTTTTTTCAACTTTTCTGCTCCCTCCTCTCGTCTTTTATCCGCTTTCCTCCCTTTTATTTCTATTGTTTCTCCCTTCGTCTACTCCGCCTTCTTCTAATTTCCTTGTTTCTTTTATCTGCCCCATTCTCATCCCCTAAATTCTCTTCCCTCTCATCCTCAATTATGTATTTACTCATCCTTTGTGTCCTTTCATCACCCCACCACTCTGTCTTTCTCTGTCTCTCATTTGTATGTCTTTCTCTGTCCTTTCATCACCCCCCCCCCTCTCCCTCTTTCTTTCTCACCTCTCCGTAATGTTTCTAGTTTTGCCAATTTGTTTCTCCCCTGTTTTACTTCCCCCCTCGCTCTTTCCTTGTGTTTGATTTCTGATTCTCTCTGCCTCCCAGCCATTTTTTCCTCCCCCATTTCCATCTCGCTGTCCATAGCAGGCGTCATTAGCATTTTCTATCCAAGCGGGCTAGATTGAAAATACTAAACGAGTTTGTTTCTGTGGTGATTAGTGGTAACGAGGAACACAGGAAGTTAATAGAAACGACTTGCCTCGTTAGAAGGCGACTTCCTGTTGCACTGATTGAAGTTCCCATTTTCAACAAACAAGGCGAACACATAAGACTGAACCCTGGGGATATGAAGAGGAGAGAGCTGCGTGTTTGTGAACAGTATGTCATGTATTTGTGTGAGTGTACATTGTGTGTTTGTATGATTGAATGCACAGTCGAGTGTGTGGATGTGAGTTAGTTGACTATGTGTCTGCATCTGTGAGCATTTGTGTGTGTGTTTTTGTGTTTGCAGGCCGTACATATTATGGAAATATACTGTATATTTATACAAACACGACTGTATTTTGGCATGGTATCCGTCAAAACACAAATATTGCATTATTAGCATAGCTAAAAATAAGCTGAAAATGAACACAAACATCTCTGGATATGAAATACTTTGGATATATTCATGGTTATGTATGTCTTTGCACCCTTGTGGCCATCCTCATAACAGGTGAGTGAAATCCTGCAAAGTAAATGAGTATTTCGATGGCCTGCTCTTATAGAACGAAGGTTAATGAACTCTCTTTACGTGCGAGATCGCACCCGTCGGCTAACAGCTCGCTGGCCGCTGCTGTGCACGCTCCCACAGCACCTCATCATGCAGCAGTGGACTGGGCCTCAAAGCCATTTATTACTGCGTGTGGACGGCTACGTTTCCTATCAGAAACAGTGCAGGCTCGATATATGTGTGTGTGGGTTTGTGTGCGAAGGCCCTACAATGGCTCACAAACCGTGGGTGGTGAAAAGAAGAGAGTAATGACTTCCCCGCTGCTCCGGTAGAGATGCTCAGCTCTGCAGAAGCAGCTGCGATCACACTGGGTACTTCCCAGTGACTGTCCGGATGTGGGAATCTCAATCAACGTTTTAACTGGGAAATAAAAAATCACCTGATGGTTGTTTAGTCTCGGTAGAAACAAATAAATCTAAGAGAAGAGGCATCTCCTGACTTTGAAGAAATGACCTGCAATGACCTTTCTGTCCTGTTGTCAAACATTTCACTAATCCTCTCTAAGTTCACCACCTTACAGCCAAGTGCAAAAGTAGTTAAAAGTGCTACTAATATCCAGAATTGTGAAGTGAACTGACAGCGTGTAACGATATCAATATGCCTCTACTTTTCTTTCTCGTGCTGGTCATCTAGTCCGTGTGTAAATCAACCAGTTGTACCAGGATAATTATCTCACTCGCCAAAAAGAAAAGCCTCCTCAACACCACTTTGTCAGTGATCAAGAAGGGAATGATGGGTGTCGTCTTTTTAATTGCTCATTGTCCACTTCAGATAGGTAGACACATACAAGGGATTGTGCACAGCTTAAGAGTTACAGAAATGTTCTCCAATCTTTTGCTGCTTTTCTTGCTCAAACAAATCTGCTGTCTTGTTTTTATTGTGCAAGTGGCAATATTCAAATGTAACATGCAGATAAAAGGGGAGCTTAACTGCGGTTCATTTAATCTGAAAATTTGTTTTCTTTTTTTAAGATGAAAAGCTCTCTGAATAAGCAGAAAGAGGTTGTTGTTTTTTGTAATTGTGTTCCAGCTGCCTATAAAAAGCTTGCGCTATCAAATTCAGCTTTTAAAACCAACCACACACTAAGAACTCCTGCTGGCTGGAGGATGAGGAGACATTAAACACACACATCAGGGTTAGAGGAAGAATGTCTTCATAAATATAACATTCATTTATTGTGTGTGTGTGTGTGTGTGTGTGTGTGTGTGTGTGTGTGTGTGTGTGCGTGTAGAAGTGTCAAGACAACACAGAGGGTGATCGGTGTGAACGCTGCTCTCCGGGATTCTACGGTGTGGTCCGAGGTTCCCATGACGACTGTAAACCGTGCGCCTGTCCCCTCACCAATGCAGAGAACAAGTAAGCCTTTCTGTGTTCATTGATCTCATTGGGACTCCCCAAATTGAATCAATCCATGTATCATGTTGTCATAATTGCATGTCATTCTCTAAAATATGTTTTTGTACATTTCTGTTTGTAAAATGTAGACTGTAAAAGCATTAAGACATGCGTCATATGTTCAGTGGAAGTATTATCACTCTGTCCGTGTCTAGTTTCAGTCCAACTTGTGTAACGGAGGGACATGATGACTACCGATGTACAGCCTGTCCTGAGGGATATCAGGGCAAATACTGTGAGAGGTGAGATACACACAGACAATCAAAATCCTCTAATAATTTGAAACAAGATAAGCTTAGAAATAAATAAAAATGTAAGAAAGGACATGGCAATGGTTCACTTGCACAAGACAAAAAGATCTCACTCTATATCTGTTCAGACACAAATGGGAACTTTTATATTCAAGTAACAATTGTACTGAACTCTGTCCTTCTTCACATGATCCACCTGTCCAGGTGTGCTACTGGTTACCATGGTAACCCGCAGATGCCAGGTGGCCACTGCAAGGAGTGTAAGTGTTCCTTATGGGGGGCGCTGCCTGGACCATGTGACCCTGTCACAGGCCAATGCCTCTGCAGGGTCGGGGCATCGGGGAAATCGTGTGACCAGTGCATGGACAGGCATGTGTGTGGACCAGCTGGGATCATCTGTAAGACTAACACACAGCTTTTTATGTAATCCATTGTCGTGTTCCTTTTTGTTTCTCTCTCTTTCTTTGTTTGCCTCCTCTTCTTTTAGGGAATCTGCAGGTTGAAATATCTGGTGTTATCTGGTGTTAAACGACCAGTGTGTAGAAGTTAGTGGCATCGAGCTGCGAACTGAATTTCCAAACCTCCATGAAACAACTGGTGCAGGTTTGACTGGTCATGTGGTCTGAGTTATGAAACATGAATATAAGTGCCATTAAGAAAATAGAAAAGTTAGTAGAAGCTGAAATCATAAAGACCTCTTTAACTAGTCTTCAACAATAGAAGCAAAATGAGCTGAGAACTTACCTTTAGCAGATCTAAATGTCTTTAGTTTAAGATGAAGCCACAGACATCCACTTTCTATTTCCTTCTATTCTGTTCTCTCTAGTGGCCAACCACCCAGTGTTGTTGTGATTTTTACTTTATTTTGGCGATGAAGTGCAAATGAGTAGTGAAAGCTTTTTTTTCTCTGGTTGGTATGGGAGGTTGGATCGTGGAAGAAATCAGATTCAAGTCATTTAGAAAATAATTTCAATGTCATTTGGAGCTAATTTAAACTTAATATGACCATAATGGCAGAGCCAATTCGGTGCCATTAGCATGCATTGAGCTAAGAGAATATAGGAGAAAAGGTTGTAACACAGAGCCAAATGTGAAATTGCTGCTGTCAGGTCATAGAGGAAATTGCTTGCTCAGGTCTTTATGTGTACGGACACAAAGCGTGTGCTCATAAATTGGCAGTGCAAGTGCTGCAGTGCACCCCGACACCAAACCGGTCGCCTCTACATCCAGAATAGAATCACACGTCCTGATGGTTTACACTAAGTGGAGCGAACAGACTGCTGTTCACTTGTTGAAGAGTGATTGCACTCCACGCTTTGCCCTTTCCCCGGGCCGCAACCGAGCGCTTTGGGAGTCGGTCGTCTTGAATGAGTGAAATGCAGGTTATCTCCCACATCTACTGATGACATTATCATTTAGTTCAAAATTCAATGAGTTATTTCAAGGTGAAACATACGTATTGTGACCTAAGCAACTAGTCAAATACATTTGCTAATAAAAAGAAAAGAACATTACCATACGCCGTTTGTACATGATGCATCTAACCAGGATTTTGTATATTTAGTTTAATTACATTTTTTGAGCACATTAAGATGTAAAACCTACTTTAGGTTTAAATCCAACAAAGATGTGTTGCCATCTGACTTTGACTTGTGCTGTATTTTATATCTACGTTGTGTCTAAATATGATTTAACTAAACTACATTGTCAGCCCAGTTAAGTTTCCATACGACTTAAAGATGTATCTTCCCAATGTCAAGAATAACAAAACCAGGTGTGATCAACACGGATAATAAATAATCAAGTCAAACTATATTATACCCCAATAAAATCATATCTTATGATCCTATCGGTTGCTATTTAATAATCTGATGGAGGAATGCATACTGTTCTGCACGGTGGTGTAGTGGCTAACACTGTGGCTAACACTGTCACCTCACAGCAAAAGGGGCAGTCCTTCGGTGTGGAGTTTGCATGTTTTCCCCGTGGCAGGGTGGGTTCACTCTGGGTTCTCTGGAGGGAGGGAGGCTTAGGTTAATTGGACTCTGTAGGTATGAATGTGAGCGTGAGTGGTTGTCTGTCTCTATATGTGCCCTGCGATAGACCGGTGACCTGTCCAGGGTGAACGCTGCCTTCTCCCAATGTCAACTGGGATCGGCTCCAATGACCCTGAATAGGATAAGTGGTTTGGATGATGGATGGGAATGAGAATTTGTGGGGTTTCTAGCCTCTATGGTTGTGATAATAAATCATTATATTCTATACCTTTTAGATACTGTGAAGTAAAAATGTGATGATGTGCATTATTGGACAGAAGAATGTACATTACGGTGGCATGAACAGCACTTCTGCTTAATCTGTTACAGCTCTCAGCCCACGAGTTTAATGACTTTGTATTCTATTGAGTTCTGTGGCCATCACTCTGGCAGCTACTGTAGCTTTTAAACATTAAAAACTCCCAATTTATAACTCACATCCTTAAAGTAAAACATTAAGTCTGGCAGTAAGTTGACCGTCTTTGTGTTTTCCTCTCAACGTCTTATAAAGGAACAACTCAGCTTTCCCATTTGAAGAAATGTTGGTTAAATCGCCATCGTTTGCCGAATGAGGTCTCATAATGGTGATTGGGCCTATGGCCCACTGATGAAAGCCCTTGCATTTGGAGTATTTCAGACTGGGTGTATGTGGTGACATTCTCTCAAAAAAGTGGGATCCACAAACACAGCTGCAGTGACCGCTTCACCCCGTAGGTTCGGCCAAAATAAATTAAACAGAGATCCTCCAGATATTAACTTTCATTTTGACCAAGTAGATTGTTTAGCCATAGTTTGCCTTGAAAGTAACGCCATTTAGTTGGTCAATCATTCTATATTATGCCTAAAGCTAACTCCAACTTTCAGAATGAGTTTTCAGTATTTGTGGCATGTGGCACACTGAGAGTCCTAAAACCACGTCATCTACTGCCCTTTGACTAATGTGTCTCATCATCAAAATCTAACATGGGCAAACTGTGTGAACTCCTCAGAAGTAGAGTAAGAAAGAAGCTAATCTGGCCTGTTTCACTAAACATTGTAGAGGGAACCAACCAGCACCACAGAGAAGCGGCTATTTACTCCCACACACAATGTATTGTACATGTACCGTACCTGTGTGTGCGTGTGTGTGTGTGTGTGTGTGTGTGTGTGCATGCATGTGACTGCATTAGTGCATTGGTGTACTTGTGTGTTCTTTGTTTAGTCAGAAATTGATTGAGTGAAAAACTGTTTTTATTTTTATTTTATTCGTCTTTGATTTCCCTTGTCAGAAATAATCATTTCTGCAATAAATCATCCTCGGGCTACAGAGGAGCAGATAAATTCACACACGCATTATAAAGAGCAATGTGTATATGCTCCCATTCGAGTGAATCCCCTGGTGTGTCTGTGCTGTGTAGTTTGTGTGTTTTTAGCCTGCAGTGTGTGCTCATGCCCCGGCAGCCCTGTCTTTCTGAGTCACTTAAACACAAAGACACAAGCAGTCACTACGATCTCACGCTGAAGTATTTACAGACTCAGTACCAAAAATACACATATAGGACATCCTTTCTTTCTTTTTCCATCACACAAAACCAACCAAACCGTCCGTGCCTCTCTAACAGATTGAGTTGGCCTCATTGCATTCTAATTGTGTGTTTATATTTGTTTCTCTAGCCTGCGATGATGAGTGCTCGGGTCTGTTGATCAGTGATATGGACCGCCTCCATCGCATAATCACTGATGTCACCCTGACCACACCCCTCCCACCGCCGTATAAAGTGTTGTACCGCTTCGAGAACATGACCGAGGAACTCAAGGTAAAATATGTCTCCACCTGGCTGGAAACGACATTTTCAATCATGTTTTAACTTATGTCCAGAAGAGGGACTTTGATTGAGATGTGGCTTAACCCCACTCCCTTAAGTCACTGTTGTTTACTAACAGTAAACAGTTTACAGTGATGACAGTGTCAGGTTTACCCATCTAAACTTTGACAATTGTTTTTGAAACTGATTCCTCCATGTCAGAGAGTAGAAGACAAAAGCAGGCTTCTGATTTATAACCTGTGACCGACATTAACAGAGTTAATGCGATACTTGCACAAACTCACTCAACCTGCACTACTCAGAGGAACATTGTTATTAACATATTATAGTGTACTTCTTTACAAGTGTTTTCTTTTTTTTTTACACTTTATTTTGTCTTTTCACCACAGATAGAATACATATATATACAGAAATGAAAAGCAAGTAAAAAAGTGTTCAAGTGTTTTCAAAAAGATTTTTCTCCTCCTTCTTCACAAATCATAATTTGGTGCTATTGTCAACAACATGATGCAACACCCTGATGTTAAACTTTAACTTTAGCTAAAATTAGCACCCCGTTTCCAAGGAATTGTGATAAGACGTTTTGAGCTGTGGTTGCGTTACCATTTCAATTTGTTTTCACGATATGTTATATGTTAGATATGTTTTCTTCCTTTCTTGCCCCCTGCCCTCCCCTGCTCGTCCTCTTCTTTTTGGCTCTCCAGCACAGAGCCAGGTAGTTCAAAAGCCTCGCCGTGGGCCAAAATGTGTCAGACACTCTCTGTAATTCCTTCATCCCTCTGTTTCTCTCCTGCAGCACATGCTGTCACCTCAGAAAGCTCCGGAGAGATTACTGCAACTGGCCGACTCCAACCTTGGATCACTGGTCGTTGAGATGGACCAACTACACAGCAGGGTACAGACATAACACTTTTGTTTTTCTTTTGGCTCGACTTTAGTCACTGCCTGTCTTACTTTCGCTCTTTGTCCGTCTCGCGCCCTCTTTCGCTGTCTGTCTCTAAAATAACGAGATGCGTCAAATAAAGACTGTGGTGGGGAGTCAGATCATCGTTAAGGGCAGCAGTAATGTACATAGGACAGCAGAGACACACGTCTTGTCACTTCCACAACAAGCTGGGCATTGGAGTAGAGACGATACAAAAAACTGTCTCACCAGTCGCCAGCTGCATCGACAGAAAAGCAGTACAGAAACTAATTCCCCCCCTTTTCCTTTCTACCATGTTGGTGAAGTGTGAGTAGGACTGTCAGAAGGCTTTGTGACACTTTTGAATACTGAAACCTTAGTTAACCACCTGGGCAATGGACAAATAATTTGACATTGGAATACCTAGATGACCACGGAGTAGACTGTAGGCCCCCATTAACTCCTCTGTTCCCTATGCAATACCATTGAACTCCATTTTGCAGTTTGGTTGTTTTGATCAAACACAAATACATTTTGGAATATCAACATGTAAGTAGAAAACTGATATAATGAAAGTCTCAAAACTGTGTTTTCTTCTTAATATACTAAAGTTACATTTAGTTGTTTACGCCAGCAATTGTCAATAAGCAGAATGACATGAAACTAATGACAAGGGCTGAATGTGAACTGTGTGCTTGTTGGCCCTCTTGCATGTTCACTATACAAACAAAACAGGAACCCACTTGCAATGTAGTCGTGGTCTAGAACACCATAAGGCCCTTATTGTGACAATTTATATCATACTTCTATAGAGTATTTTAGAAAACTAGTTTTCAATTAAATTCGCACAAACAGTTGAACCTTTCAGGGTCCCTGTAGAGATATGAATAGAATATGAAAGGATTTGGATCTAGATCAGGATTGGGATCATAAAACGTGATAAGGTATTGAATTTCCAAATGTTAATGAGTCAGAAGCTATTAGGGATCCATTAGGCCACAGGGCCTGTGCCTGGTAGTAAATGCATGCTGGCTTAAAAGTAAATTTCAACTTTAATGTTTTTGCATCAAACAAATGTTTTACCACATTGCGCTTGTACAGAATACCAGAATATATACAAACTTTTAGTTTTTTACTTACCAATCTCTAGAGACACAGTTATGTCTCTAAAACAAGTTAACCTGAATACAAAAAAGAAGAATCCTAGAATACTTGGCTCTACAAGTGCCAAGTGGAGGAAGAATAACACATTGACATTTACACTGTCAAGCTACACCCTTTTAGGGACTGGGGCCTTGACATTTGTTGACAGCGCTGCTATCATCCACACCCCATCACACACAAACTCGCTCACGGACACACACACACACAAAAAGGATATGGCACAGCCTTGTCAAATAACAACAATAATTACCTGCTCTTTCTTTCCGTACGTGTGTGTGTGAGTATCTTAGGATGTGTTTTCATGTCTGTCTCTCATTCTCCTGTTGTGTGTGTGTCTGTGTGTGTGTGTGTGTGTGTGTGTGTGTGTGTGTGTATGTGTGTGTGTGGGAGAGGGGGGGAGTGCACATTTAGACAAGAAAAACAGAGGGTAAAAGAGACTGAACGGCTCTCTCCCGCTCAAACTGAATAGTATCGATTGTGTGTGTGTGTGTGTGTGTGTGTGTGTGTTGTATGTATTGCCATCATCCTCTGTCATTCTTTTATATATTCCTCTGACTTTTCCCTCCCCCTCAAAAGAAGTCAATATGTTAACTTATTCAACACTTGTTTATTATTATTTTATAACGTGTGTGTGTGTATGTGCGTGTATAGTCCACCAAGGTATCTGCTGACGGAGAGCAGGTGGAGGATGATGCTGACAGGATTCATAAACGAGCTGAGGACCTGGAGCAGTTCATCAGGGACACACTGCTGGGAGCTCAAGGTAGCAAAAACAAACACCACCTCTCCTTCATTAACTGACTCCATATCCTGCCAACTGGGATTTCTGGATTCATCTGTACTGTCTCACTAGTTTCATCTATCATTAGAGTACCTTGCATTATATAACATTGTATGAAATGCATGTGGTACATTTAAGGTATTATATTAGAAGGTAATGGGATATAGATAAGAATATGTAAAGATTGCAAAAGAAAGCTCATGAAGTGCCTAATTTAACGGGCAGAACATTAAACAAAGATGTAGCATCTTCAGAATGACTTCAAAGTTCAATTGGATGTAAAATAAATGCTATGATAAGGAAGTGTCATTGCTATCAGGACTATTGTCAGTTTTACCGGTCAAAATAAACAATAAAGCACTATTTTGTTATTCTATTAGGGCCACACTTTGAAGGAGAGGCTCCACACGGTCATTATGTTTTTGTGTTTTTGCCACATACCACAAATACATACCACAAACATGTCGATCCACAGCTTCAGGTTTTAATGCTGCAGTATGTTCCCACTGGTGGACAATAGGATCTCACCGGCAGCACTTTGTGGTACAGGTGGCTCACTTTGGTAGAGGTGGCTTCATACCTCTTGTCTATCTCTCTCTCTCTCTCTCTCTCTCTCTCTCTCTGCAAGTGTGAGTAACAGTTAGTTGTTCACTTCAACCTCAGTATGCTTTTGTCAATGCAGCTGCAGCATCTCCGCGCTCAGCCCCTGCATCACTGGCTGTGTGACCAGCGTGTGATGTGTTTTTTCTCCTGTGACATTAAAGCCACAGCCCTTACATACGCTCCACTGGAAGAGGTATCTCTGAAGTCTAAAGGGGGTCTCAGGGCTTTCTGCTGTGATTCCAGGCCATCAGTGTCTTTCCATGTGGGAACTAATATCCTGTCAGTCGACAGGAGTTGTTCAAACCTTCTGTTCAAGCCGTCCTTTCACCATCTTCAGCCAGGAGTGCCACCTTGTAGGTCACTCTCACCGTTTGTGTTGGGGTTGGTCGAGCTCTTCTTAAGTGGCTGCTGGGGCTCGACACGTGAAAGAGAAGGCACCTTCCTTTTGCACAACCCCAGCCAGTTCTATCTGCTTCTCTGCCTTCCTTAAATAGTCTAGTCTTAAGATAAAACATTTTTAATCAAATAAGTAATAATAGTGGTGTGTCGTGAATGGAATTTTCTCTGATAACGTTACATTGTAAACAACCAATGAGGCGTTCAGGCTCTGTTCAGTAAAAATGACAATTGGGCAAAAGTAAATTATAACATTAACACGATGTGTTCACACGTAAATTCGTAAACATGTAGTGATTGTGAGAAACTTGAATAGCTCCAGTTGTTTAAAGGAGATGTTTTAACAACAACATAAGTGGATATGAGATACGGATTATGAGCTGTTTACACTCACTCTAAGTAGAGCTAATGACACGATTTGTTTTAATCCATAAAAATACAATGTTTGATTTACTTTATCATTTGAATTGTGTGTTTTTATGAAGAAATAAAAACACTATAAATGACTATAACAACGTGATCAGGGAACTATTGTTATAGTTATATTTGCTCCCTTTTGTCTTTTGTGCTGATCCGATCTGTGACACCATCCGAACCGTGAGTTTTATGATCCGTTGCACAACTGCCTGTCGTGCAGTGTGTCCTCTATATTTACTACCTTTCAATATGTGATCCTTTCAGACTGTCAAGACTACAATTATTTTTGAATGTTGATGGAAATAGTTGTCAAAATCACTTAACCCTGAACTGCTCTAATCGTCCTACTTGGATTTTAGCAGGTTTGAATCTACTTTTAAGTAACTCTCCCTAATGTTAAAAAAATCTGCTCTATGTAGTTCAAATAATTAATTATTTTGTTAACCATTATGAATTTTGTATGGCTTCTGGGAACAAAACAAAGTTACAGCCAACACATTCTGACTGTGATGAAACTGTCTTCTCCTTGTTGTTGCTCCTAGCTCTCTGGCCTTCTGCCTAATCACTTGGGTGTGTATGTGTGTGTGTGTGTGTGTGTGTGTGTGTGTGTGTGTGTGCGTGCGCATGTGCGTGCGTGTGTGTGTGTTTCTGATGATGGATGATTGAGAGTAGCAATTAGAGACTTAATTATTGGCTATCACAAACACACACACAAACTCACCACATATACAAACACCAATGAAGATGTGCACACATTCATACAACTGTGCACATACACAGACACACACACAATGAGGCAAGAAAATACTGTACTTTCCTATCTGCGTGTGCCCGTGGTTACTAGATACCATAATATGATTCCATCCACGTTTTAAGTGGTTAATTGGCTTTTAAATCCTACTATGTAATTATATAGCTGTGACACAAACACACACAAACACACACAGACTCACAGACACTCATACAGTACACACACGTACACATACAAATGCAGCCTGTGCACACATGCAGTACAGCTGTTCATTAGCATGATGGCTTTAGTTTGGTCTTGGCTCTAATTACATCATGTTTACATTTCAAATGATAGGTAATTCTGCATTGCCACAACCACAGATGTACACACACACACATACACACACACGCACGCACGCACACACATCACGTTTACATTTCAAATGAGAGAGGAACACACCATCACTTCAGACACACACAAGCAAACATCTTGCTGCATACACACAGTTATGCACAACACACCTCTTTACCCTCCTCTGTTTTGTTCTTGAACACACACACACACACACACACACACACACACACATACACTCCTCATTACGTTCCAGCACTTTTATTCAAATGAGCAGTGTTTTAGTGCAGTTTCATCATTGATTGGTTTGAGATTTCACTGCTTTTTAATTTGATAAAAGCAGGGAAAACATGACGTCTGCCAAAATATCTGGCTTTGAATGGTGTGTGTGTGTGTGTGTGTGTGTCTGTGTTTAAATGAGTTAAGATCAAACGGTGGGATTTCTTTTTCTTTCTCACCGTTTGAGCCATGAAGCTCTGAAATGGCAGAGTTTCCATCTGCTGTCTGCTCTGATGGAAATATATGTATTTATATATATATATATATTTGTACAATATTACATACTGCATGTTTCTATGTGTACAGATGATTTTCTTTCAGTATACGATAGCAAATTGTGTTTCCACACACTGTATCAGTGAAACAGAAATACAATCTATTTTTACAAAAATATTCATATTTATGTTTTCATCTATTCTTTAAGGTTAGATCGTTGTTTTTTAATCAATTTAAATTATGTAGTACATTGTACTATATTGGAATTGTACCATGAAGGAGACAAGACAAGATTGCACTTGTAGATAAACGCATATAGTACGACTACTTTGAGCGGGTGGCATGGCTGTAGAGTCTTAGTCTTATATTATATTAACAATCAATAAAATAAATATATGATTTTAGTTAAACTCACAGAAAATATGATTGAATAACTTATCTACAGACTGTGTGGGCTAAAATGCACAAGAAGCCTAATTCTCCTTCACAATAATTCACTCCATATTTACAATTGGTTAGGCAAACTCATTAATATATGCAATAATTAAGACCAATGTATATGATGGAATAGCGGCATTAGAATTTGCTAGAGGTTGCCAAATGTGGGCTGTTAGGTAAGTGGACAATATTATTTGCTCACAGCCGTCTTTATGTGTGACTGTGTGTCCAGACCTCCAGTCGAAGGCTGCAGACTTGAACCAGACACTCTCGAGGAGAGATGGAACTCCAGAAAAAAGCCTGAAGGAGATGAAGGAGGAGATCCAGGCCATGCTAGCCGAGATGAGAAAACGACAACTGGGAGGGAAGAAGAGCATCGCAGAGGAAGAGATGGAGTATGGACACAGACACACACACACACACACACACACACACACACACACACATAGATCATAGATCATATATTTGATTATTTGAGCATTTTTGCTATTGAGCACTTTCTTTGCGGTCAATTATTTATTTGTCTTAGTGTTTCTTTTGTTCAAGTTTTGTCGATTGATTTGAGCATCATTGTTTGCATTAAGCCACACTTTTCTTTCACCTGTTTAGTTGTTTCTGTGTTATTATTTTTCACTCACCTGCATGCTCATCATTCACCTTGTGAGCCTTCGTTCCTGCTGCGACGCAATCCCTCTTTTTCGTTCTGCAGGGTGTTTCCCCGCTGACTTTTTATGTCACTGAACTTGCACAATGAGAAACATGGAGAAAGACAGAAGTGTAATATGCAAAAATGTGTCCTTAAGAAATTTCACCTGCATACAGAAATCTAAATTGTATTTTTAGCATGCAGAAATAAATATGTTTTTATTCTTTTGAGAACATACCAGGAATAAAAACGAACAAAAGAAGAAGAAAAAACAACGGCCAGTCATACAAAATATAAAGCAGTTTTAAAATGTTAAAACATGTCAATACATTTATAAAAAAGAATATATGCAGAAAACATATTGAACAAAACACACTAGTCCTAAAAATGTCAGTCTATTTCAGTCTCTCCAGTTGTAATGTGACATTTTTCTAAATCAGCTTCTTATTTTCAGATATTTGGATGTGTTGTTCTAGTGTTCCATGTAACCAATAGCTTCTGTTAATGTATTTCTATTATGAGCAACAAAGCTTGGATGCCGCAACACGCAGCAATGTTTGCAAAATGATTAACTGTGAAGGGCCTTTCAATCCTGTTCATCCTTTGATTTCTTTATTCACTTATATGTGTTGACGACAGGATCACACATCTTCCACTGAGCAGATATTGGATTGCTGCACATCCCGGAGCCACAACTTTCTGCTGATGTTTTAACAAAGTGTTTCTCACTGTTTTCGCTCTTAATTTCGCTCTCTCAAGGCACTCGATGGGATTGTTAATCTACTCTCTTCATCCCTCCTTTCTCCCCCTCTTTCTGCCTGTCTCTTTCAGCAGTAAATGTTGATGAGGTCGATGCGTTAATTAAATGCACTGTATCGCCATCGGGGTAGAAACGGAGAGAGAAATACAAAGAATGTGCAGTGAGAAGGAAAGTCACAGGGAGAGGAGAACTACTGACAGACGGACAGAGCGTTGTAGCGGGAGACAATATATGAGAATAAGAATAAGAGAGACAAATGGTAATCGCCGCTTGTCCGTCAGACTGCAGTTGATTGTTTGACTGAACCCTGAGATTTCTACCAGAGCAGCAGCATCAATACATGATAAAGGGCAAAATGAACAAAGCTAGCACAGTTACAGTATACAAGTTTAATGTTTCCATAGGTTAACTTTTCATTCATATACTATATTGTTCAATATTGAAATGTTGTACTAGTCAGTTAGCTCATAACACTCCTCCCATTTGTTTTATACTTATATCAATATATTCTGTTTTCCTTGCACTTGTCCCTATGGGGTTCATTAATGTTTAATCAAATCCAGTCATTACCTTGCATGTATCTCCTAAACTGTGTGAAATTGTCCTCTGAGTGGTGTCACCTGTGTTAATTAATGCTGAAGGTGAACAATAAGGCTCATTAAGGGACTCTGCCAAACATACGCTTATTTAATTGTTTTAAATACTTCCAAAGTGAGAAGGAATTTCTTATCAAAGCAAAGTATAAGGAGAAAAATTGGAATGTACAAAAGGCTGCATTAGAAATCATGATGGGCGGGTCAATTCAAGTTCAGACAACTTCAACTTCACGTGGAAGATTGTTTTCACTGCAATATTTAACAGCAGTGGACTCAAGGGGCTTGCTTATGCTAGCAAAGAACTAGATATGACATGCCATCCGACCACGTCTCAAGGTGGCGTGAAAGGCCTACTTATTGGTAGTTAAAAAACATATTTCTCATATGATGATGTTGACTGTCTTAGATTGGGATTTTCTCATAATTTCGCATGAACCCTATTTATTGCAATAAAACTCTAATCTCTAAAAGAACAAGCTCGCTCTTAGTAAATTCCTCTTTGAAGTGCCAACACAGGCTGTCGTTAGTTGAGGGCAAAATGGAATGAGGAACAGTGTTTACCTAGGGGGAGGAGGGGGGCGTGTCCTGTCAGCTGTAACTGCAGTATGAGAACATTGCAGAGCTGCGGCGATAAGGTAGCTAGTGGGGCTCACACACTGGGAAGCATAAGCATGCCAGATTGACATAACTCCACTATGTCTTTACATTGGAAATAGTCGTTCACTATATTTCAGGTGAACACAGCATGGCATAGCTGTGAATAAGTGATGAAATGCTCCTTTAACAAAGCGTGATGCCTGATCCTTCTTGTTACGGTGTGTGGCGTGGTGTGGACCCAAACGCACGCTCACGCAGCTGTTTGCAAAATCAAAGTGAGGACTTTATTCTCCTAATATGCCTTAGATCAGCTGGTGGTACTCACTGGAACGAGCCCCAGCTGAGCCAAAGGAGAGGGGTGTGGCCGTAGGCGGAAACCAGGGGTGGAAACTAGGCTGACAAAAACAAAACATTAGGCACATGGCCCACAATAACAAAACAGACAGGAGGGGAAAACGATGGGGGGGGGGGGGACACACACTAAGAGCAGACAGGCATCCTAACACTTCTTGTTGTGTCTGTACTCTCTGAATAGTTGAATTGACAGCACTGGGTATCTTGCTTTAAAATGAGCGGATATAATGCAAAGTTAATGTCTTAAGATGTCTTCATCACACACATCTTCTCGTTCACTTTGCTTTTATTGACATGCCATGCTGTGGTGAACATTAGCACGTGTTGCTTCAACCGTCCACAAACACATTAGTGTTGACGAGATTTGCAATGTTTTACACTGCCACGATGTAATCCAACTTAGCCTGAGGGATCAATAGAAGAAAATGTGTAATTTCATTCCAGCATTTCAACATTCGGTCATATGGAGTGGCACACTAGCAGAGGCTCTGCCACACATCACAATAGCGCTCCTCTCCATTGTTGCATTCACATACTCTTAACGTATTCGACTCATCAATTTTCGTAAGCTGTGAACATATGTCAATATTCTAATCGCTCCTTTTTTTCTTCTTCCAGCCTAGCAGAGGAGTTGTATCAGAAAGTGAAGAGATTATTTGGCGACCCCCATCAGGCCACAGAAGACCTCAAAGCAGAGGTAATTATAACTTCTCATCTTTACTCTGTTGTCTTTGATTTCCCTAAATGAATGACATGAACGTTCTGCTTCCCCAGATAAAAGAGAAGCTGTCAGACCATGAGGGGAAGCTGCAGGACGCCCAGGACCTGCTCCACTCCGCCCAGGGAAAGACGAGAGAGGCCGGCTCACTGGCTGAACAAAACCAAGCTAACCTCACAGCCCTGGAGGTGCTCAGACACACATCCACATACGAGCTTTAAATAAGCAAACTCTATATGAATGCTACATCACGTACATAATCATGGCCACTCTTTTGTCAAGCATGTGTAGTCTAATTAACCACTATTCAAATGATTTAATAATTAAATTCTGTCATGTTAGATTTTTACTGTGGCAAGCAAAGGATAAACAGATAAAAGTGTTTTGTGCGAAAGAATGACACGAACATTAACAACACAATTGGATTACTTTGATCGACAGAGTAATCTTGAACTGATTTTCTTTTAAGAGAGAAACAACAATTGTCACCAGATTTTGAGGTGTAGCTAAAAGATAAATTACCAGGTTTTGGACAAAAGACTTTGTCTATACTAATTGTTATATCAATATAATCCATGTGAGCTGACTGACTTAAATCACATTCGTTTTTTTAAATGAGTCACAACGATTTGGAAAAACTCCTCAAGAATCATAAAAACCATCCAACTATCTAAACATCTATTCAACTCACTACTTATTCCTATTTTCCTTTTAAGCCTTTCAGTGTATTCTTTAAGCGATTCATCACCAAGGAAAGCTCCCAGGCAGCACAGATCCCTAACAGAGCAAAACAACAAGCATTTATTGGGAAGGTTATTATAAATGTCCTAGAGGAAGCGTTCTGCAGTGATCCCACACACATACACTACACTCTCTATCCTTCTCCTTCTTTCTATCCGTCTTTGTGACCCTGCAATGTTTTTCTCGATTAAGAAAAGCTTTATGCACTGAGGAAAGTGGTATATACACTCCATACATGGGGGTTCATATTTTCATTTAATCAAGTCATCAATTGTGGGTCCCTCACTTTCTCTAACTGCTTTTATTAAAGCCAATAACTGGAAATTCATTTTCTGCCTTTCTTCTGTCGCAATAAATTGAAGATCTTAAGGTGTTGGTTTGTTGGTCAGACCAACAAACCAATTGATGGCATCACTTGGAGCTTTAGGACATTGTAATGGGAATTTTGTTCACAATTACTTGCCCATTGCATGTTTATACGTTGACACATTATTATTATCTTTTGCAGCTATTCACCCTGGTTTGTTTTTTTGCAGAGAAAGCGCTCTGCAGTGAGCGGGGTGAGACAAGAAGCACAGGAGGTTCTCGGAGAAGGAGAACGTCTGCTGGATGAAGCAAACCAGCTTTCTGACAACATCAACAAGGAAATAGAGGTACTAATGTCAACCAAGTGGAAGCCTGTAAATCAGTCACCTTTCACTTCGTAGGAGTAAAGAGAATATCTCGCTGAGTTTTGACTTTGTCTCCTTTCTCTTTTCTTCCCTCTATTATTTGTAATGGCATTCATTTTATTATTATTACCTCAAATAATTTCAAGGATATTACCATGGACATGGCAATATAGCAGCAGTAGATGCACAGAAAGGGATTTGAATGTGTCCGTCAACCAGGCCTCTGTTTTCTGTCTGTAGGACTTGGAGGAGATGGGTAGAGAGCTCGGTCCTCTTCATGACCAGCTGGATGATAAAGTCAGTCACCTCACCGGTGGTTTAGGGGATGGCAGTCTGGCCAATCACGTCCACGACGCAGAGGAACACGCCAAGCAGCTCAACGAATCTGCTGCCATTTTGGATGGGTAAATATATAAACACATTACCACAGAAATGTTTATGTTTCCATCGAGGTAAAGCATATGGGCCCGAGACAGGGCTAAAACTATTAGATGATTAACCTTGTAGATTATAGATGTACAGACTCTATAATCATTTAATAGTCATAGAGCCATCCATCATCTGTAACTCAGGGTTGCCATTCACGCTCACATTCACACCTACGGGCAATTTAGCATAATCAATTAATCTCAGCACTGTGGGAAGAAGACGGAGAACCTGGAGGAAACCCAGTGACACAAAGAGAACATGCAAACTCCACACAGGAGGGCAGGCCGTCCCAAGACTGAACCCAGGCCCCTCTTGCTGTGAGGCAACAGTGTTAACAGACTTTACAGATTACCCCCGTCCGCAGGATACTTCATGGTTTTTTATACTACAATGGCGCTTATACGCAGTCATAGGACCATTGGTCCTAATGAGTTTCTGTAACATGAATGGGTAAATGATTGATTGGGACAAAAATAAAAATGTAAGAAGTACAAATCAATTTGACAATCTCTGATTTCAATACCATACATGATATATTAATACTGGTAAATGATGTGTCTCAGGAGTTACCCTCATTTATGTTGTCATTACTGAAAATGCATTCATAACACATCAAAATATAAAGAAAGAACTCACAGCCGTTTCTCTCTTTTTGTCCTCTCTCTCCTCACAGTATTTTGGCTGAAGCTAAAAATCTCTCCTTCAACGCAACAGCTGCCTTCAAGGCCTATAGTAACATTAAAGCAAACGTTGATGCAGCGGAGAAGGAGGCGAAGGCAGCCAAACAGAGGGCAAGCGAGGCACTTGCACTGGTAGGTGGCAACACACAGAAAACGCATGCGCTCACCGTCACACAATGTCTGACTTGTATTCAGAAAGCTGATTTCTTTCAGGGTTTAATAATATGCCCATTGTGTTCAAGATGTTCCCTTGCTATGTTTTCCAATACTTTTACTATCAAAAGCTGAACTGTATATGAATATTTTAACTATATGTAATCTACCTTACCTTCATGTACTTCATACATACTGTAAATATCAATGCATGCATTCTAGGTATCAAGCCTATGAAAGTGTACTCTCGGCGTAAGAGGATGGTGTGTGTGTGTGTGTGTGTGTGTGTGTGTGTGTCTTGCATGAAGTAACAGTAATGTAAGCTTGGGCTCTCCATTAGTCATGGTTGAGAGATCAAAGCACTTCTCTGTCTCTCTTCCTCCTTTTTTTCCCCCGCTCGCCCTCATTCATTATCATGACCACACACACACCTGAGATGTCTCTTTTCTTTCCTTTTTCCTTCTTTTTTTTAATGTTAAAAATGTATTTTTTCCGTGTTCTTGTTCTTGTGTCAAATACTTGTTTTGTTTATTCTCCATTTATTTGCTTTTGTCTTGGTTCCTTGTTTATGATTTTCTTTTCCCCATTTGTTCCATCATCAGTTATTACCCTTTTTTAAATTATTTTCCTTTCTTCTGCGTGCCACCACGTTACCCTTTTCTTTTTCGACTCATCCTCCTTATTTGCATTTTTCCCCCTCTGTCTTTATTTTTATTTTTACTCCCTTCGGTAAATGGCCAAAGGTGAAAGGGCAAAAAAAAAAAAGGCAAAGAAAGAATGGGTTGAGGAGAATTTAAGTCTCCTGAATGCGTTTCTTAGAATATCTTTTAGCAACGCAATATAGCGGTGCTAAAAGCGGTGCTTTGAATCATGTGTGCGATCTAAATAATTCTGGACATTTTTTTGTAAAGGCATGTTAATTCAGATTTTGAAGTCTCTTTCTCTGTGTATGTGTGTGTATGTGTGTGTGTGTGTGTGTGTGTGTGTGTTTGTGTTTGTGTGTGTGTGTGTGTGTGTTTGTGTTTGTGTGTGTGTGTGCGTGTAGGCTTTAGATCCAGAGGTCCCAGTAAAGGAAGCCGCTCAAGTGGCCCATCAGAAGAGTCACAGACTGCTAAACCAAGCTAAACAACTTCAAAATGATGTCAAAGGTGTGTGTGAGAGATTGTGTGACTTTGTTTCTGTACAATATGTTGCATAAAGAACATCATATATATTATATGTATATATACAATGCTTTATACCACGCTCTGGGGCAATTCTGATTCTCGAGGAAGTCCTTTAATAATACCTGATAAAACAGTTACGACAGTTTGAAACTACTTAACTGTTAACTTTAATGCTGCGGACACCTCAACGTTAGACATAGCCTACATTAAATGAAAAAACAGAATAATTAATATCTTATCTACAATAATCAGGGTAGTCCTTCGCGGCCTCATCCTCTGAACACCACAGTGTGGCGACTCACACACACGGTGCAAGAAGTACGTACACTGCGAATTTTCTGTTAATTTGTGTCATCTAAGTGATCGTCTCACGCCATTCAACAAGCTGCTTCAGGCTGCCGTCGACAGCAGGCTACACGTTTGTTTGTGGTAATCTTGACATTGATTTGGGGACAATTGACATGGCTGCATAGTGGGGCTGTGTCTTGGCAAGCAGCTCACGATGCAATACGTATCACATTACACGTGTCACGATACAATATATGGCGATACGATGCATATTGTAATTTATAAAAATAGAGCTGAAAATACAACTTGCTGTACACCCTCTGGATAGTCTAATACGTACACATATTGATAACAGCGTACTAATTGCATCAAAACTACTTGGCATAAAATATGATATCAAAATTAAGTGCATATTGTATTCTCATTGCGTCACTGAACAATTTTTTACTAAAATGCACTTGCCACAACTTAATTTGAAATTAAATACGTACTGTATTGTTTGGTGTGACGTGATCGTCACATTTGAGTCTTCTAGTCTCACATTGCACGTCGGAGCCGCTCCATTGCTCTCCATTGCATAAGAACCTTATGGGATGGTAGTGCTTGTTGCAGCTATTAGCAAACCCTTAGTAGTTATCAGGGAACCTGAGTTATGGCTTATGAATATATTTGTTGGGTTGGAAAAGGAAAAATGGTCTTAATTGTATTTCCTTTGGCAGGTGGCCATGGTATAAGCAGGATATTCGCTTTCAAGGTGTCCATAATCAGGAGTGAATGGACTTCACGGAGGCAACCGTCCGACGAGCAGCAGACTCCCCACATTCATTCCTGATAATGGACACCTCGTCGAGCATCATCCCCTGCGAAGTCTTTAAATGGATTGCAGTTCTCTCATATTCATAGTGTACACAAGTCTTAAACAGTTGAACTGCTATTAATGTCACTCTTTATGTGCCTCTATGATTTACTCTGTCACTATTCCCATTAGAGAGCTGGGGGATGTGTTTTTATTAGTAGGCAACCATGGCTTCAAATCAAACCCTCATCATCTTTGTGTGTGTGTGTGTGTGTGTAGAGAATGCAGATGGTGTGGCGGGGCTGAAGGGCAGAGTTAAAGCAGCGAGAGACAAAACCAAAGACCTGCTGAAAGCTGTCAACGGAACCATGGCAACGCTCAACGCGATCCCCAATGGTATGACTGCACAAACACCGTGTGTGTGTGTGTGTGTGTGTGTGTGTGTGTGTGTGTGCGTAGGAGTGAGATACAGAGAGAGTGGATCAATATCGCTGTGCCGATAGAGGTCAGTTGCTCTGGTAAACTGAATTTGACACATGTCTGTACTCAGAGAAATACACTGCAGTGATAGTGACGTTGTTGAGCCACAGTGATGCACATGGTTGCTTTGGGATCAACATGCAGAAAACCGGTAAACAGAGTGTAAAATGGGATGACCCAGAGGTTAACACAGCTTATTTAATTCCAATTCAAATCCATGTGAGTGAGTGAACACAATACATGTCGCGGTCAGATTGCAGAAACTAAATGGTTATCAGTCTGATTTTCACAGAGTCTACCAGACCTTGTATTAAAAGTCAATAATGATTATCAGCTGACGGGATGGGTGTTACAATCATAAACACCATGATCCTCTAACACACAGAAGAAGTTTGGTATTCATGGCTGTAAATCTACAGGACTTTGAACAATTCACGATATGAAGAGTTGCTCTCGAAGCCAACAAAGACAACATGTTGCTGAGATGAAGGCAGCTTTAAGTACCCAATGTCTGCTATGTTTCAGGAGTCAGCAGGATAGTCTTAGCTATGGGGTGAAGCAAATGATAGAACATTACAAAATTGTCTCGTGCAGTAAATATATAACAAACATAGACTGAAGATACAGTATATCCCACACATACTAAAATCATGAACTAAAAACTACACTGATCTGAATAATATACTATGTTGACAGTTAATATACATACAAATAATGGACTTTACTATTTTATATGAAGAGGAAATTATACTAGTTCTCTGTCAACTAACTGTGACTTTGAAAACTTGTTTTTAAATATGTGATACTCTCACTGACAACAAACATTTATTGTACATATTTCCATTGTGAGTAGCTCTTCTATTTCTACATTAGTTAGAGATTAGAGAAATATTGAATTGGACTAATCATGTAGTGTGGACCTGTGACAACTTGGATCTGTGAATGTGTGCAACGCCAGTTCAAAATGATTTGGGATGGCACTCTTCTGTTTGTGGTCTTCCACTCCCACTGTAAACCAAACAAAGAAAAAACAACAGACAAATGCATCCAGAAGTTCTAGTCTCAATATAAAATTAAACAATATAAGCAACTCAGGTTTAAGTTCCCCCATAAGTATAATAAAAAAAGAATTGGTGCCATCATATTCACATTTTGACTGGACATTACGTATCATTAGTGAGCTCAGTAATGCTCTGCTACTGATACATGTCACTTGTAAAGCGTGTGTTTCTGTCACGTTCTGGACAGACACAGCAGCTCAGCTAGCAGCCACGAAGGCCGTAGCAGCAGATGCTAACGCCACGGCCATCGACGTCCTGGAGCGCCTCGGGGATTTGAACCTGCAACTCCACGGCCTACAGAGGAACTACACCGAGCTGGAGGACACGGTCAATGCAGCCAATCAGATGATCCAGGACCCAGAAAAAAACAGTAAAGTTCTTCACTATTGGCTCGTTCCATAATAACATGATAACAAGTCAAAGCAGCTGGACAATCTTGTGTTTTGAATATTACAGTTAACATTTTGGGGGCTAGTTCAGCATCAATAAAGACATTTATCGGCAAATTAAATATTTATCCATTTGGATAAAGTCAGTAAGAACTATAACCGCTTTCTGAAATAATGTACTAATTAACTTCTTTTGTATGAAAATATTTGTTTATTTCCTGTTTATCCATTACTTACTTAACTTGATGTTTTTCCTCCTAAACATTGTAGTTTCACAAACAAAGTAATACCTGAAACTGGAAACTCAGTGCCCAGATCTTTAAATGCTGCTTTTTAATTTATTAATTTTCGGGGGGGTATTGTCTCAGACATACATTGGTGAAATCACCCGGAAACTGACATTTGGTCTCTTTTGTCTCTCTCTTCTTTTTTTTTTCAATCCCCACAGCCATCAGTATGTATATTTCAATTACCTTAGTATAAGCACTTCTTGTTATAAGTGGTGCACCAATACTATGCTAATAAAGATGAGTGTAATGTTAACTGCCTGCCAGCACAAATGTCTAGGCATCTGTTGGCTTTCCTTGTGAAATAATTTGTCAGGACATTTCCTATCACCACTAAAACGCTTTCTCATCAACAGCATTGTTTAATGGCAGGTTTTGGGCCAGATCAATGACAAAATGATCTGATTTCAACAACAGTATCGGTGCACCACCCATTAGTTTTATGACCATCTTTAATAGCTGTACAGTAAACAGTAGTTGCTTCTAATAATGCCTCCGTTCCGTTATACCCGGCTCTGCTCGAGCATGACAGCTCTGCACTCTGCAAAGCATGGAACTCTCTCTTTTTATTTCCATCTCTCTTTAATTTCTATCTTATTCAATCTTATCTATTATATGTACTTATATATCTTATTTCAAGCCGATATGTGATTTGAAATGGTATAAAAAAAAGTTATCTTTGAATGCTGAGCTACACTAATTGTTCGGCTCTCGCTGGCTTCACCATCTTTCTCGCTTGTCCTCCATATTTCTCCTTCTTTGAGTAATATTGGTGATTTCCACAGCTGCCATCATTCCATGCTGTCTCAGCTCTAATACACTGTGCAGTATTTATGATAACGACTACTATACTGCTCTGTATCACTGCTCTACTTTTATCTCTCGCCCCTCAGTCCACGCTGCAGGAGCTAAAGTGAAGGATTTAGAGGATGAAGCCGACAGGCTCTTGGAGAAGCTGCAGCCAATCAAACAGCTGCAGGACAATTTAAGGCGTAACATCTCGCAAATCAAGGAACTGATCAACCAAGCTAGGAAACAAGCTAACTCAGTAAGTCATCAACACACTGTCCAACTTTTACAATCATTTACTAAGCGTGCACGGTCATAAATATCTGTAAACTCACCTTATATTAACTAGTATTGTTTAATAAAGTTAATTAATTTATGCAATTATTTTTCATGTATTATTTATGCTGTATTTCCTGCAAGTGCAGTTTAACGTTGGTCATTTCTTTGTAAAAGATAAAAGTGGCTATCCATTCCTCTTTTCTCTCCAAACCATGTTTTCCATTTCAGTAATTTAAAGCTTCTTTTTACGATCTACCAAATACTTGATTTTAATCTTTCTTCTCTTAACGTTAAAATAGTCAGTTTGGGTCACAATGGCAATGTTTGAAAATTACAGAAAGAATTAGAAAGAAGTGGATATTATATTAATTTCTCTTCTTGTTCTTCCTCTTTCCAGATTAAAGTGTCAGTGTCATCAGGTGGTGACTGTCTCCGTAGTTATCGCCCTGATATCAGGAAAGGGAGGTACAATACCATCATCCTTAATGTTAAAACCACCACACCCGATAACCTGCTCTTCTACCTGGGATCAGCCAAATATGTAAGTATGCGATTTACTGGGTACAAAGCACAAATTAGCACAAATATAAAAAAATTCACAGCACCTTGTGCTTTAAATTGTATGCTCATTCTCATTGATTTGTAGATATTTTCTGGAGGCTTATCTTAACCTCAATTATAACCAGAGCTGCAATATGACTGGAGTTGAACCGTACTCTTTAATCACAAACCAGCTTCTTTCTTTTTGCTTCTGGACAAAATATGAGATGTTTTAAAAACCAGGAGTTGGTCCTCACAAATATAGATAACACCATTACCAAAGCTTAACTGTGATATATCATCTATGTACAGTAGAGACCTAAATATATCAATCAGAGTTGTATTTGCAATACAATGATAATAACACTCATTAGGTCTGTTTGAATAGAGATTGTGTGTTTGGTTATGATCAAACTTGGTCTATATATGGTTTTCGTATTATTGCTAACAAAATAGAAATCCAGTTGACACTCTAATTTGTTATGGATATGTTACATATTAAAACATTAATCATATTTAAAACAATGTTGAGGGGTTGTATATTGTGGCACATTCATCATACTTCAAAATGTTCCAAAAGTGTGCACACACACAAACACACAGAGAGAAGCACACAATTACGTTCCCCTTTCTCAGCCACACACACAGCCTACACACACTCCCAGAGTGATTTGTCTAATATAAGAATAATTAATACTTCTTGACACACACTCACTAACACCCTTATAAACATAGCACACTAGTGTTTTAAGGTACCACTGATGATCCCTAAGTGTGAATATGTTATGGGATATGTGTGTGTGTGCGTGTGTGTGTATAGGTGTGTGTGTGTGTGTGTGTGTATGTGTGTGTGCGTGTGTGTGTGTGTGTGTGTGTGTGTGTGTGTGTGTGTGTGTGTGTGTGTGTATGTGTGTGTGCGTGTGTGTGTGTGTGTGTCCTAAGGAGCAGCAGCAATTAACAACAAGTTTATGTTGCTATCTGCTTTAGCCTGATTTCCCCTGAGAAATCACTGCTTTGCTTCATCTGACTGGGAAGTCTTGAACGCACATTCATGTGTGTTTGTGTGTGTGTTTCTCTCACTAATATTCTCTAATAGGGAATAATTCAGCGTGAATAGTAATGCTCTATTTGTGTTTGTGTGTGTGTGTGTGTGTATGCGTGCATGTGTGTGTGTGCGCGTTTGTTTGTGTGTGCACACCTCTACCATTTCACTAATGGTGTGTAATGCCAGTTGAATAATAAAGATGCTGCCCTGTGATCTGTGCTAATGAATAATCGGCATTACCCTGGAGAGTCACACGTATGTGTCATTTGTGTCTTCAAATGTGACTCCCTAATAATCTCTTAATTGTGCATACTACTATATGAATAATAATGTATGTGTGTGAATGTGTACTTCAAAGACAATATCCAGATGAGAACATATGCTAAAAATTGTCGTCTTATTTTTTTGGGGGCTCATACATAAGTAATACGACCGTTAATCAAAACACAGCAAGGTCCTAAGAAAATACACTGATGGAGACAGATGGAGAAAGCTTCAGCCTTTGTACCCTCAGAACAGAGCTGGTGTGAAGTCGCTCCACCAGTCACTCGTGCACAATTCCCACAATGATAAACACTCGATAGGGTTCTCCGCTGTAAGTAATCTCAATTGAAATTTTGGGATATCTATTAATCATCATCATTTCGCATCACTGCCGACAGTGTTGCTTAACTCATGTGTTCTCTCATCTCCGAAGAAAAGGCAAGAGTTGCATTATACAAATTTCGCCGAAGAAACTACAAATGATGATGTATTATTTTATTTATTGCATTATTTAAAGTAAATGTCGCCCAAACCATTCTTTGCTTAGCTGGAAACAGACCGTCGTCACGGCTGATGGCCAGAGGTGTATCTGATGACCTCTGGTTGAGATTTGTGAGGTCAGATGATCAGTATGCATATCTTGCCTAAATTAAAACTTAAACTTGAAATATTTAATCTGCTATGAGATAACGGAGCAGTCATTTATAATGCTCATTAGTGTCGGGCTGAAAAGCTGGGAAACAACCAGGGGTTAAACCCTCACAGGCGATCCACATACTTTATTTGACTCCCGTCACTCTCGTGTCTTGTGGAGAAAATAGGCTTCATTTTATAAAATGTATCACCACAGTTAGGGATTTATATTAAAACCGCAATTATTCTCTCAGAGACCCCCTTCGTTTGTTTACGCTTTAAGTCTATTTTTGTGATCTTCATAAGATCACAAAAATAGTGAGTGAGTATCTCGATGCCATAAGCTTGAAAGAATGCCACGCTGCTGCACAAACAATCCACTCACTTGACATCTTAATGTATGAAACTGCCATGTATTCACTTTTTAATGGAAGGTTAATGGATCTTTCAGTCGCACTTTAAATGAAACTTTGATTGTGGGTTGTGTGCAAATATACTGCTGAGAAAACCACTTTATACAGCTTTTCAGCCCAACTCCAATTTATTTCCTTGTTAGTGCAATGGCCACCATCACAATGTCTTGGATTACTTCATAAATGTCATCCATGTAATTTTCCCGATAGCATTTAAAGGGTAATTTTACAGATTTTGACACTGATTTTGTACCTAAACTAGAGACTTAAAGTCAGGACATGTGGTCTGTTTCTTTTAGGACCCCCAACTTGATGGCAGTACAGCACAAAATGCATGGATGACCCATTAAATACATTTAAAAACCGACCCCAGACATAATAGATCCAGTACATCTGTATATACGATGAACTTGTGATAGCTTATTACATGTTTAACTGAAGGAATCTGGTTCAAAATTAGGGGATACAATACAACAAACCTGAATAACAAAGAGATCGTCTTTATTTCTCTCTCCTCCTCCTCCTCCTCCTCCCTTTCTCACTTCAATTCATTTTTGACATGATGACTTATCACAAGCAATATAGTGCACAATGTCATATTTCAAAAACAGATAATATACAGTACATTGAGCATATGTCTTCCGTGTGTCTCAGGTGGATTTCCTTGCCTTAGAGATGCGTAAGGGGAAGGTGAATTTCCTCTGGGACGTGGGTTCAGGTGTGGGGAGGGTGGAATATCCTCATCACACCATCAATGATGGGAACTGGCACAGAATAGAGGCGTCTCGGTAAGAAGTTAGCACACACACACACACACACACACACACACACACATACACGTACACACATGCATGCACATGCTTGGACTCTGACACATATACAGTGTGTTTTATTCAAACTGGCTTCCAAAGCCAACACTGATGCAAACGAATAGGCACATCTAAACTTTCACCTTGTAAAACCAGGAATGTTGATGAGCATAATGATGATACACTGCTTTTGCACTTGCATTATATTCAGACATGCGTACGTACGTATAGCGCATAACATCCAACAAACTGAACTTACAACATTTGCATTACAAATTAATAGCACATACTGTATCTCCAGGTCCCACTCACTGATCTTTATCACAGTATTTATAGACCTTATTATTATTATATCATTACTTTTTTCTATTATTTTGGGGTGTGGCAAGGATATAAAATATAACACTTCACTACAACCTAATCCAAACAACAACCAATAGTGTCAGCGAACATAACCCAACAACCACAGGACATCATTCCATTCATGCTGCGGTGGAAAACATGTTGTCTCACTTGGGAAATGCAGCCTTGACAGTGTGGCGCATCATTACAGAGACGCAGTGTAATCTAGTAGATCTAGTTTTTCTCTGTGAAGGCTAAATTGGGGCCGTATACAGACTAACCAACACCAGAGCCATTCACAACAGCATCATATATTACCATGCAAGAGATTTCCCAAATGTGTTTTCCACTGGGATCACACAGACTATAAGTCTTCAAAATGTCCCCCTACTCGACAGAGAAGCGCTGTTCCTGCTTTGAAAACAAACTCCAGATTTCACTTTACAGCTCTGGGGTTGCGCTGCTACAAATTTGTTCCACTACGCATTTCTATCATTCATCTTAAGCACCAAGAGTTCATAAAAACTGATTTCAAGTGGCTTCAACATCTTCAGTCATTGTAACTGTCTTTCAGGAAATATAGAATGGCCGACAAGGTAACATCAAACCCGTCTTTCTCCTTCTCTCTGTCTCCAGTAATGGGTTGAATGGCACCATATCAGTATATCCTCTGGAAGGCTCTATGGCTGGTAGGATGCCGACCCCGGCCAGTGCCAACTCGCCCACGGCCTTCACCATCTTGGACGTCGACCAGAATGCCTACCTGTTTGTAGGAGGAATACTCGGCACTGTCAAGGTGTGTCTGTCTCTTCTTTGTGTGTAACAACATCAAGGAACCTGTTGATCTCATTATTTTCCTCCTCCTATCTTTTAGAAGGCAGATGCCGTACGAACGACAACGTTCACCGGCTGCATAGGGGAGACCTTCTTGGATGGGAAACCTATTGGACTGTGGAACTACAGAGAGCGACATGGAGACTGTAAAGGATGTGTTGTCAGGTATACAAACACTTATTCATAAAGTGTTCGTATTTTATAAATGCTAGTGCAGTGCCCATTCAAAACATGCCTGTTCAGAACAGCTGTGAGAGAAGCCACAGGGTGCCTTGAAACTGCAGCCGTCACTTAATCACACTTCAGTGAAACAATTGTGAGAACTGCTTGCTGGTAAATTATACCGAATTAATATGCAATATTTGTTTTGAAAACGAAAAGATCTAAAGTGTGTCTACATTTTTCTGGAGTAGATGCTGAGAACTCTCGTTGTATCAAACGCAATAAAAGCCTCACAAGTACGGCAGGAAACACCAGCAGTCCATCACAGCATTTGGCCAACAGAATAAATGATGTGGCGAGCAGCCGTCCGTCCTCGTCCACAGCGGGTAACGTTAATGACAGCTAATCGCTCAGCTAGCTGTTTCACTGCAACTGTATTTTAAAGATTTGGGAAAGTTTTGTGGCATTAGCAGGATATATCCAAGAGAGAGAGAGAGAGAGAGAGGGAGACTTTATTATCTGTGTTACTTTGCAATTTATTTTGGACATTTCCAACTCTTTTGACAGAATGTGAAATGAAGCAATAGTCAAATGGAGTATTTCGTATCTGTTTTTGTAGCCCGCAGCGTTCAGATAGTGAGGGCACAGTCCAGCTGGACGGCGAGGGCTACGCCGCAGTGCGACGGCCCACCAGGTGGAACCCCAATATTTCCTCCGTGACCTTTAAGTTCCGCACATTTTCCTCAGAATCTCTGCTCATGTATTTGGCCACTGAAGATATGGTACGTATGCAACATAGTGAAAGGAGATGAAACCTAAATGATTATAACCCATGTAAATATCAGACTAATATCAACTAATAGCCAGGACCAACTTAGCTTTGTTTGCAAAACGAATATTTCAAAAGGTACCACCCTTCCTCCACGACCGAATAATTTAAGTGTGTCACATTTTAGAAGAACAAAAAAACTAATTATAATCAACACACACACACACACACACACACACCTACATACACACACACACACACACACACACACGCACGTCATATGACATAGTTAACATGCTGCAGAAAGTTTCATTTTTTGAGAGTAATATCTGGAATGTGCTCTTATCATGTGAAATCCATTTTGAATTCACATATTGATATTTTAGCCACAAAATGTGTAACTACATCAGCCTTTCAGTTATTGGATTGTTATTGGATTTTAAATTGCACTACCTCCAAACAATTTCCCGCTGCTGCCTCTGTAGAAGGACTTTATGTCCCTGGAGCTGTCAGAGGGCAAGGTGAAGGTGAACTTTGACCTCGGGTCAGGAGTTGGCAGTGCCGTATCAGCTAACCGCCACAATGACGGGCGCTGGAAATCCCTCACCATGTCAAGAAACAAGAAACAAGGTACACACAACAGCAACAATCTACACCAGGCCACGAGCCAAGAGCCGCATGAATGAGATTTGATCATCTGAAACAAACCAAATAAGACTATTAGACTATTATATTAGTCTAGATTACATAAAATAAAATAATAAGTATTTATCTTTGTTTAAACATTTATTTTTTTTACTCATAATTTACATACACAATACATTGGTTCCATATGAAAGAAAACAATTACAAGTAGTCAAAGTAAATCATCTCTGTCCGCTCGTTCTGTTGTTATTTATGTCTCTTTAACTGTGTACAAAGCCACGGTGACCATAGTGGACATTGACAGTGGTGCTGAGGAGAAGATAGTGACCTCGTCTCAGGGCTCAGCTGCTGGTCTGAACCTCAGGGAGAACCAGAAGATCTATTTTGGAGGGCTGCCTATCATCGGAAACTACAGGTACACACACACACACACACACACTGATGTAAAACATTCATGTGCACATTTAGACAGTCGCATATACTGTACATGTATTTATTGTAAAGCAGGCCGAAACATATTATATATTTGATATATTTCAGTTAAAGTGAAAGCAGGATTGTTCACTTTTTGAAGATAATGGAGATGAAGTTTTTTCTAATTAATATGTAATGACATTTTTAACCAAATGTTGTCAATGTAAAATGTCTATGACACTTCAATGTTGTTAAATTAAGCTACTTAGACAGTTTATTTTTTTAGGCCAAGTACAATCATCTGTTTCACAACCATTATGACCATTTTAGTCTGTCACAATCCATGTGGCAGAACGTTGATGAGTTTAGATTAGTCATTAGTTGAAACTATGTTTGTGAAGTGTGCTAATGCTTTGATATTATGTTTTATCTTGACAGCATGACAGCCAGGTAATTAAATACATCTTATGATCAGAATATTTTGATTTGTATTGCCATCTGCATGAGGCTAGCAAAGCTGATGACGCTGTACATTTCAAAGTAAACGTGTACGTGCCTTTGTTTGTGTCTTGGCTGGCATCTGAGTGCTCCTGCTCCTTCACATAGCAGCTGGAAATCACTTGCTCTTTCCTTTATGTATCTGAATTTGATGTTCGTCTGTTCAGAAACATTTACATGGAATTTCTCAAATGTGTGTCTCATTACCATAAACGTATTTAAATTGTATATTATAATCCAAGTGATTCTTCCCATTTTTTGAGGCACTGCAAGCAACTTTTTTTGCTGGGCTACACAAATACAGCCCTAATTCACGGAAAACAATCACAAGGTTATCTGACAATGGATTTTTGTTTGCCTTTCCTCTTGCATAATACTGCAACCTGGACACTACCTGACATTACATATACATGAATTATGCTAAAAAGGGATTCATATTATACATTCTGCGTTATTAATATGGACACACGGCACATTTCAAATTGACTTATTACAAATTGACATCCAAGCGTCACTCTGCTTCTGGATACATGATGCAATAGCGGCTTCAGCTTTTTATTAATTGTATTACACTACTGAGAGACAGGAAATGCCATGGAGTTGGACATTTCTTCAGCTATGTATTTTTTATTAAAACTATTGTAATATTGTTATAGGTCAGAGGTCACTTTGAAGCGGTATGCTGGCTGTCTCCGGGAGATTGAAATCTCCAGGACTCCCTATAGTCTCCTCAGCAGTTCAGATTATACTGGGGTCACTAAAGGATGTAATGTAGAGGTAAGAGTGTCCACAGCTATGCAGTAAATTTAAACTCTCACAACACTTAGATCCTCTTGCAGAGATAAGAGAGGACTTTCTATTTGTGTGTAACATATGTCAAAATATACATCTGCAGAATCTGCTGAACCCTCTCTGTATGATAGCGTTAAGATTGTACCATTGCGACATTGTTCCATTGTAAGTGATTTATCATCATGTTGTACTTAACTTTGCTCTGGAATTTAAAGTGTGTTTCTGTAAGACATAATAGGAAAGAGAGAAAGAGTGAAGGTTAGAAATGTTATAAGCAGTTCAAATTGTCTAATTTATTTTTTATTTACATACACATTCCAAACATAAAAACAGAGTTTGTTCCTTAATCGCCTTTAACATGTGCATTGAGTCTGTATTGGAGATTTCAAAGACATGGCATTCACCATGATTTCTATAGACTGGTGCCATTCATTGGTAGAAACATTCAGCCGTGGTTGCAGAGTTTGTAAAGATTGTATACAGGATTATAAAGGCCCAGGGTTGAGTACGCATAGAATGAAGGTCTTTCTGTTCCTTATCCGTCTTTTCTCTTCCTTCACCACTCTGCTAGGCTACAAGTGAGTGGGTGGGTGGGTGTGTGTGTGTCCGTGTGTGTCTGTGTGTGTGTGTGTGTGTGTGTGTGTGTGTGTGTGTGTGCGTGCGTGAGTATTCTCACTTTGAAACCACAGTCAAAATAATGAGAAGTGACTGATGGTGCATCTGTAAAACGGCATCCATCTCAAATTTAGAGTTAAGCTTTGAATTTGTTTTTCACTACTTTAGCTTTTCAAATTCTGGTTTTACTTTTCCATCTGACTGTTATTTATATAATTTAGGACTAAACTATTCGTCTATTCACTGATGTATATTTAAATACTTGAAATGTTCTCCTTCCCGCAGAACCTGTATACAGTCAGTTTCTCGAAGCCGGGGTACATGGAGCTGGGGGGTCTGTCGCTAGCGGTCGGCACAGAGATCAGCCTGTCATTCAGCACTCTGGCAGACACTGGGACCATCATGCTGGCAGTAGGCGGAGCTCCACCAATCGGCCAGCAGGTTTCATATGTTTTGTTCATTTAAATTGTGTCTCACAATTTTTTTAAATAAGCCAAATCAAATATGAAACCAAATTAATACATTTGTTATTAATTTATTATTGAATACTTTAATCTTTATGTTAAATTGTATGGTTGAATGTAAATACATTAATTTGTCTTTGGGGCTGGGTACAGTATAAATGATTGAAACTGATTCTTTTTAAGTTCAAAAAATTAACACTTTTTCTATTAATGATACAATTAATAATATATATCAAATAATCATTAAGAACGGTTAGGTATGAATCCCGTTGTTGGAAAATATAAGGAAACTTGGGGACCTGGAAAACAACAAATCATTAATCCATTTATTCGCCTTTTTTCTGAAAATCTTTCCACCACAGCTCCGAAACACGAACCTCCTGAGCTCCAAGAGGAGACGCAGGCAGTCGGGAGAGGTGGGTTCAACACATGGAGACACTCGTACGCGCCAAGATGCTGTACCCCTTTACCTAATGATGTTTTCATAAGTGCATATTAATGAGATTTGCATTTTTTGGCAACTGGGCTAATTGGATTCCCCTTTATCAAACACACACACACACACACACACACACACACACACACACTCCTATGTCCATTGACAGATACATATAGTAGCTGTCCTGTCTTTTAGATGACCATGCAAGCACACACAGACACATGCATACACATGCGCACACACACACACACACACACACACACACACACACACACACACTCATACGTCCACACAAGCATTCTTTCTTTAAGTGAATGAATTTTCCATGAGTGCATATTAATGAGATTTGAGTTTGTTGGCAGCTTTGCTGATTAGATTGTCTTATGGCTAAAAACATTCTCACGCATATATAAATACACACACACACACATGCTGACTCACACCCGTTTTCAGTCCCTGCACTGATCCAGCCCTCTTTCATCCTAATCACTGATAATGAAAGAAATCCAGTCCTTTATCTATGCTGGAAATGGTTATATTTGGTGTTTAAATATTGTGTTTGCGCACACTTTCCTATTTGCAGGCATACAAATGTGTGTATGTGTGTGTGTTCATGTCTTTGTGGTTGCCGATTTCCATCTTTGTGTGTGTGTGTGTGCGTGCATGCATGTTTAAGCATAATTTGTGTGTATCGCATTGTTATGATGGTGTTGCTCACATGAATACAAAATTGAAAGAGAGAGTGTGTGTGTGTGTGTGTGTGTGTGTGTGTGTGTGTGTGTGTGTGTGTGTGAGAGAGAGAGGACAGAGGGTTACCACTAGCTTATCCATCATCACTGGTTGTTGGGCGCATAAATCTATTTTTACTAACTATGCTGGCAGGCAGAGTGTGTGTGTGTGTGTGTGTGTGTGTGTGTGTGTGTGTGTGTGTGTGTGTGTGTGTGTGTGTGTGTGTGTGTGTGTGTGTGTGTGTGTGTGTGAAGAAAGGTTAAGCGAGGTTAAAAACACCATCAACTCAACTTGGCCCTGACTAATGGATGTTTTAGAGAGGGACAGAGAAACAGGGGGGAGAGAAGGGGACAGGAGACAAAGGATGGAGGGATAGCGGAGGGAGATTTAGAGGTGAACGGAAAGAGAGAGAGGAAAGAACCGGAAAGAAGAGAAATTATACGAAGGGCGGAGGAGAGCAGAGGAGAGGAGAAATGATAGGGAGAGTTGATAGTAGAGAGAGAGAATGGTCACAGAGAGAAGAGATGAAGAAGAAAAGGAGGAAGAAGCTTGGAGCAGAAGGGAGGTAAAAGAGAGTGTAGTAAGACGAGGGAGAGCCAGAGAAGGAGTGAGAAAAATGAAGCCAAAAGGAAAGAGAGAAGACAGATGATTTAAAAAAATGTTTAAAACATTTCCAGCTTGACCTTTCACAAAATATATTTCACAAATCCAGGGCATTTCTGCTTAAATAAACAAGATATGCAGTTATAGTAGGACGTAATGAAGACATATCGAATAGATAAATATTTAACATTAATGTCTGTATTCTGGATAGTTTTGGTCTGCCATACTTATACAACCTTGCACCAATATTGGCTCACACATGAAACCCAAAATATGACCATACATGTATAAACGAGGGGTTGAAAATACTGAAAGAAGAAGAGACGTGTGTGTCTGTGTATGTTTTATGTGTGAATGTTTTACATGAGATGTTCTCATGAGTGTGTAGGTCTTTCCATGCGTCTACGTGTGTGTGTGTGTGTGCGTGCATGCCTTTGTATCTGTGTAAGTGTGTCTGTGTGAGGCAGCGCGGCGAGAGGCATGTTGTAGCTACATCTCAGTTCAATTTGTACCCAACCTCAAATTGAAATTCCATTTTCAGGTGGTAAATTGTCTCCCACTTCGCCCTCTGGCACACAGTGAATTAAAATTCAAATTAGCCTGACCCTGCACCACTGCTCTCTAGCACCTCTCTGTCTGTCGCTCTCTCTCTCTACCCATCTCTATCTCGCTCGCTGTTTTGCTCTCTGCCCTCTCATCTCTCTCCCCTATTATCCTCTCCTTTCTGTTCCTCTCATCCCTTGTTATCCTTTCCTCTCCTCTCTTCCCTCTCTTACTTCCCCCCAATTTCTCTCCGTAAACCCCCTCACCTCATCTCCTCTTTCGCCTTTTGACTTCCCTTTAATCCCCAGTCTCTCCTCCCTCCTGTTTGTCATTTCTCCTCCCTTCAATCTGTTTTCTTTTCTTTTTCCTTTTCTTCTGTCTTGTCCTTCCTTCCTTTCTCCTCCTCTCCTCTACCCAACAAACATTTGAAGAATTACAACATGCATGAGGTGGTCAACTGTAATTCAAGTTGACCGCCTAATGTTCATAGTGATGGGATATACTATCGGAAAAAACAGATTCACTTTTATTATTTAGATCCTTATTTCATATATTACAGCAGGTAGCAACGACTGCTGAGAACTTTCTTTTCAAAAACTGCTGTTTTTAAATTCGGGTTTTTGTTTTCCAGACATATTGATTTTTGTTTGCTATTATTAAATTGTTTTATTTTGGTTTACCAATAATTGTTTAAAAGTTCTACCTAATAGCCTTTTTCAGACATTTATTCCAACTTAAAGACAGCTGAAAGCTCTCCAAAATTATATATTTATATATTTTAATCATATTTGATACATTTGTTTTGTTTGGTCAAACTACTACAGTCAGACATCAACGTTAACGCTCATCTTATTTCTAGGAAACAATCTTTAATCTGATTTTATTCATGATTTTGTAATTGCATTTTTGTTTACTTTTGACCTTTTGATTATGAGTTTTATGTTTGCATTAAGTAACACAGTAATCTTATTACTGCTTACCATCTTGGTTAAATAAAGATTGTATTTTAAAAAAGAACCCACACTTATAAAGGCTTTAACATTAATGCAAATGATATTTGATTCATGCTCAACATTGAAATCTTTGCTGGTTTCCCTTTTATTTGCTTTTAGTTTCCTTCATACTACTCTTTCTTTTTTTCTTTATTCGCCCATCCATCCATCCATCCATTTTCAATACCGCTTATCCTCATTAGGGTCGCGGGGCGCTGGAGCCTATCCCAGCTGACATAGGGCGTCCATGTTGAGTTCATAATGTGTGGAGTCTGATATCTCCTTTCTAAAGGAGTAATGTAGGATGAATTGGCTTTTAACGTGGTACTTGAGAGTAGTGTGTATTTACAGATGTCCAAAGATAATGAAGTGTACCTCCATCTCCTGCAGCCCTACCTCTCAGTCTTGCTGAACAAAGGCTCTCTGGAGGTCTTGTTGTTCACCGGCAGCCACAGTCTGCGTCGTGTCATCAGACGACCTGAGCACGGCGTCCTGAATGATGGGATGGAGCACTCGCTGCGCATAGAGAGGCTACCTGGCAGGTTGGTGTGTGAGTGTGTGTGTGTGTGTGTGTGTTCAAGCTGTGCAACAGAATTTCATGTTGCTATTGAAGACTGACTCTTGCTTTGCATAATCCATGTGATACTTTCTGTGTGTTTGTCTGTTTGCTACCAGATCTTTTGCAGTTCAGGTGGATGAGGAGCCCAAGAGGGAGGCAGCGCTTCCCAACGACCAGCCAGTGAGCTTGCAGCGCATCTTCCTCGGTGGTATTCCTGCTGCCGTAGAACAGACCTCCAACAGAGCCAACGTCCCATTCCAGGGATGTATATGGAACCTCATGGTCAACGCTGTGTATGTAACATCTCATCCGTATATGCACCCAGATTTATTGAAACAGGCTTTTCTTTTTTATCTGGGCGCTTTGGCCTTTATGTATTTAGAAGTGCCGGTATTGGAACCGATTAGAGAAGTTCAAGTTCTTTATTTATACTATGCACAACAACTACATTAAAGCAGTCGTTGGCAATGACAATCCTAAGTCTGAGACTTCCTCTAACAATACATTTGGAGCAAAAGAACAGTCGACTTTTGATTGATTCTCTGTCAGTATTTCAACCTGATGGAAAGCTGGACAGAGGCAAAACTGACCAATTTACTTTACTTCAGTAAACTGGGAGTGTTCTCCTTAAATGCACTGCATCGATACTTCAAACAATACCGCGTTCCTCATTGCCCAAATGTTTACCCAATAATGTTTCCTGGCAGTGGAAGACAGACCTCATTTTGATCTCATAGACTGCTGTGTTAAAGTGTTGTTGATATGATTTCAGGAGGTCATGATAATGCTGTTGAGGATTATTATGATAAAGTCAGCGTCTCTTTCTGCCTGAACAGCAGTAATAGAGCTGTCGAACATCATAAAAATAATCATAAATCAAATTACACCCCTCTCTCATCTGGGTGTGTTTATGATTTTGTCTGTTTGTCTGTTTCTCATCTACCTAATATGCATCTGACTGTCAGTGAGTCTTCATCTTTCTTTTGTACATTTTATTGGAACCTACAGTCATTTGTATTGTATATATATATATATATATATATATATATATATATATATATATATATATATATATTAATACTAATTTTAAATACAAAGTTTATGGAAACACAACTGGATGCAAATTTGCTCTAGATGGCACACATGTTCACCCCCAAAATCGACTAACTTTGCCAGTAGCCATTGTAACAGTAGGTCACGCCTGAAGGTTCAATGGTACAGATGTACCAGTACATGTAGTGTTTCCTTTAGAAACCCTAACCCTTTTGGCCTAGTGCATGGGCTGGGTTCTAAAATTATTCACTTTAAATATTTATCAGGTACTTTTAAAAATATTTATCATTCACTTTTCGAAATCCAGATGGACCTTAGTTTACTTTAAAACAAATGTATGGCCGGTTGGTCATAAACAGCAAGCCAAATTAATCAGAGCACACAAGGCCAAATGGCCTCCTAAGTTACCATATAAGCGTTTTCTGATAAGCAATGTTGCGTTCAAAAGGTCCGGGACAATGCTCACTCCTTAAAGAGCACCGGGGCTACAATACATCACTTTACGGAGAACAATGGGGAATCCGCTTCAAGCTAATATTCTCTGGTCTCGCTCAGCTAAAAACAAACTTGTTTAGATAACAACTGTTATTACAGACGTGTGAACTAACCACAGACACTTGCGCTGCTGCAGAATGAATATAGGGGAAACACAAGTTGATATTTGGCATTATTTTTTGCATTAAAAAAAGACCTGGCAGGGGTTCCTCTCCAATTATAGCAGAAACACTGACATGTATTGAACATCTGTGCTGTATTCAAATTAAAATGGACTGCACAAACACATCAGTCAAATTGTTCCCGTCGGTGTCAGCTAAACATTGTGTAAGTTAAAATCTAATGGCTCGTCCATCTCTCAGCCTCTCAGATTTCTCCCTGCCTGTGTCCTTCGAGAATGCCGAAATCGGCCAGTGCCCCAACCTCGCCCCTCCGCCACATCTACCGTATCTGCCAGAACAAGAGGAACTCGAGAAGGAAAAGGAAGAGTCGAAGCCTTTCAGTCCTCCACGGATCCCAACCACAGTTACACCAGCTCCAGGTCCTCCTGCCGTAAGTGGGTCGAGTTCACACGTGAACACACACGCATTTTGACTACTTAGCCTAACAGAAGGTGTTATGGTATTAATCGATAAAATATCTTATAGATATTCATACTACACCACAGTGTTTTTATTTACAGTGATATAATAGCCAATACTTTTGTATAGGCAGCCTAGTTCAAGCTGTTGGTAGATGTGCATATGTACACATTGACATAAGTCATATATAGAGAAACAGTTCAGTAAAAAGTAGCACATACACCTAGATGCACACACATGTCCTACTCAACCATATATATTTTTTCGGACCTACTCACACACACACACCTATTTCTCTTTAATGAAATGCAGCCATGGCCTCGCCCTGTTAGCTTAACGCTTTCATCACATTGCAGTTGTACAGCCCATTAACTCTTCTTTATGGTCCCTTTAGCCTTGAGCCACAAACTCCACCTCTGGCAGCCCGTCATACAGTGCGGAGCCATGGCGCTACGCTACGCTAACTGTGCATGCCATTTCTGCTTTATGAGCCCACAGGAGCCAAAACACTCAGCTAACATTTAGCCACTATACTAAGAGGCTGGTAGGCAGTCATTCCCATCATAACCTTTGCATTGGGATAGAGTAATTCATATATTTAATATATTATAAGCATTACAGGGGTCATAGTTTATCAGTTACCCAGTTACCTGCTAAACTACGCCTCTAAAAGGACATTGATCATGAAGCACAGAGGCAAAGAGCCAGGCCAGCTTTGCTATCACTCTGTGGTGTGTTGCGTTATGGGCTGTAAAATCATCTGCTTTATGATAAACAGTAGACTAAAGCCTGTAAAAAAGCCATAGCTCTACATTTAAACAGAAGTTGAACAGGACTTTGTGTGTCCATACAAAGTCCTTGTAATTAAAAACAAATAATAATAATAAAGATTTACATTTGTAGAGACCGTAAACATAAATAGTTTCCACTTTCAGCATAGAGTAGTTCCCATGTTTCTGTTTCGATGCATCGTGTCCTCTAGTTAAACACATCATTATAAAAAAGCTTTTGCTTTTGTTTAAGTGTTGGACACAATCTTACACAATTAATAATTTTGTATTTCTATTTGCACCATGTGTCAGCACTCTGCTCACAAGTTGCTCCATGCATTTTTCATCAACAGCAAAAGGACTGAAGAAGTAATCACAGCTGACAGTAAACAACAGTCTCAGCATGGGCTTGAATAAAGAGGCTTTTCTATCTTCCACTTTTCTCTCACAACATATTCTGTACTTGTGATTCTTGAGATATTGGTGAGCACAACTTTAGAGGATGAGGAGGCTCTGGGACAAGCACCTTACAAGCTCCATTGAACCTCTGAGCAATAGCCTACTTTCACTTCTATAGTTTCATGGTTGTGTGTTAATTGTGCTTCAATTCAGGGTAAAAAGGGGTGTTTGGAGTCCAAAAGTGTCTCCATTGCTTCATTAACTTCTTTGACCTTGTTTATGGCATCATTGCCTGCCTGTTGCCTAATTAGCGAGCTGTGCGCTCGTCATAAACAGTGTTTGACTTTCTGGCTGTGTGGCTGCAACTAACCCTTCCTTTCCACTCCCTGACTGCTGACCCTCCAGGAGGCCACGCCCCCTGCCGCACCTGCTGCCACACCCACTGCTGCTGCAGCCCCGCCCACTGCTAAACAGGAGCCCATCTCTGACTCGGTATACATACGCACACTTGCACACACTTGACAGTGTTTGAAGGATAAGGCTGGTGATCTTCTAAAGTGTTGTGTTTATTCGACTCTCAATGCTTCTTACTTCCCTACCCTGTCAGGCGCTGAGCCTCAAGCTCCTTGGTTCCATCTGACGGTGAAAATCTTTGAAAATGGGTCACAAATATAATTTAAAATAAACACATAATATGAGGGGCCAAGTCATTTCCTAAAATTATATCTTGTAAATTTGAGCAAATGTTAGTTTAACAGGAATAAATAGTGTTTCAGTTGAGGACTATTTTCAGCCATGGATTTGGTATTCTAGTAATTATAAATTTGCTGCAGACAGAAGGTGTACGAGTAATTAAAACCAAATGCAATGCCACATCCATGATAATGAAGCCAGTGCAACGGCTGACACACTGATATGTTTGAATAGTATTTCATCAACAGTGGAGCACTATGGCGCAAAGGCAATGACTTCACCGTGCTTTGGTTGCACCGGCAAAACTTGTTAGTCAGATCAAAATATTGTTGGTTTTGGTCTAAACAAATATAGAATATCATAAGACTATTCCTATTTAACTCACACACTTGTGTATGAACCACACACCACTGTAACCTCTGAGCTCTCTGACTTGCTCTCTCATTTGTCTTCGTGTCTTTTCGCTATCAATCCAGAATATTATAATTGAAGGACATTCAAGTCTGATGATGGCAAACTGGATTACAGCAACTTTTCATTTTAAATAAGATATGCCAGTTATAGGAGATACATTATTCCTTTCTTCCATTTTAAGTGTATTTCTCACTTAGTTATTTTCTATTTCAACCTATTTTCCCCAAGAGAAACAGTTAAGTAAAGCTTTTCTTCACCTTTGTACTGAGCGTCTTTGTTGACCCCAGTCTTCTTATGGTCACTGACCAGTTTGGCTTGAGCAGCTGGGGGTTAAGTGCTTTGCCCAAGAGCCCTTGACATTAATTATTGACAGAAGGGGGAGCCTTCCTCGTTTGATACACTTATGGTGAGGTGTCGTAACAGGCCACCCAGTTGCTGTCTCTCATTTCAGCAATTACATTTCTTTTCAGGTAATTTGTTTACATAGTGATGCACTGTAGCCTTGAAACTATCTGAGTTTAGGTAAACATCTGCCTCCTTGGGATCCTTGGTGCCGTTGTAAAGCTGTTTCATCTGCAGTGTTAGTAGCCTCAAGCTTTTCTAGTTTCAATTTAAGACCTGTGTTTGAAACACTAGCAATATAGTGACCAGTGACATCTGCTAAAGGAGCATTGCACTGTACTGTCTTTAAATTGGTTATGAGTAAAGCTAAATACTACCAGAGTAGCTTCTCTGAAAAGCAGAGCAAGGACTTTTGATCTCTCAAGGGTGGCAACGACACACACACACTGATACAAAATCCAGACTAATGACTTCTATTGGTGTGACCTCCAACCAAAGAACAGCAACTCTGAATCGAAGACAGTCTTCCTATTGTTAGCTTAATGGAAAGATGCAGAGAGGATGAGAGAGAGGGAGGGCGAAGAGGAGGATAGGAGAGAGAGAGGAGAGAAAAGGTTCAGCCATGGAGGAAGAAGAGGAAACAGACAGAGAGAGAGAGAGCGACAGAGAGTCTTTCTGAACAGAGCGGCCGCCGCCTTTTGTTGGCTTAATGGAAAGACGGAAGAGAGGAAGCCAGAGAAGAATGAAAGGAAAGGCAAGGAACGAGCTTCTGAGCAAGTGACATCTCCCTTTTGTTAGATAGGGAGAAAAGTGAAAGAGGGAAAAAAAAAAGAGGGAGGTTGAGTAGGAGGAGCGGATATGAGGACAGAGCGCGATAAGAGGTGAGTGTCAGCTATAACAAAGCAAGGTCACCGTGTGGGGAATGTCTTCACTTGAAAGGGAACAAGAGAGGAGAGAAGAGGAGATTAAGACACACACACCCACACACACACACAGACACTTGTGTGTGTCTAACGGTGTCTAACACTGACACTAGAGGTATGGCAAAGCCGCTTTGTTAATTACTAGGATATGTATCCAAGAGCGGAAAGAAGAAAGCACAGAAAGGAGCTACGAAGAAGAGATTGGAAGAAAGGAGGGGAAGAAAGAAGGGGAAAGAAAAGACAAACAGTTGAGGACAAGTTGATACAAAGAGTGGAGCAATCAGTGAGGACGAGGAAAGTTTAGAAGATGGAGAGGTGGAAATAAAAAGGTGAAGGTCTGGGAATGCCTTCCATTGGAGGCAGGAGTGGGTGAGACAGGTGAAGAAACATGCAAATGTAGCAGATAGTACAGTAAGATCTGAAAAGAGACAGCAAAACGGATACGAGGAGGTGGAAGGGCAGTGAAATGAAGAGGAGAGGAGGAAAGAGACTAAGAAAAGAGCAAAAGGAGGAATGGGCTGATGAGATGGCAGGAGATGAGATTTGGCAAGGTGGGAAAAGTCAGAGGAGCAAGAGAAGAGGAGGGTGGGAAGAAAATGAAGCATACGATGTAAAAAGGTGAATGAAAGGAGACGTGGAGGAGGATACAGCAGGTAAAAAAAAAAAGGAAAGGTAAAAGAAATTGGAAATAGTAGGATATAAAATTAGAGGGAGGCAGCAGGAGGAGAGTGAAGAATGAAAAGGTGGGAAATATGGGAGGTGGAAGGAGAGCGAGAACACTATAGAGGAGATAAAGGTAGATAAAGGAAGAGGAGTTGTTCGGAGGATAAAGCAGATAGTAGTAAATAATGGAGGGGTGAGGTGGACAGGAAAGCAAACACTAGAAGAGAGAAACGTGAGAAAGTGGCATGAAAGGGGATTGGACAAGTAAAGGCGTGAAGAAGAAAAGGAAATAGTCCCAGATGGAAGGAAAGGAAGTGTCCTTGTCCAAGAGGAATCTTGGACAAGGAGAGCGGTAGTAGAGGAGTAAGACATTGCGATGGCTTCACTGACATTACACTGACATCTTCTGGTCACTGACTGAACTGCGTCCTGTAAAATGAGGGGAAGAGTAATACTCATCTAATACTTTGTTTACCCTGCTGCCAAAGTGAGGCATAAATCAAATGGAAACCAGACTATAGTGTGTTTGATGTCTGGTTCAGATGATTATGAAATATGTGCAGAATTTATGAGGGAGGGTCCGTTGATTTGATCAGCCAAATCCACCATGCAGCAACTGATGTGAGGTGATGAAGAAGAAAATAAACAGTAATGAGAAATTATTACAATTAAACCGATTTTAATAGGCCGTATGCTGCAACCTAAATATTTCATATCGTATTTGCACAATAAAAATATATAATGTATTTGCATTTCAAATCCAAGGCCTAACTTTTTTAGGAATTTATGAACTCTTCCTTTGCCTGTTACATATAAATAACAGTTCCATGACCCTTTGTGACCAATCAGCCCTTTAGGTCCCTGAATATCAGACGTAGAACCCTATTAGTGTGATTGACATATGTTCTGCTCAGGTGTTATGGTTCCTATTGACGAGAGACAATATAGGAGCAGTGTGGTGTGAGCCTGTCAGTGTAACTGACATGTTATGTCCAATCTGCAGGATTCATGTGCATCAGCTGTGGCCCCGACAGAACTCGAGAAGGCCTATCAATTTGGACTGACCAGGAACAGTCACATGAGATTTGCTTTTGATGACACAAAAGTCAGAGAGAGGTATGTATTCACAATGAATAATCATTTGAGTATTTGATTGTGTGGTGCCTATTCATTCCTGCAGTTCAGTGAAGCAAATCTGATAAATAACCAGGCTTACTGGAGCATTCAAAGCTATCTCTCACAGCATACCCCGAGCACGATTGGCTAGAAAGAGGTCACGTGAGAAGAGATGCAAACACAGCACAGACTAAATCCAACTACTAATTGTAAGCATCACAAAAATATTTGATCTTTGTGACACTTGGCATTATCGATAGTAAAGAGGGCAACATCATCGTACAGTTACGCCTACCCTCCGGTTAGCACTATCGGCTGTGAGGCGCCATGTTGAGAGCTGTGTGGAGGCAACATATATGCTCAGAATTTAACACCTTAAAGTAGAAGCTAGCAAGTATTATAAGCAAAATGTACTGATACATATACAAAATAAAAGTGCTCTGAAAGGTTGCTCGAGTGTTTACTATTATATTATAACAGTATTATTAATGATGCATTAACGTGGGAGTAGCAGTCACTGTTAAAGTTGGTCAAATTGTAGCTAATGTTAACTACTTTATATTATGTTGAGCGATCCATCACCATGTTTCGTATTTTATTAAGCTAATGTTAGTTTTGAATTTGAAATCTTAAACCACAAAGTAACTTGGTGGAGTTAAATTAGAAAGTCGCCTGAAATGTAAACACTACTAATTACATAAAAAGTATGTTGTACAGTAAATTGACTTTGTTATATTCCATCAATGCAAATGTTGCTAACTGCTTGTCACATGTAATAAACCCCGGTGTTGTGTACCTTGTCAGGTCTTTACTTAGATCTAAATTAATGAAGGAAAACAGAAGTGAGTGAAAGTTTGGACGGGATAAGACCAAAATAAAAGTGTGTTAAATTAATGAACATGTTCTTGACTTGACCAACCTTTCTGATTCACAAACTGACCAAAACTAAATGATGTAAGGATGAGGAAGCACATTCCAGACAGATATAGACACGTAATGAACAGTGGGGTTGACTGCTTTGGGGATCAGACTTAACAACTGGGCATCTTCTTTAAGATCTAACGCTTCTTTGTCCAAATCAAAATGCCAGTGCTGGAAAATATGATCAATCGGCAAAATAGGTGTTTGACTTTCTTAAAACTGCCTTTTGTCATTTTGTCGTGCCCTATTAAATACTAATCACTCGATTTGAATATTTTTACAATTTGGTTTAGAAATTAATACGTTTATTTGTTATTTTTTTAACCTACAGCCAAAATATTTTTCAATGAAATGCATTGTAGGAAAACAGATATTACAGGAAATTGCTTTTAATGTTGCAGTGCTCTGAGAATCCAGTATCATTTTTCTTCTTCTCAGTATTCTGATAAAAATGCAAAGCATCCCAAAGACAGATTGCACCCGATTTAGATGATTTACTGTGCCTTTGGTAAATGTGCTATTATATGTACATATTATATGAACTGTTTTATAATCACAGATTAATGTTTGTATGTGTGTCTCAGGCTAATATTGGAGTTTGAGTTGAGGACGAAGGAGGAGTCTGGTCTTGTTCTCTACATGGCAAGAATCAACCATGCAGACTTTGTTACCATCCAGGTATCCATCTACCGCGGCCAATGACATTATACAAGTTTTATTTTTCTTGTTCTTCCCACAGTTCTAGTTTTTTTTTTAAACATGAATTCAAGTTGGTTCAGGACCACACAAGCTGCTTATTTGTATTGTGAAGCAAAATCTTTGACATAAGCTTCAGCCCACTTCTTTGTGTGCTGTAAAGAGTTGCTCACAAAGTATGACAGTGTGGAAGTGATGCCAATGTTATGAAAAAAACGGAAGAAAATAAATGTATAATTTGGAACTGGGCCTCATATTCCCCATCTTTTTTCCCCACATTGTTTTCTGTCTGCACTGAGAGTCACCATATTCACCAAGGTCACCATTTTCAGGAACAAAGGCCATAGACGGTCATATTAATCATGTTAGCTTGTCATGACCCTGCGTCTCTCTCCTCTAGATCAAAGACGGACAGGTTTGTCTAGGTTATGATCTTGGTCATGGAAACATATCTGGCTGCGTCCCCTTCTCCATAAATGATGGGAACTGGCACAAGGTAAGACAGTCCTTCATTCATTCATGTTTGTTTATTATAGAACCGCGATAGTCTTTTAGACCGTCTTGGTTATATACTGCGTTTTAAAAGAGGGTTTCAGGACAATAACAAATACTCTGCTGACCCACCGTATTTGGTCCCTTTTTATTTTTCTGTGCATACATGGGAAAATATGTTTTGGATTTAAAAGATACTGTTGCATATAGATCATTTTCACCATTTGTTTTTGTCAAAGCTTGCTTGCTTTCTGCCATCCTGGGCCCTATTTCTCGTACGTGGCTCAACAAAGTCGATCAAATGTCCTATTAGCCAGCTAAAATTAACAAGATGATTGACATGAGGCTATCCCGGTTTCTCAAAGGCTGATCCGCCCTCAAACCATCTCGTTAATTTGAGCCAGACGTCAGTTCTCAGGATAGTTGCGTGTGCCTGTCCGACTTCAAAAAGGTTGAAGCGTCGCTCACAGAAACCATGATTTACTAACAGCACAAAGGCAAATAAACTCAAAGGAAGAGCCTCTTTTTCTCTGCTGAGGAGCAGGAGATGATCATGGATGTATATGAGGAATTCCAGACCATAATCATGGCAAAATCTAATCAATTCATTCACTTCACTCGCGCTTAAGAGGGGGCGTGGCTTATCTCCATGGAAACATTTATAACTTCCGCCATTCACATGGATTAAAAAATAACCACTATTTCTGCTTTATACTTGTTGTGGAAATTATCCCGCTAAACACGTTAGCCACGTACGAGAAATAGGGCCCTGAATATTCTGTACTGGAGACTAATTAACTAATTAACAATTAACAACTATGTTACATCATTAATGGACACATGTTGGCAACATTTTTGTTTATTTACGTCCAAGACAACATATAGTGTTTGTTGATGCTGTGAAAGGACTGAAGTTGTATATTGCTCTAAATATTGTGTTTAATTTTTGTCCATCTACTTTCTAACCCTACTTTCATTTAATGTTCCCCTCTCAGATTCGTGTGAGTCGGAACAAGCAGAGATGTTTACTTATAGTTGATGGGCGATACAGTAAACAGATGATCAGTCCAAAGAAGGTACAGTATTGTTTTCTATTCTAAAGATTTGAACCTTGTCTCACATATACTGTACATAACTGCACCTACAAGTAGGTTCATGGCAGACTAGTAAAAAGAAAATATAAAGAAAAAGGATTGAGTACTAAACCATGAATAGTACAGCCATGCATTTGTTCAAGTTTGAATAAGGATTGTTTCATTATTGCATTTATAACATATCTTGTATTTCCAGGCTGACCTGCTGGACGTGGTTGGAATGCTGTATGTTGGTGGATTACCACAAAACTACACCAGCAAGAGAATAGGACCGGTAAACGACACATACATTGTTTTAAGTTTGCTCGTGAGCCCAGGATTCCATATTCATGTTTAGTTTCTAATTAACACATAAGAACAGATTATTAATGTCCAATACTTGTGGTTGATTGATGCGTATTTTTTAACCATTTTTAAGCATGAACCAAAAACCTTCTCTCTTTCTGTCCCTAGATTCTCTACAGTATCAATGGATGTATCCGTGAGTTTAAGATGGTTGGAAGGGCGGTAAGCACCAAGCCTGCAGCTACAGGTCAGGAATTTGTATTTATGATTGCACATACATTACAGCATGTAATATGTTACTGGTGGTGGAATTTGCTTAAGTATTGTACTCAAGTACTATTTTGAAGCATTTCTAATTACACTCCACTACATTTGTTTGATCATTTTAGGTAGTAGTTACTTTGTATATTAGTAATAAATATAATATGTAACATGAGTTATGATGTGCTATTTATTTATTTATTAAGATAAGAGTTTATTGATCCTGGGAGGAGCTTCACAAACTTCTAAGGAGTACACAAAGTAATTAAAGTGATCTCTTCTTTTACCAGCTTCAACAGTAAAGTGATAAATACATGAATGCATCAATAATTGTAATGCACTAACATATATTATCCTGAATAGGGCCATTCTGCATGCATACTTTTTACTGTAATGTTGACACTAATGTATTGCTACTTGAAGATTGAAGATCTGAGTACTTCTTCCACCACTCTGTGTTACACACTTGTAACTGTCATTTGTTTGTTGTTTATCTTAAATATTTATGACAAAGCTGTTTTGTTTTTTGCCAGTAATTGTTCAATCCCTCCCCTCTCTCTTATCCCAGGTCGCTCTGAGGCAGTTGTTGAGGACTTTAAATTGAACATGGCCACGCCCACTTCCAGTCACATGATAGGAAGATGCTTTGTTGCCACTGAGGCTGGAACCTATTTTGAAGGCACTGGCTACCTGAAAGCAGGTGAGATGAGAATGGAAACATTAGTTATGAAATCTTGTCAGCCTGTCATGGGTTAGCTGCTGTACTGTTACGACCACCTATCAGTGACCTAGAAAGACAGAACCACAGCCAAAACCCAGTTTTACTCAGAAGCACTGTTAAGTTTTCCTTTTCTTGTTATAAAGATGAGTAATAATCACCCTCGCCGTCTCTCCAGTCTCTTCTTACAGAGTGGGTCTGGATGTGTCGATAGCATTAGAGTTCAGGACCAGCAGAACCAGCGGAGTGCTTTTAGCCGTCAGTAACCAAGCAAACGATGGATTGGGACTAGAGATCGTGGAGGGAAAGGTACGTAACCACGATAATAGGAATAGTTCAACTTTCAAAAACATGTTTGTTCTGACAGAGTTTGGAAACATCTAACCTAACTCTGTTTAATTATTTAGCAGACAGACATGAGTGGTATTGAGCTTCTTTTTAAAGTCTAAAGCTCACTAATTAGTTGAATCCATAACCAGAAATTTAAAAACAAGAAGTGGCGATTTTACAAAAGGTAATGTATCGGACAATTTCTAGACTGACAACCAGAGGCTGTGTCTGTTCCCCCTTTTAAAACGAAACATTTTCCCACTTACGTTTTTCTACGGATTATACAATACAACATATTTATTATCAATATTATTATGCTTTTGAGGTAAATTTAGCTGTTATGATCTAACTCGCCAGAAAAACAACATATACTTCGTAAAATGTTGAATTACTCATTTTAATCTACTTTCTGGAAGGTTGTAGGACACATATTAAAATATGCAGTATCTGGGTTGAATATGTATGCTTACAAATCACCAAAACACAATACAGGTACTTAGATACACATAACAATATATAAATTGCTGTTCCTCTAGCTGCTCTTCCACGTTGACAACGGAGCTGGGCGGATTACAGCGGAACACACGCCTGAGGGAGAGGGCTTCTGCGACGGCCAGTGGCACTCCGTCACTGCCAAGAAGCTTCGCCACAGGGTGGAGCTGCTGGTCGACGACAACCAGAGCCAAGCGGAGAGTCCCAACGCACGCTCCAACACCTGCGACACAAACGACCCCATCTACGTTGGAGGATATCCGGGTATGAATGCCTTCGAACACACGTCATTAAGATAATGAACTTGTTAACGCGTAGGAATTGTCATCTGTGGTGATCAAATCTAGAGCAACTTTAAATACACACGTTGTATCTCACATTACGCTGTGAAATGTCACCGTTTTATTTTTCTCTCAGATGGAGTTCGCCAGGCAGCTCTCTCTACCAGGACTTCCTTCAAAGGTTGTTTGAGGAACCTGAAGATCACCAAAGCTTCTAAGACCATGGAAGTGCAGTTCAACAAGGCTCTAGAGATTAAAGGAGTCCAGCCTCTGTCCTGTCCTGCAGTAGCTGCCTAACCGGTACCACAGAGCTTCCTTTGTTGTTTGCCTAATACATTACTGTCTTGGTCTTTGAACCTGCACTGGGCACAATGTTTGTATCAATGAATAAACACACCGTAATGTGTGCAGGTGTGGGGTCCAACAAGTAGGTCATATCACAGGAACTCTATACGTCAAAATGCTTCCTTTCAAAAACTGTTTTTCTTCAATTAGTTAAGCAAGAGTTTGGAGGCCCGATTGGCTCTTCAGTGAGTTCAGAGGTTTGGTGCTCGTACCACAGAATTAGTGCCAGACGCTCTCTGATCGAGGCTGTAGCCAAACTAATAAGAGCGACACAACAGGCAAAGTTACCTGGTGCAGTTTTCAATGACGAGAAAACCTTTTCTTCAAAGTTCACCCTCACATTTGCAGTTTGAGCCTTTATGTCCAGTGTGAGATTGGTCAATACATATATCCTGGTTTCAAATTGAGAACTCAAACCGTTTTTAAATGTGTGTTTTGTCTGCTATGCAATGTTCATTTTAAGACCTATGCTGTTGTTACAGGTGCCAACAGTATTCAAGCTAATTACATTCTGTAATATGTGCGAGCATTAAATCTGATTTGTTTTTCAGTGGAGTTCCTCAGAAGTCTTGAATCTTTCAGTTATATCATTTTACCCTCGTTGCATAAGCTTCTTTGGAAGAGAATGGAAAATTACAATTTTAAAGATTGTGTGTGTCTTCTACATGTGTCCTTCATAAACCTTGTTCCCTGAGATGTTGTTGAGAAAATCTAAATCATTTGTTCACTTTTTTCATATCAGCATCCAAACCATAGAAGTCAAACTTCTTTTCAGCCTCGGGTCAGCTAGAAATCACAAAATCACAGGTGCAATATTCCTTTAACATTCCACACTTCTATCAATTGATTTGATTGCTATCATTGAAAATTGTCATACAGGCTTGAGCGCGTGTTGCTTTTCTGTAATATTAAAAGGTACAAGGTTTCTTTCGGACACTAATGGTGGTGCATGTTCTGCATGGTGTGGCTGAAAATACTTCAGCTGTTTATAAAAATATATTCTTTGATCGCAGCAAACAAATTGTCCTGTCGTCCTTTGAAACTGCAGAATAGGATTATTAGACGAATTATGTTGAAATGCATTATTGGAAAACATATCAAACTCATCTGAACCAGAAGGATGTGTCCCATGTGGAATCGTTACTCGACACTGATGAAGGACATCTTTAAAAATACATATCTGTTGGATATATTTACTTAATAAGACTAATAAGTCATTAGCCCTGCTGCTGCTTATTCACTGACCATCCACTAGATGACAGTACTGCACTACAGTTACTATGGCAACCTTTTTCACAGGATAAACTGAATGCAGTCTTTCTGGATTACTGTCCACTGCTACTGTATGTTTCATTGTATCCAATAACTCAGTGTCTAAAGTTTTAGACAAACACATTTTTAGGGGGTATAAATGATGTTAATTTTAAATTGTTGATTGAAAAAAATGTATGCAATGTCATCCTGATTTGATTTAGTATTTCTTCTGTCTCCTAATTACCAAGAGGGAACATTGAGACAGTGTGTCTGCAGGGTCTTAACAAGTATTACAGCATTTCCCTAAGATATTCATGACAGACTACATTATGACATACCATAGCAGGGTCTCTCGACGTGTTGATGATTGAGGACAGTTTAAATGTGAGTGTTGTGTCGTGGGGGATCGCCTTCTGAACTTCTGGAGTGGATCCTCGTATCGAGAGTGGTGCGTTTTTCGGGTTGTGTGCAGCCGTCCGCGGCACCGGGTTCCGGGTCGTCACTCCGGTCTTGCCGTCTTCCGGCCACCTGCCAGGTAGACAGGAGTCGGATCTCCTCTTGGTCCGGAGCAGCGGAGGACCTCACCACCGTCACTGGAAGTCCTCGTGAGGCCGTGTCCCTCGTCGCTGCAGCATCTTGGAACAGCCGCGTGCCATCATCGGAGAAGACCCGCATAGTTGCATAATTATTTTGAACTTATATAGTTCGCTTTAGCGTTAGCTAGCTAACGTAGCTCTGATAGTGCGTTAGCTACAAAGGCTTGCTAGCTAGCTAGCTAACGTTAGCCAGAGTGCAGTCACATCCTCATAAGGACATGACTGCAGTTGACTGGGGGTATCAAGGTCTAGATGTTTAGATTAAGTCCCTTATCACATGTAACATACTATTGTTGTTGGTGTTGTTGTTAGTTCAAGCTCAATACAGTGGAAGACATAATGATCTCACTGGAGGGACCAGAAGAAGATGCTGCTGCAGCATGTGAGGAATCTGCTGTGAGAAGAAAGCGTGGGCAAGGCAGCAGGTCAGACCAGCAACTTCTCCAATGGATGACGATGAACTGGTGCCATTTGACAAATAAGCCACTCATATGTACATATTTATTTTTTGTCTACACTACATATAATTTAATATTTTTTTCATTTTCTAAAAAATGTGTTGTAAATTGAATTAATCTACGAATAGCCCTTTTATTGCGGTTTCTTTTTGTTCTTTGTTTTGTCTGTCCTACCTGTATTTCCTGTACTAGGTAGGCAGCCATTTTTTCTTCAAATTGTTGGATATATGTTGTTATAATATATAAAGTTATAATTGTTAAGTTAAAAAAAAAAAAGTAACAATAAATATCCACAAAGAAATAAGAATACAATTTAATATGATTGTCTGATTTGTTGTTTTTTTGTTAAAAAAAAAAAATCTAAGAAAAAACTTTGAATCTGTAGACTACTGCCTAATAGTCTTCTTATTGTCATTTGATGACAGTTGCTTATACTGTAAGCCTAAATAAGTATTTATTATTACAGAAAGCCCGACCGACGGTTTGAATAGAACAATTGAAAAATAAATAACACACACTATCTTTTATATATTAGAACTAGGGGTCTGAAGGTCTTTTTCCACTTTGGCAGTGTACAGTCACAATCACAATTCTGTCACTTTGACTCCAGTCCTAAAAATAATAATAATCTGGATCTCCTTGAACTACAACTGGTGTAAACAAAACAGACAACCTTTCCGCCGCTAACGCAGAAAACAGATTATCACCACAGTGCGAGAGATCCCAACTGTAATCTGCTTCTCAAAACAGTTTGGAGATACATTGTTAATATTAAAAACAAGTTTTTGTGCAAGTATGTTTTTGTTTCTTTTTCCTTCCCCACGTTTGAAATAAATATCTCTAAAGCAAAAGAGGACTTAGAGTAATTCCTTTGTTTTTTTATTGTGAAAACCAACAATCACATTGTGAGTAGAAGAAATCCGGTACAATCAATCAAATGAATCACACACAACTCTGCAAAAAAAGACTTAGATTAAAAATAAAATTAGAGTGACCTCACATTGGGGCAGAACATTTAAAACATTAACTCCACTGACGTAAGCTGCAGCAAGGAGACAGTCCAGTTTTAGAAGTACGTCCTGATACATTTTTCCTGTGACCAAAATGCTGTTCAATCACATTAGTGTTGCAGGTTCCTACAGTAGTAAAAGAGTGAGACAGTTGTGGACCCAAATATTTACAGTAATGTTGTGCACTTAGAGATCTTTCTCCGCACTGTATGATCCTCCTCTGGAGAATCTTTCAGAGTTTATCTAAAACATCACAGAAGAAATAAACAACTAAAAAAATCCCAATGCTTTCTTGATACGGAATGAATTAACAGTGTTTCCACTTACTAAGAATTTAATTTAAATTAAAAGAAAATTAAAAAAAGAAGCAAATACAGATTGGTCTGGAGCTTAACCCGGCATTTCTGCTGGCAATTAAGTGTGAAAACAACATGATGCAGAAAATGAGAATGAAGATAATACCACCATAAAATTGTTCATATTTCAGTGAGCTATTAAAAAAAGGAATTAAAATGAGAATAGACCTTTCTCCAGCCCCTCGCCCCAAGAACCATTTTATAAACAAAAATATATCACCCTTTGTCGTGTGATTCTCAAATTCTCACTACATACAATTAAAACTTTTTTTTACAGTGCTTTATCATTATATATCTCCAACAGACCTCAACAAAGGGGAAGAAAACTATTTAAGCCATGAATGTCTCTCCTATTGCAACGATGTAGCTACGTCGAAAAAAGTGAATGGTCCAGTTATTGAAAAATAAAAAGGGGGGGGGGCAACACAAACAGGAGGAGATGGTCGCGTCCCGCCCGCCCTGTAATGTGACCGCGGAGAGGTCGTGGTGGAGGGAGAGGCTCGGGAGACTACTTGGTGTTGAGCTCGTTCTCCAGCTCCATGAGTTTGCGTGAAGCCTTGACCTTGTTGGAAACCTCCTTCCCCTGAGAGAAGAGACGCTGGCGCTCCTTGAAGGTCATACTCTCGGGAGCGCCGCTGGGGATCGAGTTCTCCTGCTCCTGACTGCGGAAGACATTTTTTTAATGCAAAAAGGCGTTTCATTATTTCATTCGTTATTGTTGACGTTGGTTTTTAAATGGGCGGGTTCAATCTATGATGACAGTAATCCTTCGTTAGCAGCTGCACTCAACGGGCGCCACCTCAGCAAAATACAGTAAACATATTGCCATTATTTGGTTTGGAAAGCAGAACAAATTTTCCAGTTTATCAAGATTATTATTTTATTTATTTTCTAGCCAAGAGGCATCCCAGCGTTATGTTCCTTTTCTGCTCTGCATATAAAATAGGAAATTATAGCAGTTTTCTTTTGCCTTGACTGTATTTGTATGTTTATTATTAAAGTGATCCAAAATGTATGCAAAGTAATCAAAATTAGTTTCTTTAATATTGTTATATATTGTTGTAATTTTAACAGCAACTGGTGATTGTATCGGAATCATCATATATCTCCAACAGACTTCAATAATTTTTTGTAAAGTAATATATTACAGCACGACGCATCGCATCAAACGCTATATTTTAATTAAAGAGTTATACAGCTGAATTATAATATTACAGAATCATAAACTGTCAACTTAACATAAGCAAGAGGTTCCTTTATTTTTACAAAGACTTTGCTAAATATAACACGTGACCAAAGACTTCCTGGAGACGGCAGTATAAAAACGTGTTGCTGTTAAAATGTTTACCAACCTGTATCGCGAGGCGTCAGAAACCAGGGAACAGAAGAAGAAGACAAGATTCTCACCTTTTCGGCCATTTGTCTCGCGGGTCGTTGTAGACTTCTCCTGATCCTACAACTCCTGCCGAGTTTCCAGTGTACGAGTTAAATCCTGTCCGAGGTTCAGGAGTCACACAGCAGACAGACAGACAGACAGAGCAGTGAGATACGAGTCAGCATCGTTCATATTACAGCTTTGTCATCCGAAAAGCATATCTGAGATAGAAGCTGCTGGCTGCTAGATGTGCAGATCTCTGCTGCACGTCTCCCACTTACTCCCATCACGCCCATCTCCAACAAGGAATTACGGGCGTTTGCACATTTTAAATCGTCACAGAAAAACAGTGTTAGACGACATATTAATTTCCCCATTTATAGTGTTGCACATCAAGCAGAGACCCGGGGTCTCCGGCAACCAGCAGCTTCTTCTGACGTCATCACTTCATTTCCCACAGACCAGCAGGAAGAAAGAGAGGGAAGTGGTTCCGGAGAGGCATTAAGGCAGAAACCATTAGATCTCATTAAAAGAAGAGCAAGCCACGAAAAGAGAGAGAGAGGGAGCGTTAGAAAGCTGTTAAAGGGCCGTTCCAAAGCAGCAGAAATGGTCTGTGGACGAGCCGATGGGATCTGAGGCCACGGTCACCTGTGTGTCAGATGTCATGATCTGGAGTCCTCCAAAAACACCTGTGTTCACTCTATTACCATTTTATTGCCAACTGTTTGACCCAATATTGAATGAATGAAAACCATTAAATTGATCGGTTACAGAAGTATAAGCCGAGCAATATTCTCTCGTCAAAAAAAACAAAACCATGAAAAGACCAAACCTACAATGAACCTAGACATACTTATATACTGTTTTCCAAGATGGAGCGCCATTTATTTGACTATTTATGGGAAAACCTGTCCAGGCTTCTTAGTGTGTGGGTCCATAGAGCATAACTTAATAGAGTCCTCCACCAACTGAGCCGGTCGAGAGCACGAGACAGAAAAAGATGCTGTTGATAATATAAAAAGCTCAGAAAATGTGCTCTTTTTGTCATTCTTGTGTGCAGAAGACAGTATGCTGGGGCCGGTTTGCGTCACCTGATCCTGCAATACAGCAGGTGGCCACTGGGCCAAAACACACATGGAGAATCTGTTTTTATAGATTAGTCGCTTGGTATCCACTCATCTCGAGCCACCAAATGTGCATTAATCCGCAGCTAAAAATAGTCCAACAAAATTCACTATTTAATCTTGTTGATGCTTGCTTTGGAAAATGACTGAACATTCTTTTAAAGTTAAACTACATATTTGTCAATCTTTTATATATATTTACGTCTGAATAATTGGGAAGTCAGTCAGTACTGAGGAATGGACCGACACATTCTTGGGTTTGGTCTGTTCGTGGGATTTGTTGACAGACAGAAGAATAAAGGATAATGCCGGCGAGCAGGAACTAAGCAAATGATGCGTTTAACTTCCATGGCACAATGTTTCACACCACAGGCTGGGAGGAAATTCTGTATCCAAACAGTTAATTAAAGATCTTCTCCATTGTTGTGAAAATTATTAAAAAGCAGTGGTTGAATCCTACCAGATGAGTGACCCAGGAACCACCCAGGACTTTAACCATTAAACATCTCAACTCCACTTGGTTGCGTTTAAATAAAAACACATCTTGGGAGTCCAAATGCATGTTGGGTCTGGTGTTTCAGATGAAATGGAAGTTGGTACAGTTCAGATGCAGACACAGTGACGGGGCGTGAACCCAGATGGATTCCTCCAGCTGGTAGCTCCTAAGCCCTTTACTTTGGGTTTCACAGCACGAAAACAGGGAGAGATCTGAAGCTAACTGGCAGAGAAAAAAGTAACCACAGAGAATCAGGGCCAGTAACATTCCTCTGTGGAGCCAAGAGATGGAAAATTATACTTGAAAAATCTCCAGATTCACAAAAAAAGTATTAGATTCTTTATTAGCCAAAACTCACTCTTCTGCACCAACGTGCAGTTTTTTATGATTTTAATGAGATTTTTATCTCGCAGCCGTCTCCATTCCGTGCACTTTCCGCCACGTTGTTTTCTCTCATGGTTTTATTCTGATTACAAAAATATCTGCGCTTCAAGAAGAGTTTTCGCGTGTTTTTTGTCCAAGTCCGAGCTTTGGGAGCTGCCAGCTCAAATCACACTCATTTCAATACATTTTGGAGATTCATATGTCGGGGAAGCCAGAGACTCAGGTGCCGTTTGGTCACCTGAACCTGCCGCAAAGCCCTTTGGGAGTTGTAGTAAGGTTTTAGTAGAGCTGCAGCGTTAGACAGCGGAGACACAGACTGACAGGCGAAATGAAGGACGAGCCGGATCAGCGGAAAGAGCTGAAACAGGCCGACAACAAAGCACAGACAAGGATTCAAAATACTGGAAAGGCAGGTTAACAGACAGACCAACACAGAGACAGGCAAAAGTGGGGAAAAGGAAGCACAAACACATAAATAGAGAATAAATAAAGGCAGCAGCAGCCTGGTGGAAGCTATGCACAGGCAGTAGAGCAATGGACTTCAAGCCGGTTACTGGGGTGAGCTGCTGGCGGCCAGAGTGCAGTGGTGTGTGTTGATGATGCATGGGTGTGTGGTGTGATGCTCGGGGGTTGGGACATGCAGATTCTTTTTTCAGGGGGATGGGATGGGGTAGGGTGGGTGGGGTGGGTAGTGGGGCATTAGTAAGATGCTTTGGTTTTTTTTTCCTGATTCGAGTGAATATGCAACACAAAGTTCTCCATGAGGTCTTGGATGTGTTTTAGTGTTCAATAAGCAGCAGGGTTGGAGGAGGTTTATTTTGAAGGTCGCTTCCTGGAGCCCAGGTGGCGGTAACATTGAGGCTGTGCGGCATCGGTAGCTCTGTCTGTCTGTGGATGCTCAAAAAGCTTCAGTCGCGTCTGCTTATGAGCGTATGGAACTCAGTTTCACATTTTTCTGGAGCGATAGCGATTTCTTTGGTACCTTACTTTGACAGAAACTAAACAGGTCCCAAATGTTGAATGTTGTCGAAACAAAACTAAGTTTTGCATGTGTCATAAAATAACAACATTATTTAACCTAAATCAGGAATCTGAACAGACATTTGATGCCAGCTTTCAGTTTGTTACTTAATGCTACGTGATCCATTTTGGTTGATAAGAGCTTTAAGGCTCAACAACTGGGAGCGGTTCATTTAAAGAGTAACTTTTTAGAAGAAAACATCCATTACTTTGTGTATTTTTCTTTGATTAATTAGAACAATTTGCTAGATCCCTAAAAAGGTCAAATCGTTTAATAATTTACAAATATTACAGAAGAGCCTTAAAATAAAAGCCCCATTTTATATATAAGAAACATATTTTTTCTGATAGTCTCAACTGATGGTTATTCAATAACTTAACCCCCAATATAATAACTAATTAGTTCATCCAGAGGACTGAAATAAAAAACTTTTTCAATGTCCAATGTTTTTTGCCATATATCTAAAAAGAAAAAGGGCCAAAACAGAAATTGGATCTCAGATCAAATCGTGGGAGCAAAGAATTCAGAAAACTGCCAACTGACTGCAGGTGATCCCAAACACTAGATATCGCTTTTCAACAATGAGGCCTTTTGAAGAAAAGTAATGATAGATATCTTGACATAACATTCAACAAGGATAAACCAAGAAAAATAGTTGTTTAATATTTGGTTTATGTTCTGAACGACTGCTTGATGAACACGTGTCTTTTAGAGGGACTTGAGCATGACCTTATCTTGAATATAAGCCGCTGTAATAAATAAACTGCCACTAGGAGGCGCTGCAGACTGAGTTACACAAAAGCTCAGAGTTTGACAACAAGAAGATTTAGACTCTTAAAAACAGCCACAGACAAAGCAGACGCCTTTCACTCAACACACTGCTGCTGTGTGCATTTTGGCATGTTAATGAAAAGAGAGCCGAGTCCTTCTCAGGTGAGTGATGGGTTGTGTGAAGCCAATGGTGTCTCCTTCCCTTTAAAGCCATCACCGCTAAGCAGAGCCACGGGGCAGGAAGGGGGCAGGCGGGCAGACTGACGGCTGGCCCCGCCCCCTGGTCCCAAGCAGCGACAGACCAGACACAAAGGAGACGGCGGGCGACAACACCAACAGTACTATGATTGGCTTTGATGGGTCCCAATCTGCATCAAATAAGTGGTGGCGTGATTATCGATTGCTTTTTCTGTTCGCTAGTAATGATTGAGGAGGGGGGAGGGGGGTTGTGTAGAGGAACATGTGGAGGGGAAAATAATTACTGGGGGGGGACAGGAGGTGTTCAGACAAATCAACATAACAAAAATGTGATACAATCTGATTTGTTCGAAGAGAGCGAGGGAAATTACCACATATATATATATGTATGTATATAAAATAACGAACAAAGTGATGAACGGAGGGGACTGAGGGACAACAAAAAAAATAATTTGGACAAACACTTAAAGAAGGAAAAAGTAGACGTGGAAAAAAGTCAGAACTTCTCTCTACTGAAGGGGAAAAAAAACGTAAGGCAAAAGTAGCACTAAACTATGAAGGAGTGGGTAGTAAATGAAGAGATGAGCGAATGAGAGGGAGGTATGGGAGCTGTGGAGGGCGCTGTGCCGAGCCTGACTCCTCTCTCCTCTCTCCGGGTCTACCTTTAAAGCCTCCTGGGGGCACGGAGCTGGGTTTGGCAGGAAGGGGGGGACCTGTACTGTTGGAGTTGTTGTATGGCGGCTGGAACGAGCCAGACAGGAAGATGCCGTCAGAAAGAGGGCGGGGCTTGCGCGCAGTGGGCGGCGGCTGAGGCCTGCTGTGATTGGTTGAGGCGGAGGCCGGGAGGTCGCCGTACGACTTCCTGGTCGCCGACAGCTTCACCTGACCTGATTGACTGCCGCCGCCTCCACTCCCTGCTTTGGTGGCTTCCTCCTCGTCCTCCTCCTCCTCATCGCCCGCGTAGGAGACAAACTTGGCGGTGTAGAGCGTGTCAGGGGAGGCGATCTGGGTTTTGAGGTAGGAGGTGTTTCTCTGTGGTGGGGGCGGGGGGGTGTTAGTAGGGTTGTGGGGGGCGGGGGGTTGGTAATCCAGGGGCAGCGGGGGCCGATACAGACCGGCCGGCTCGTCAGGCGTCAGCAGCTTTCTCTCGGCCTCGTCGTGCTGCCGCCGCCGCTCGGCCTCCAGGCGAGTGTAGTAGTCCTCCTCCTGTCTCCTCTAAGGGAGGGACAACCTGTTAGTAAGCTCCACCCTCATTGGCTCTCACCTCAGTGCAGGACACCTACTCACTGATCAGCTACAGCTGGGGAAACTCCACTAACCTGCTTCTAGCACAAGGAAAACAAGATCTGTGACTACAGCTGCTCTACCGGGGCCTCCATACAACATACAAAGATCTGTTACAGTACACCAAGTACACCATGTCTACCAGTTTGACACAAGTGAATCATAACTGACGCATACCAGTCTACAAAGTGTATACAAATCACAACAGCTGTTTTAGCCTCCTACAACTATTTGAGACCACCAACAATCATCTTAAGGATGCTATTTGAAATCATGTTATGAGTATGTTACAGATCAATACAAGGACAGTTCTATAAATGTTGCCCCTGAACTGGATTTGATCTCACTGGTTTACTCCCGATACAATCTGGTCCTCTTGCACATGACTTGATCACCTGTAAACACCAGGACGGCTATGTAAACAAGGTCTAGGCCTTTACCGTTTCATCCAGGAGATTTATATATATATAAAAAACTCTACCAACAACTATTTAACAACTCCACCAATCTGACACAATACTGGAAGAAGAACCTGTTTTAACAATGTCTAAAAACTTGATGCAGTGAACCGCCTTCCTGGACCACCCTGTCTACCGCATTCTCCCGTTTACATCAACACTGCTCGAGTGTATGCGTGTGTCCACATGTGCCTGTGTATCCTCAATGTATATTATTGGGTTGTGGGTAGGTCTTTTTGATTTGAGCCCACCCCGTCTTCACTGGCCTGTGGTGATGTTACACATAAATCTACTGCTGGAGGAATGTGTTTAGATTTCTGGGTTTGGAGCTCGACCAGCTGCTCCGGGACGTGTGCTCAATCTTGATGCTTCTGATCAATCTTTTTGTTTTTTCTTGGTCCGTTTCATGTAGTTCAGATCGTATAATTCTTCAAAAACATAACCTCTAGTGCTGTGGATGTATCCAAGCTTCTTTTGGTGGTTGAATCTGCCCAGTTGGAATCTGAAGAAACTGGGAGGGATTAGTGGGTGTGTGGGTTTGAATGACTGGCTGGGTTTCTGAATATGTACAGTATGGATGGCTGAGGGTGGGAATGAGACACATGGGTGGTATAGATGTATGTGTGCGTGTGCGTGTGCGTGTGTGTGTGTGTGTATGAACTGAATATAAAGCATGTGGTTTTTTTGGGGAAAAGTGGGAGCGTGGGTGGCATTCCCTGAACATAGTTTCTGAAGCAATGATGAATGAAAAAAAAAAAAAAAAGATAAATAAAAAAACTAACAAAATCATAACTGCTTCCCCCCAAAACAACTGAAATAACTGAACTCCCTGACACACCGACAACAACAACAACAACAACAACAACAACAACGAGATGGGAGTCCCATGCTTGAGGTGGGTGGGAGCACATAACATGAGACACTTCACATAGGGTGGGGGGGGGTGCATAAGATGAGGACATGCAGTTGGACATCTTTACAATAAATAAACAGCATCAAATTAACTGTTATAACATCTTAAAAACAATAACTCTCAAAGACAGTAGTTTGAAATGTATTAACAAATAAACTGACTTCATCATTAAACAAATATCTCAGAGATACTTTTGACTACCGTTTTTATATGTTTTCCATAATAATAATGTAAATACTAAAATTGAATGTGAGGATTTTAGAAGACCAGTGGTGTGATCAGCGGTCTGCCATTCACAGACAAATCCGCCATAGGACAATACACAGATAAAAAAAACACACTGAATGTTTGATTTAACACACAAGACAAGGACACCAGGGCGCCTGGACCCAGATCAGACAACTGGTCATTTAAAAAACACCCAGAGTACAATGTAAAGTCAAATTTAACATATCTAAATATTTGTGCCCTATGTTACCAAATACAAATATTTAGAGACCACAGGGGCCTTGGAGAGTTTTGAGTGGTTGCACACTTTGTGTAAATGGACTTAGTTACAAAATTAAGCAAATTGAGCTCTGTTGCGTAAGTTATTGTGTAATAATGAATTGCCAAAAAAGGTACATTTAATTCCTTTTTAATTAAATCTAGAACACAATAAAGTGTGCACCAGGTGAAAGGAAGTCACAGTAGACAACGTTGGACGGATTCTTGCGGCTGATATTTCGTTACATTCTTTATTCCATTTGATCCAGTAAATGTCGTCTACCTCCGATATATTGGATGTGAAGTTGTAATTTCTGATTTCATCCAAATGTGCACATTATTTCCCTGACAAGGACGTAATTAACACCATTTCCTTTTAATGGAGTAACAGCATTTTGGGAAATACGCTTATTTGCTTTCTAGTCGAGAGTCAGATGAGAAGATCGATGCCACTCGTCTCCACTGTAAAGAGCAAGCAGCCGGTTAGCATAGCTTAGCACAACGACTGGAAACGGCAGCGCCTCTAAAGCCAATTAATACACACGTTTTAGTTTGTTTCATGTGCAAAAAACACTAAATGTGGTCTTAATAAGTAGATTTCCAAAAATATTTAACCATTCCTTTTAACGTAATTTATTGGTTATTTTAACTTCATACATTTAAGAATGTCTTGGGTTAGATGCAATGACTAAGGTAAAGAGGAGTGGTACTGCAGTGTTCCATGATGGTCTGAATACTATTTTAAGGGTTTTCCCTGCTGACAAAAAGGACAATAATTGAGGACATTTTGAAGATGCTGAAATAATTTTGGTCCAACCCTGATGAATTGACTCATATTATATGAATTGGCTGACTAACAGTATCATAACAAAACATCCTCGGCATTCTGCAGACAAATGAACACGACTTCATTAAATCCTATAGTTTCACAGATAAACAAACCGACCTTCTCGCCGCCCTCTCGTTTGGCCTCCTCCCTCCACCTCCTCTCCTCCTCCTGCTTTGCTCGCTCCTCTGCCTCCCGCTTACGAATCTCCTCCAGCTGCTGCTTACGCCGTCGCTCTTCGTCCTGCAACTGATCACACAACCACACACACGGCAAAAGGCACGTATGCAAACAAGGAATTAATTAGTACAACATGAATCGTGTGCCATTCATACACAAACTCTGAAAGCCTGTCCACATCAAATGACTCCGTTTAACAGCTTGGACACTAATGTACACCAACAGGTTGTGCGTAACGTGAGGTAGGTTAGATTTGTCCCTCAGGACTCCTCCAAAAGAGTAGGAGCAGTGTGCACTGCAAACACAGCATAGGCAGGTAGACACACACACACACACACACACACACACACACACACTGCGGAACATGCGGACACCAACAACATGCAACAAAGGGAAAAGACAGCCTCTCTTTTGGCTACTTGAGGTGCGTTTGATTTAGTTTATCATAAAACATTAAAAGGCCTTTCTGAGGAGGAGAGGAAGGATAAATCAAGCGTACCTGAAGAAACTGTAAGCTAAGTGGGCTGCTGCAGAAATATTATGATTATGATCACCATCCCAACACCCAGTGGGATACGCTGACACAAAACAAACGGACCCATGTATGGGCTGGATGGTGGCTAAAAGGTCAGTTCAACAAAATTACAAAACATATTTTGCCACATACCCCGAGAGGATATATAAAAATTAAAAAAAATATGTGTTTCATGTTTTGGTTGAACAGACCCTTTAAAAAGAGAACATAAAGAGGCTCAGCTGGGCACACACAGACAGATGAATGAATGGATTCAAAGACCACATCGTGATGTGGCCCTGGGCACACAGTGACGGAGGCTCACAGGACTATCATGCATGGATCTCCATCTGGACGGCCTCCTGTGATGCATTCAGCCATGCAGGCACCACCTCCATATGCACTCAAAACGTCACTGCTTATAAGAACCACAACAGCCTCAGCTCTGCTACTCGGGAACCATGTAAAGGTTTGTTTTATGGATTTGGAAACACCAGTATTTCATCATTTATAAGCTGCAGCTTCACTTGCTGCCCCCCTCCCACCCGAGCAGTTGTTTTGAGTGGACAAAGAGATGGACAGCTTCCCCCAGCCAAACAACATCAAGCATCTCAAGACGGCCTTTCCATGGCCGATGGCTCTCAGACTAATCATGGCACAAGCCCTGCCTCCAACCCCCAACGACAGTACTCCAGATGGGTAAGGACAGACAGATAGGAAACACGGGGCAGGTGGGCAGCCCAGACAGGAAACAGAAAGTGATGTAAGGGCAGGGAGAGGATACTCGTCATTAACAGGAAGAACATACCAAGTCTAGAACAGAGATAGCTGGGACAGCATTCTGCTGCTGCTGAAGAAGAAGACAATAAAAGTGTGAAACAGGGGACATATAGGCAGGGAGGGGGTAGAGGGAAAAGACCATTTACTGGAAAGTGAAGGTGGAGATATCAATTTAACTTAAGTAAGAAAAAAAGAGGAGGGGGAGGAAGGGAGAAGGAAAGAGAAACTGAGGAGGAAAATAGGAATTAAATGAAGGGAGGGGGAGGAAATACAGTGAAGTGAAAACATTGTTTTTTTCCACTCTGCTGATTAGTGACTGTTAAAGAGCTCCTGAATCCACCACCATCCAAATCCACATAATCACCGCACCACCTAAGCACTACTTAAATATAACTCACTATTTTATGTAATTACACCAAGGGACTCTGGCAGCTTTCTTCCACTACTTCACCATGAACTCTTCCTGAAGTTTTTACTTTTTGTACAATTGCAGCTACTTGATCAACTTTATTGTTTGTATCTTGTTTTCTTTGAACTGCAACAGTTTTTTCCTATCTTATCATCATGAAGGGTCTCGGCCGGAGTAACCTCATTCCCCAGGGGCAAATTTGGGCCCCTTATTACCTTAATTTCTATCAGTTTGTAGGGATTTGATCAACATAAATGTATTCAGATAAAGGGGCCATCTGAGCATATATGAATATAAATATAAACTAAATAATCAAAAAGGTCAACAGTTTTATTAATCCAATCATATAAACCAAGGACTGTATGGTGTACAGATGTTGAAGCTCTGCTCTCGGACAAACGCACATTTTGTTAAATTTAGAACACATAAATGCCCGTTATAAATGCTCGTTTTTGGTAAAGCAGCACATGAAATCCAGAAAATCAGTTTAAAGTACGTTATTAATGAAAAAAACTGGAGTGACCCAACCACGCCATACAATCACACAGGCGGCCACACGGGCAGCTGCATCCTCCAGCACACTACTACATCCATCACTGCCAGTCACACAGAACAATAATGCTGTGCAAGGATAAAAATTAAATCAAAAAGTATTCACACTAATCTCTGGAAGTAAAAGGAATTTGCCTGTTTTGGGAAATCTGACCGCCATTTTAGTGCTGGAACAGTGAGCGTAAAGGCTGCCGTGATGATAGCCATGATAAGCCTGTGTACAGCAGACGCTGTGCGGCTTCAGCTCGTTCCATCATTAGCATGAATCAAGATGGGATGTAATTATCACACAACTCTTCCTTGACATTTTCCAGAATTAGTCCAATCCGGAGGATGCCAGATGTAAGTAAAGTAATATCCACTTTAAACAAATTGTGACACTAGTTGTAGTGTCTTTTCACAGCAGGATGCAGCTTTTTGCTACAAATCCTGAATGGCCATCACTCGCCAAGCAAGTGCTGAGCGAAGGAAACAGAATCTACAGGAAACCTAAATCACCACATGTTCAGACACGCCACCTCTCATACTGAAAGTCACAGTTAGATCCACATGATGCGACTGCCGAGTTAACAACACCCTCACCTGCCTGGCCAAAGCCCCCGTCCACCCCTCCAGCAAATCAGGTTTAAGCAGCTTAGCATGGCAAAGCGATGACAGAAGCATGTTGCAGATGCACACTGCAGAACATTCACAGTGGGAGGCAGAGGAATCCATTCCCCCCCCTCCAACGTTTGAAAGCTGGCCCCTTCTTCTCCCCACATTAGCCTGACTTTCTGTGGCTTCCCTGTGAGCTGAGCTACAGATTTCTTTTCTAAACTGTGAGCTGAATGTTACTTACATCAGAGTGTTTAATTTAGGCAAAAACCGCCATTGCAGAAGATTTTCTGTCCTTTTCAATGTTTCCTTTACTCTCCTCTGCTGCATGCTTGGTCTTCCACTTCATTCAGCATTTTCTTTCTTTACTCTCTCTTTCCCGTACTCTCCACTACCACCACCAACCTCATCTTACCCTGGCTCTCTTTTCAGCTTCCAGCCTCTGCATGATCATCATGGTGTCCACGTCCTCATCGTCCTCCTCCTCCTCATCCTCATCGCTATGCTTGGACTCCTGCAGTCGTTTCTGGAACTGCCACTCCAGCATCAGCTTCCTCAAACGGTCGCTTTCCTCTGCCGTTCGCTCCGGCTTCGACTGGAAAACAATGTGTGCACCAGTTATTTGTAAATCCATCACTAAGTGTGTGTGCGTGTGATAAGTCCTTCCTTCCTCTGAATGGAGCTGAACTTGAGTCTACCTGGAGCTCCTGGATCTCTTTGTCCAGAAGGTCGACGATGTGAAGCTGCTGCTGCTTCTCGGCCTTCTCGCGGGCGTCTCGTTTCCAGGGGTCTGGAGACAGACTGTCGCTGGACGTTAGCTCCTCCTTGCTGATGGTGATGTACTGCAAGTCTCGCCTCTCGATGGTCCGTGGCTGCTGCTGCGGTAACAGCTCCCTGATCACCGTGTCCATGCCTACAAGTACATTATTATTATTATTTGTAATCATTTAAATAGGATTCTTGTTTGCAAATAAATAAACCGAGATAAGACATAACATAAAAGGAGTTACCAGGGTTGGAGACACTAGCAGGGGGAGGAACAGCTGATCGCGGCAGGCTGGACAGCTTCTCTGGTCTGGATGGCTGGGGCTGAGGCTGTGGGGGGATGTAGGGCTGGGGCGGGGCCACAGAGGGCAGAGGGGGCTGGTGGTGGGGAGGAGGCATTGATCCTCCGTTGTTGTGAGGTTGGACGGGCATGACGGGGTTTGCCCGAATCTGACCCAGCTTCCTCTCTTGCTCTCTCCTCTTCCTCTCCCTGGGAAATCATCATCATCATTTTTGTTAGTTATTATCATCATCATTTTTTGTGCAATATAAAATAAAATGGTATGTTATATACTGTCTATTAGGATGTGCTGGTTTTCTGGTTCTAAATTAATATCTCTGTTGCACCTGTTTAATTGTCGTTCTTTCACTTACAGCCTACAGTTAAATCAAATGTTCTTTTGTGTGTGACATTCGTTTTGATAAATCTAATAAAACAATAAATGAAGGAACTCCCACCTCTCTTCCTCTAGTCGAGCTTTCTCCTTCTCATACCAGCGCTGCTGCTCCTCGCGTTTCTTGCGGTCCGCAGCCTGCTGGGCTGTTACGGGATTAATGGCAGCGGGAGGCGGCGGAAGCGGTAACTCGTGTTGGGGTTCATAGGGCTCGAAGGCGTCCGGGTAAGGGGCCGGTGGTGGGGGCGGAGGAGGGGGCAGGTCTGAGCGGGATGGGGTCTGGGCCGAATGCGGCGGCGCGGCGTGCGGAGCGTTGGGCGTCTTCCATCGGCCCGGCCCGGTCTTCTGGTTCAGGGCCTTGTTGGAGGAGGAGGAGGAGGCTGAAAAGTTGAGGTGCTCCTGGCTCGACGTGGATGACTCCAACGAGGAGGACACCTGCGGCTGTGGGGTCCAGTGGTCAGGACCTCCAACACCTAGAGACACGCAGAAGTTCAGTCAGCAGTCGTCCTCAGCACTGGATGTAAATCTGGGATTTGGTCATGAGGTGTTCCCGGTTATAGGAGCAATGAGTTGCATCACAAAAAATATTTTTTTGTGATGCAACGAATGTGTGAAGCAAACATTGAAATCCAATAATTCCAGACTACGACTGGCTCTGACCACAGAGTGCTGTGGTCATGGATAGGACTTGAGTCCACGATGAAGGAAGACAGTGGTTTGGAAGCGGTCTGATTTCCCATCAGAGCTGACGTGTTGTTGTTGTTTTTTCTCTAAGTTGGCTTCATCCGTCTCACCTCAGCACTCACGGTCGTAGCGTTTTATTTAAATCAACTAAACCCTCCCAATACTCGGAAAGAGGCAAACGCTTTAATGGGCTGTCAATCCGAACTAATGAAGGTCGACTGACTGCAACAACCAAATGAACGGACTACAAGTGACTTGACAGCGTGCAGGATTTCTCATTTCACAGATTCATTTTCAAATGTCACAATTTATAATTGTGTCATTCTGAATGAATTACTGGGAGTATTACATAAACAATTATATTGCAGTGGACTCGGCTTGGAGGATATCATTCACAGGACGAGTGGGATGGCCTACGATATGAGTGACAGTGTCGCTTTAAGAGCAGGTATCGTAACCATGGCAACGGAATGGCATTGAGGGGTTAAAGGTGAGGGATGTCGGTGTCACGGGAGCATTGTTTGTGAAAGTGGAATAAACAGCCACGGGTGTGCAGCCAAACAGATAAACCTTGTCGACTACGTTCATTCCTGCGCTCCTACAATATGAAATTGTATTACATTTTAGAGGAACATTTTAGGTGCTGAAAACCACTAAGCTGTTCCATAATCTTGCAGTTGATACTATCGGGTGCTACGGTCAAATTTGTTGTCATCTCCACTGATCCAAGGTCTTTCTTACCTCCTGGTGGACCTCTCTGGTAGTCGAGATCTCTGTGTTGGTAGTCCATGTCCCGGTGCTGGTAGTCCTGCTGGTAGTGCTGCTGCATGCGCTCGTCTGGCCTCAGACCTCCTGGTGGAGGGTACAACTCCTCCTGGGATTGGTTTATGCGCTGGGAAGAGATGACGATGTGAGTAAGAGACAAGAGAAAAAGGGGCAGACTATGAGATGAAAGAGAAGGGAAAATGGGGTGGAGACTTTGGCTGGTAATAAAGAGAGAAAAGGGAAAGACATCTGGACCATCGAACATGTTTAGTTGAAGAATTCAAACATTTGTGTGATGTTTTACAGTCAAGACTTGACGTCTAATTTATAGAGGAAAAACAAAAAGATCTATTTACTTGCATAACAAATGAAGCAAACCGTTTTATGTCTGCTACTTTCAGACTGTACATTCATAAAATGCTCCCAGTGAAGGGACTGAATTATTTATCAACTTCAACATTTAGGATGCTATTTTACGTATTCTCTGATAATGAAGCGGGTGTCTGCTGCTGCTCCACCTGCATGCTGCTGTTGTGAATGTTGTTGACCAGAGGGAGGCGTTCTCTGTCCTCCATGTCCTGCCAGTGCTGTGAGGGCCCCTGGCCTGGAACCACAACCCGATCCTGGCTCTTGGAGACTGGGATGGTGAAGTACTCCCTGGGATAGGTCTGGGTGGGGATGGGGTAGGCCTCTTGACGGGGAGGGGAGGGCTCATCCTGATGAAGTTATACAAAAAAAGAAATTAGAGTTTGGAAAGAAGATATTTGGGACACCCACCCAACACTAAACAGGCAACACATTGTCAGGGGAAAATAATTCCTCATTTCTATCGTAGATACCGTGTGTCTCATCTCGTCTGGTGGCAGATACAACATAAAGATGCCACCGCCTTCATTCCGACATTAACTTACATCTGCACACAGGTTGCCGGTGGAGACGGAGGTGATCTTAGTGCCAGGTCCTCCGGGGTATACTGCTTTTCCTGCAGGACTCTGGCCCTGATCTGATGATGGGCAGGAGAGACAGTCTTTTTAGTAGTCAGGGATGTTAAAAAACTAACAGTTAACAGGTCGATCACTAATTCCAGTTAATATAAATATTTGTTTAAATTAAAAAAGTAATAATAAAAAAACTACTCGTGAAGAGGTTATCAGACCGTTCCTCGGCACCATCTGAGAGGGTATTCTGTGCACCAGACTAACCTCACAGCTTGTCCACATGTTGCTTTATATAAATATATATAAAAATCAGAGACAAGGCATCTGCTTTTACGGTTTAACGGTTAATGATGGGTCGGTTAACTGTTGAAAAAAAGTGCAATGGAGTCATCAACAAATCCCAAATGACCCAAAATGGTAACTGAAAGTGGTTTCTGAGGTTGTTTTTTGCAGACTTTTGCAGACAGTGTTTCCGTATCAGGGTGGAAAAACACCTGCACTTTTTAAAAACAATTTCAAAGAAAAAACACTTATTTTTTATCCAAATAAAAAGTCATTTTCATTAAGATGTACGGCTACATTTACTGCCAAATTGGGTGTAACATGTGATGTGTTATCACACTTATGTCCGAACTACAACTTTGTGATGAATGTCCAATTCATTAAACAGGTGTAATTTAGTCAAAAAGCATAAATACATACATCTGAATCCTAGATAGTTAGGATAGTTTGGCATTCAAACTGTGAGGAACAGACATAATTTAGCTGGTTATCTTAACTAGGTACAATTAAAGTTGGATTTAAAGCCATTTCATGCTCAGTGTACTGTATGTAGTGAAACAAAATAGAGCTGCAAGCAGAAGACAGGCTAGACAGCGTCAGTCATTCCACCTGTACGAGCAGAAACAATATCGGTAAGTATTGGGGCTTACTGGCGACGTTGGGGCTGGAGCGGTGGTCGGCTCGGTTCTTGAGAAGTCGGTCTTCTCCGCTCATCTTCTTTGGTTCGGGGTAAGAATCCCAGCCAGCCTGCGGACTCTCTGGTGAGCCGTTCTGCACCGAGTTGTTGTACAACTCAAAGCCTTCGCTCTTCGGTCGCAGTTTCCCGTTCTTGTCACGGCCTCGGTCTGATGCTGGAGAGATGGAGGGGAGAGAGAGACTTGATGGTTGAAAGGTTTAAAATAAATACAATTATTATTTCAGTAGCTTTTCTATGACAAACTAATCCAGAGATACTTGTGGTTATTTTGAAAAAAAAAAATGTTGGTGGCTAAAATACATTTAGCTGCTCCCCTCTTCCACAGCAGTAGATTGCTTCGCTCCCGTACTGGTACTCCGGTCTGTTCCTCCAAACCGGGGGTCTGTCAACTGTGATCCGCTGTACTAATGCTAATACGCCGACTATGGATAAGTACCTCATACAACCCCATTGCAAAACATCTGGACTATCTGTCCTTTTAAGTGCACCAATTTCTTTCCCTTCTACGTATCTGGCTTTGTTTCCCCGGGTCTGTGAGAATCTACACTTTGCCTTGTCCAGTTTCCTACCATTAAGTTTACTAGAGAATGACCAGCGTCCTTCACGCCCTGCGGTCAGATTCTGGAAAACACACTGTGGTCGAGGGAATTCGGGAGGAGAAACACCCATTTAGCGTCATCCTGGCCAGACGACTTCCTTAATGAATCTCGGGTCACATTCCAACAGACAAAGACCAGCACACAGCCAGACAACCCAGTAAACTATATGCCGTGTGTGTGTGGACACACATACAGCTTGTCTCAGACACTCACACATAGCTGGCTCTGGCCACAAACACTCATTATATCCTTCAGTCTGCAAGCTGTTTTTTTTTTTTCAACAGTGTTACGAAGACAACAAGGACACACTGTCTGGACAAGTCTGCTTCTCCCCTTTCATCCACATCACTGCTATTAACTAATGGCGGAACTGACAGTCCATTCATTTCAACGACTAAACGTATGACTTGTGCTCTTTTTAAGAGACTTTTATAATGTTCCTGATTGTTCAATGATGGGAAAAATAACGGCATATAAAAAAATGGAAGTACAATATTTACAAAAATTACTAAAACAGTTGCTTGATTAACATAGTGAATTTTCGGTCTTTGGGACATTTGATTAATTCCAAGATTTTAAGCTTTTCAAATGATCATTAAGCATCATTCAAAGAAAAAGTTTAGAAAGATCCTTAAAAATCACGACATAAAAAAGACAAATTAATAATAAAAAATAGCAATAATTTAGTCTTTTCCTAAATTAAAAAGGCAATTTAATGTATTTTTAGACTCAAGGGAACCCTTACGTTTCTACTAATTTTAGAGTTGCATAATAATCCGTTTTTAAGTAAACTCAACTCTTTTAGAAGTCTCTCTAAACATCCTGTATACAAAACATGTGTGTTTATGCGCTCACCTCTTGGCAACAAGGGGCTGGGCTGGTTGAGGAGAGTAGCCAGTCCGTGGTAAATGGCTCCCTGCTTGGCGACCTCCAGAGTCACAACTGAGCCCGTCCTCGTCATCAGCTCTGCTGCCCTGAACACACAAAGAGAAAGAGAGAGGGAATTAGTATGGAACTTGTACTAGTGTGTGTATATATGTATATCTAGAGAGAGAGAGAAAAGCTTTAAAAGTGACTAAAACAATTAATCGGTTATCAAAAGGGTCGATCAACTCATCGATTCAGCTCTCATATCATTTGTAGTATGGAACTTTACCTTTTTTTTTTTGTCAAAATAAGAGAACACTAGTAAAGTCTAGTGGCTTCCCAAAAGGCAGAATAATTCACTGGAACACCTTTAATAAGAGCCAGAGGAGGCGGGGATCTCTCTCACACACACACACACACACAGTGTGTGTTTGATTGGCTGGAACTCTGGGAATGCAACGTCAACTCAGCAAGAAGCTGAGCTGAGAACTGTCTCTGAGATATCACAGGATTTAACTTGTGCCAGATCTAAAGGCTGCAAATCATACTTAGACTTAACCTGCAGGAAAGGAGATTAGCGCAGGATGATGAACAAAAAGTTAAGAAATTGACAGGAAACTCCTCATTTGAACTCTTAGTTGACCATAAATGGCCCGATTAAAGGAATCCCAGCCACCTTCCACCTGCACGCTAAAGCAAGCAATCAAGCAAATGATTTGCTAATCCATTTTGACTTCGGGGGGACAAACGATAAGCGACAACACCGAACTGTACATGCTGAGGGAGAGAGGAATAACTGGATTCATCTGGGTGGAGCGTTAGCCACCGAGCACTTTACAGACGTTTCCTAAACATACACACCCTTTTTGCAGATGTCAATTTCCATTTGCAGCAGAGGAAATGGAGAAAATCCCAGCCGACGATGCGCTTGGTATATTTTACTCTTTCAAATGTTTTCAATTCTCAAAATAGAAAAGAATTCAAGTTGTCATCAGCATGGCCGTAAAAATACATTAATACGGTGCGGTAGGTGGTTGAGCATGTGCCATGTGCACCAACTCCTCCTCCGTGGTGTGTGTGTGTTTTCTTCTATTTTTAGAGATACGTCATGAAGGTTTGATAATAATTTAAGCACGTCAGCTGGGATTGTCTCCATTTCCAATGGTACAAATAGATATCGACAAAAGACGACAATTAGGTGGCATCGCATTGCATGACGTCTGAACTCTGAAGCCAACAAACAAAAAACATTAAAACATCAGTACTGATTATTGGACCGCTGTCCTTACCTCTCTTGCGATAGGCCAACCAGGCTGCGTCCATCCACGCTCAACAGCTGGTCACCTGCAGCCAAACGGCCGTCCTGTATGAGAACACACACACACAAAATCACACAATGTTGTTTTTACTCAAACTTTTCTGTGATGGTTCCAGTTTCTGTGTGTACACTAACCACATCAGCCGCTCCTCCTTTGACAACGGACTTGATGTAGATGCCCAGCTTCTCCTGACCAGCACCCTACAGGGAGGGAAGAAGAGGGGGGAGAAACATTTTCTCATAATACAAAGATAATGAGAATAAAACACTTGATGTCAAAATGATTCTTTTTTTCAAGGGGCTTCTTCAACAAGCCCTTGAGCAAGGCACTGAAGCCTTGAGCAGGAGAAAACCCCATCTCAAGACATGAGATGGGGTTAATTAATACAGAAACAGAAGCTCCGGCTGAATAATCTGACCAGAAGGGAGTCCAGCACCACCGGGAATTTAAAAAACACATCGACACTGACCAGAACAGGGACGGATAAGAAAACTATCACGTCCTGAACACTGAGCCACTTCTAGCCGAAAGTTCAACGACGTGTCAAACTGAAACATTCCAAGACATTTATAGAGCTCCGGCAGCAAGCGTCCAACGCAAAGTGCTCTTATCCTCCCTCTCTTTGCATTTTTCTTTGTTGTATTCTGTATCTGCTGCTGAACTCAAACAACCAATTCGACAAGAAGCAACCAAGATAAGGGGGGAGGGGGGGTTCTTGTGATGTGGGGAGGTGGTTTATTTACAGTGCAGCAAAGTGCTGGCATGTTATCTGACAAATCACACGCTTTCTTTGCCATCTTGACATGTTTATCCTTAGAGTGGGACAGAGCAGACCCAGAGATTTTTTTCTTTATGAACACAATGCTGTGCTGAATATGAAACTATCCTGTCGCTCCAACACTTCCAAGACTTAAAATAAACAATTTGGATTTGACTAAACTAAACAGAAATCGAAAAAAACAACATTTTGATTACTTTCAGACTTGTTTCTATTTTAAAACAGCATTCAATAGTGTAATAGTTTAAAGGGTAAACAGGTGTCACACACACACACACAACCTAGACATTACCAATCACAGCATGTCTATAAACTTGCTCATAAAACTGTGGTTTGGATTCAAAACACTTCTAATTGCTAACATTTGTCAGACCTGGCAACAAGGCTGTGGGTGTGTGTTGTGTGTGTGTTGTGTGTGTGTGTGTGTGGTGTGTGTGCGTGCGTCCACATCTTGTAAGGCAGAAGCCGGGGTTACACTCAGGTTAATAGCCCTTACATGTTCAGGTCACATGATTAACTGGTTTATCAGCTGTGGTGCAGAAGATGAGGATGCAGTTCCAAAATGTCAGGTTTCAGGAAGACTTCTCGGAGTTAAATTCTAAAAAATGTTAAAGATTTTTTTTTTTACTGTCACATAGCGTTGCATGTTCCCACTCTTAACACTGGTCAAAGAATGGCAGAAAAGACAGTAGGTGCTGGTTCAGGCCCCAGTACATCAGGCCTATGAATATTTCGTACGTGAATGTGCATACAATTATATCACATTTTTCCAGTATTTCTAAGATGTATATAACAGAAGTTTCTCGTAATGTATCAAGTAATAATTCATCAAGTAATACCACATGAGCCCAGATAAGTGGCAGAAAATTGTCATATAGATGAATTCATTTAAAAATAATGAGTATGAGCTTCCCAGCTACTGAGGCTAGTAGTCATAAAACAACAATTATAATAGTAATGATAATATTAATAATGTATGACTTAATTTAACTTCAAAACGTTTTCCAGATGACGGTTTAATAAACATAATCAGTGTTTTCTCTATTTCTTCAATTATCATCTACACTGCAGATTACTGGCACGATTAGGTCAAGCTTGCATGATAACTTTTTTGAGTGGGGGTGATCTCTTACATTTTTATTGACGTTACGGTATATAATGTAACTGCTCCGACCCGATGTCCAATTATCTGTCATGACCGATGACAAATGACACATGGATAACTTTCTGTTTCTCTCACATATTCTCCAAACCGGGTTCCTCACTCGTTTATTCCTTAACTATAGTGAATTGAGTGAATAGAGATACATTCTGCAGAGACACCAGGCCTTCAAACTATTTTCCCCACAGTGTTTCGGCTCTCTGTCCGCATGGAATAATGAGGCAGGATTCATGCAGGCACGAAATTCCTGTGAGTGACATTAAGATGAGAGAAGAACAGTGAATCATTCTGACCGTTTAAAGTATGTTGTACATTACAGAAGACGTTAAAGAGCCCCTTGTTTCAGATGGAGCCACAGCTTCCTGCACTTATCCAGAATGGTGGATCGGGGCGCCAAATCCGGCACCAGAGACACTTTTGGGGAATTTCCTGAATCCCCTGAGGATGTTCAGAGAGGCTTTTAGCAAGTTTAAGGGGGGCCAGAGGGTCCCTGTGCACATATGAGCACGTCTGCTGCATCGGTGTGAGTTCACCTGAGTTTGTAAAGCTCAAGACTCATGTAGCACTATATATGTGTATGTATATATATATATATACATACATACATACATACAACTTGAGATAACATCATTTTTTTAAAGACCAATTTAAAGCCAATGTCTTGCCTATGAGATGAGATGTCTGCATGAGGCAGAAATGTGTGTTTTAAAGAGTCTTTTGAAGAAAAGAAGTGAAATACTGCTATGTCTGTCCAAAGTGTCATAATTAACATATATGAGTTTGAGTTACGGTCAATAACGTGTTTGTCAGGTCACAGTGACCTTTGACCACCAAATTTGAATCGCTTGGACGTTTGTGCCAGACGCAATGACATTTCCTCCAGGTGCTTCTGAGGGATCATGTCGTATCGAGCCATCACGACCTGGGACTGTACGTAAGATGGACGAACCGGAAACCCCTAATGCCTCCAGTCTGCTGCATCTGGTCTTGTGTTGGATTTTGCATTTAGAGACGCTGCTGAAACATGAATGTGGTAGATGTGCTCCTCGCAAACACCTGGCGTAATGGAACTGAACTGCTCTTTACTGCTTCCAGGTGCGATGCCACAATCAGGTTCGTCCAGGGGTCAAGGTAAGAGGTCGAGCGAAACAATCAGAGTTGTGGATCAGGACTTTAACCGTTACGTGAAAGTTAAAGCCCAAGTCTGTGGAACTATATCTGGGTGTGGAGCTCTGGAAATCATACAGTGCAATCAATAGTATACATACCAAAGTCAAAAATCGAATCTATCTGTACCGGCGCTATTTAGCATGTTCTTTGTGCCCATCGCCCTGATAAGCAGCACCAAAGTGCAAAGACATGCAGCTTGACCGAATCATGACAAGCTAAAGCCAACTCTCGACATGTATTGTCTTTTCTGCCATGTAAACACAGAAGAGAATGCCTAGGCAAAACCTTAATAATGAAGCTTTAAAACTCGTAGCTGCGGTTGGGGTCTATTAGAATTGCTGGAATACCTGAGGGAACGCTTTACTCTTTGATTTATTGTGTTTTACTGGACTGCTCTGCTTCTTCAAAAGTGCCCTGACACAACAAATCAAGTGCGCCTTAAAGCGGACAGGTATGTATGAAGAGAAGGGATGGCCCGAAGGAGCCGGCTGCTTTAAGCATGCCCCCCCCTCGACCTACGAAGCCTTGGTCCTTGACTTTTCAGCACATCTCCTCTCACGTCAGGATACACGTTCTGTCAGAGCTTTATGCTCTCTGGTCAAATCTCACTCACACCCTGAAGCGGTTGCGCTTGAATTATATTTGGATATAACGTTGCTGTGGACACAATTGTACCAATTTCCTGAGGTAAGCCTTGCTGGCTGCACTCTCAAAACCTCCCTCTGAGCACAAAGAAGTAAAGACACCAATGGCTGCACAAAGTCTTTCACAATCTTCACCAACTCTACAGAAAAAAGCTAAATGTCCTCCTCTCTTGCCCAAGAGGAGGAGGAGGAGGCTGAACTGAGAAAAACAAGTATGACTGGCTTTGAAGAATTGTGTTATTCCTTCTATGTTGATGTTTTCCAGCTCAGGAACATTCCAAATAATTTAACAGGACATTTTATTCCAGGGACCCGATATGACATCTTTAAAGCCAGTTTATATATAAGGCCCTATATAATAGACAAGATTAAAAAAACACCTCAATATGACTTGTATGTATACAAGAAGTTTAAGTCAGGAGAAAGTAAATGTTTTCCTGGAACCACCTTCACATGTGCGATGTTCCCCGACGTGCAGGGGAGGCTGCAACTCATGGATTATTCTCACTGATGATTTGTCTGCCAATTATTTTCTCGATTAATCGTGTTCCGTGTATAAAATGTCAGAAAATAGTGAAAAACGTCCATCGCAGTTTCCCCCAAATCCAAGGTGACGCCCATAGACGTCTCGTTTTGTCTGATCAACAAACCAAAAACTAATCATATCCAGGTCGCAATGACACAAAACAGAGGGGGGGGGGAACAATTTGGATTGATAGCGTGAGAAAGGTTGCAGTGTAAATTCCTGATGGACAAAACGACTAATTGTGTCACTAGGAGAAGTATGAATTATACAACAGGAGTGTTTCTGCCTGGACAGCAGAGTCAGAGTGATGTGACACTTTTCTTCTGCGGCCGACTCGCGGCGAGACAAACGATCTCTAAAGAACATCAAGAAACCGCTGAAAGCGAGCTGGCGACGCACCGAGATTACAGCGTTCATACATGTCCACCTGCTTTCTGCGGTCATAAACCACTCATCCAGAGAGGCAGTTTGAAAGCCAGAGGCGTTCAAAGACATTTTCTCAGGATCTGTACAGGCTGTGGTGGATCAACAGCTCCTTAGTTCTCCCCTTTTTGTCTCGTTGCACCTTGATGATTCTTAGTAAATACAATTTCATGACCAGTAATTTGCAGTTCATGACCACACCCAGCTTTAACCTGAGAAGATGCATCATCACCTGACACAACACCTGTGTGTGTGTGTTCAATGCTAGATACACAAGTCTCTTTAAAAAGGAATGAAAATAGGACAATGTGGGATTCACTTGTTTGTTTTTTCACACAAATAAGTATTTTGGTCGCAATTCATTAGAAGACAAAATAAAGGATATCAGGATCACCATGGCCGATATATCTTTTAACTCCCAACGATGGATATCAGCATCAGCTTAAAAAAAATCCACTGTGTGGGGCTGTAGATTGCCATATTTGAGTATTTGTGTGGGAAAAAACTAGGGAAATGCAGGAGTCAAACGCCGTTTCATCCTGTCCTCTGACAACCTCGGAAGCCATTCAGATTGCAGCGGTGACAACCAGAGATGAGCTCAAAATGAGGCAGGAATTGGTTCAGCTGGTAAGCAATGTGCACGACGACTTCCCCTAAAGTATGTCCCTGTTTGCCCCTGACAAGCCTGCCATATTGTGATCCGACCACAAGACAAAAAGCAGGCTTTCATAATGAGCGACCAAGATGTACAAATGTTCTCTTCCACACACCTTGTAAACACCTCCTGCCTGCAGCTTTACAGGAAAGCGAGTGCATGCGCGCGTGTGTGTGTGTGCGCGTGATACATCCTCCCATTGTTTCAGCCCTCACAGGGGTAACCCTCTCACACTGTTGTTCCACTTCTAGTACAATTCATTTAGCTAACAAACTCACACACACTAACACAGACAATACTTCAAACACGCAGTGGAAATAAACACACCAACTTTACAAAGTCATTCATGTCTTGGTGCTTCGGCTCCAGCTTTGATTCCCATTTTAACCATTGTTGCATAAAGCAAACAAACTTCTACACTACATTGTCTGTAAATGCACACATAAAAGACAAGCAATTACCCCAGAACAATTATTGTTTAATAACCTTATCTTAATAAATATGATATCACACTGTGGACTTATTTCTTTTCAAAGGGATTTTTTGAAAAAAAGAGAAGCAATTTCACTCAAATTTAGGGCTTCTTGTACCGTTTTAAGACTAAAGCGGCACTGAGGATGTTAATGAGTTCATCTGTACAGAGTTCTGTTCTCTGCTGTGATAGATAAATGAGTTAACACAGCAACACAGGAGGAGCTTTGTGTTACTGTGCTACTGTGTGTTAATAGCCTGTTAATAGTTAATAACTTGGCAGACAACAGTTGTTGTTCCTTAATTATGATAATAGTAGTCGGATCTTATCAAAACGTGTCTCTCTAATCACTCTTACTCCAAGCCCAGAATAAGAAGAACTATAAAACACGACTCGCATTAAAAAGGCTCAAAACATGCAAGTGAAAAACAATGACTAATCAGATTTTCATCTTTACATATCAATAATATGTAATGAAATAGCTTAACCCGTACTGAGCACATTGCCCAGAATGTGTGTGAGGTTTTACCAGCGGTGTCTCGTGTGTGTACTTTAGTTTAAACGTTATCAGAACGTCCCTGAAAGCAAACAGTGACAAGTGACGAACCCGGGGGCCATCCCAGCGGTGGGCGCACGAGAAACCCACATCGGCTCTGCCATTATTCACGGTCTGCTTTTCAATTAAAAGTTGCAGTGTTCACAACCACAAAGAGAAGGAGAACAACAATATGAAAGAGATACAAAAGGAAACTGGAGTTACCTGGTCTCTCTTGCCCACCACAGAAAACCACATGTTGCAGCCGCTCGTCAGCGCCGTCCAGACGGGGAAACAAACTCTCACTCTCTCACACACACACACACACACACAAACTGACTTCTATTACGGCGTGTGCGCGCTTTCAGCTTGCCAACGTGCACCGGCAAGTTAAAAAACCCTCAACTACACCGGCTGGGAGTAATCCATTCAGCTGAACGTCCACGTTTAAAAATCACGACTTACGGCTGGGTATGTGGGACACGAATAGTAAAGTGGCAAAAAGTAGTAGAAGAAGTTTAGTGCAGGTCATTTTTTCTTTCTCTTTTTGTAAAAGTTCTCTGGTAAAAGTTTAGTTGCGAGAATAAAAAAATAAAACAACTTCTATGAGTTCCTAATTGCAGCGTGTTTGTTAAGAAACGGTGAATCCAGGTGGCAATCCAGAGGTGAAGTGTCGGCTGGGACGCCAGCTGGTGAGTGAGGTGGAGCACTGCCTCAGCTCCACCCGGCAGATAGACACACACAAACACTCCGTTATATAACAGGACAGAGCTCAGCCCAGTTTAGAGAATTTAAGAAGCTGTTTTACAAAATCCTCTCTACCTGATTTTCCCACACACACCTAGCTGCCTGCTCTCTTCCTCGTACATCCACACAGCTCTGACAATAAACAGAGCAAGGAGGTTTCCTCAGTACATCCTCACACACACACACACACCACACACACCAAAGAGAGAGACCGTATGTTTAATATTATCCGTCTGCCTCACGCACTTTATCGGTAAAGCACAAAAAAACAGGATGCGACAAAACAAGCCTTGTGACAAACTTAAACTCTGTAATCTATCTCTTCTTTGATAAAAGAAGAGCAGTATGATCCCATCTGATAATTATTAAAAATAAGAAACCTGAATCTTCAAGGGTAGGCAGTAAATCCACTCCTTGAGCCTTTTGCAATAGAATGTATTCAAAATCAACAACACGCGCAAACTGAAAAATAACCACACTGAAACACAAACAGTGCAAACAAGATACGTCACTGTGCGGGACTCCATCTAGGGCCTCAGCGCAGGGTTACTTAAACCGTCCAGCTTGTAAGTGCAGGGTTTCCCCCACAGGAAATGTGTTAGTCAAAGCACCCAACTGTGCTGCATGTTTCTGTGACGTTTTGTAAATGTTTTATTCAAATCCAAGCAATATGGAACAACCTTTGTGACGCCACACAGAACGCTCCCAGGAAAATGTCAAACACGACTGAAACACCAGGTGGTCCGCATGGGCGAGCAAAGAAAAAGAAAAAAAGAATGTTATTTAAGAATCAGGGCAATGGTGATTAACGCATCCTGCTAAGAGCTCCGGAAGAGTCGGCAGACGCCCGGAGCTCTCCAATACAATTGGAGGGTGATGACGGGGATGTTTGTTTTAGGCCGACAGCTGGACTTATGCAGGTTTCATGTTCTCTCACTCGGTGGACATTGTATGGCTTTCAGCGTTTGTGTCACACATTGTTGCAATCAATAAAAGCAAAAAAAGTTAATTCTGTATATCGTAACATACATCCATATGGACTGGTCTAGATTTCTTAATATCCCGTGTTCAGCATGTCCATACTGGCTTGACAAATGAAAACATACTTTGGACTGCAACAGTTCACTAGTTTGCCGTTTACGATACGCCGATCTGTGTCGAGCAATATAGATTTTATCCATCCGTCATCTTTTTAGATATTCATTATCATTATTTTGTTTGCATTTTGGAATGACTTCTCATCAACGTGTCGCAACTCTTGATTTAAATGAAAACCTGTGAAATCTCTTTCATCTTTCCTCACTTTAGTTGAGGTGAAGCATTTTCTTTTAACATAAAAAAACCTGTTGATTTTGTATAATTTCTCCGTGTTTTGTCGATACACGAACAAACAAACATGGACAGACAGCGGCACATTGTCCCGCCCCTCAACGCCCACTAAATGGTCTGGGATTCATCCAGAACTTTCTTTGCAATGTCACTGTTTAGTCTCTGCACTGCTGTCAGACTCAACAATAAGGCAGTCTATTTAAAACTGCAGCCTATGCTGCCAGCTCTGTGTCGCTCAGACACACACACACACAGCTATTTGGGGATTTCCTGTCAAATTCGTGCAAATCCTTCACAGATATTTGAAAAATATATGACTTTTGCCGTTAAAAAGAAAAGTTCTTCAACTAAAAAAAAGTTTCTTGAAAAAGCTCAGACATCTCAGATCTGCCGGGGGGTTGGATTTAACACCCACGCTCACTTCCAGGTGGTGTTTCCTACCTTCGCAGCAACGATGCTCAGGCCCATGCCGTTGTGCTTCTTCAGGGTCACCGTGACAACCTCTGGGTCTTTCTTCATTTGCTGAAAAGAGAGATGTACAGGAAGGACAAAGGTTGAGTGTGGATGAAACCTCTTAAGTTGTTGTCTGTAAAACGACTGTCCTCTAGTGTTCCCCGCGTCTGCCCCTGGAGCCAGAATGTGGAGTAAAAAGACGGAGGGATGAGAAAAGGGAGGGAAGGAATGAGGGAGGGATAAAAGGGGGGAAATGGAAAGACCACATAGGAACCTGTGGTCGCTAGATTCAAGTCTAGAATGAAAACCACATCATTGCCAGCCACACACACACACTTGAGAAGCAGGGCTGGGTGACTGGGTGGGGAGCCGGACAGAAACAAAGAAAGGGAGGGAATGCAGAGGTTTCCCACATCATGAAGGAAATATTCTGACAAAGGGAACTCCAAAATAAATACGATCATGTCAGACTTATACAAAAGTATGTCTGCATTTTTGTTTCTGAGAGAGTGAGAGAAAAAAAACTTGCGTCAAAGGAGGTATATTTTCAGACATGTTGTTTCTCAGGTCAGTTTTCTAAAAAAAGAAATCCATGTGAGCAGATGAAACCTGCAACATGTCACCAAGGTTAAGTGACTCCTTTTGCCTTTTGCCCTGATTTATGAAACTGGCTTTCTGTCAACATTACACCAACAATTCTAACAATCAAGACCAATCTATCAAGGGAACAAACTATTTATATCCTCAGGGTTTCCTTGTCGTTTTGCTTGCATCTTAAATCGGCAATAATCCTGTGAAAACTAATTCCTGCAGAAACACAATTGAATCATTTCAAAACATTATGTTCATATTCTAAATGCTGCGCTTGCAACGCTGATCATATCTGTGATGATGTAAACACGCTACGTCACATCACCACAAACCCACGCCCCGCCCTCTCCAGTTTGCTTGAACACACACCAGTATTCAAAGCATGTGTGTGCGTGTGTTTGTGAAAGACATCTGCATTACGTCGAGACTACAGTCATGAAATAGTAGAGCAGGGATAAACAGACCAATTACAGAGGAAGTGGCTGTGTGTGTGTGTGTGTGTGTGTGTGTGTGTGTGTGTGTGTGTGTGTGTGTGTGTGTGTGTGTGTGTGTGTGTGCGTGTCTAAGCTATTATGAAAAGTTAATTGCCCCTTCTGAAGTCACTGTAATCAATGCCTTCTAACTGGGAGACCACACACACACACACACACTCTGGGCTCGAATCAAAGTAACTTCCAGGTTTAAACTTTTCTAAAAATAGTCATACTATGTGAAATGTGCCATCATATCGTCTCCCGCTCAGTTTCTGTTTTACCTTTTTCAGTCTTAAATTCAGCTGGAATTGATCTACGTTTTCATTTAGTCACGGATTGCCTTCTAAATCTCCTGTTCAATCTCCCTTAAACCCGGTAAAATGTACCCAAAATATCCAGTACTGTGGAAATATGATCTTAGCCAGAAAAGGTCAACAAAAGCACCTGAAGACTTATATAATGTTGACGCATGTCATCAGTCTATGTTATCCATATGAGCCAATACTGGAGACTATGTTGTACATACAAATGTTCTACAAATCAACCATGTCTCATTCCTAATGCCAGTACCATTTATCTTAAATATGTCAATAAAAGGGCAGCTCAATCATTTGATTGTTTTGAAAAAGCAAAGCAGCTTGAAGTTGGCCGAACTTTTAGTCTCCGTCTTAGCCGTCAGATCTACTGTACACTTAGTCTCCATAGCTTCTATGCGTCAGCATTACTAAGCCTGGAAAGCTCAAAGTCCTCTGTGGCCCCACTTTACCCGGGCTGCCCCAATGCACACAAACACACACAGAGTGGTTGAGAATGTGTGTGTGTGTGTGTGTGTGTGTGTGTGTTAATGTCCTACCATCTCAGAACTGTCAGCAGCAGAGAAGTGGCTGTCGCAGTCAGCTCCTTCAAAGTGGACGGTCCAGGTACCCGGCGATCGGGGGTGGGGCACTAACCTACAGAAACCTGTTTGAAGAAACGCACACACGCACACACTTTACAGTACATTTTCACTGAATCGTACATCTAAATGATGCATGTTAAAATGACAGGTACAGAATATTAATAACCGTGATAGAAACAAAATTGTTTTACAAAATCAACTCTTCAACTTCAACAAAAACTGTTTTGTTAAAGACATGTTTTAAAGCATGTGAAAATATACTGAAAATGTGTTTGAGATTGGTCCAGTATTAAGGAAGTCCAGACGGAAGCGACTAAACGAAATGTAATCGGGCAATACCCCACCGTAGCTTTACAGCCACTCAAAGTACATGTTTTTCAGCAAAAATGCGTACGGTGCACATTTGCGCCAGAAAAATTACAATGAACCCCGTTTAGCAGCTGCTGTCTGCGAGCTCTTGCTCAATACTGGACCAATTTAAAAAAATTAAGTATTCAGACGTTGTCCCTATTCGTCACTTAGACATAAATACCAGGATGAAAAATACCAAAGTTCCCCCTTTATCTGGTCCTTCTCCATTGCTAGTGTCAAACTCAATGAAGGTCAAACATCCACATTACATAACAATGAGGAAAACAAATGTTGAGTGGAAAAGGGCTTCAAACATCAACTTGTATCACAATTATTATCGAAGCCCATAATCAACTCGACCCCGAGTTTATTTAAATGTATCCACTATAAGATACTGCACAGTCTTGCACAAAAGCTTGGGCAAACCAACTTGTTGATAACTTCGCCGCATTACATGAAATGCAGAACAGATCTCTTGTCATTATTAAATATCGGGCCCAGTGGCTTTACCTCTCTGCAGCAGCGGCTCCAGGAAGTCCTGCAAGCCGTTGGGGAGGCTGCGCACCACGTCGCAGGAGTAGCCGTCCTCAGGAAGGAGGAAGGGCAGCTGGAGGTCCGGATCCTCCTCCAGCTGAACCTCTCTCCCATCACTCCTCGCAAGCTCATCTGCTGTGTTCTCTGCTACTGCCACCACGTGGTCTATCAGCTCCTGTACGCAAACACACAAAACCGGGTCAACGGGCCGGTTCATTACATCTAAAAGCTCCAGAGATTTGTCACAACATCTGTGATTTACATAAAGCTGACGTTATCGAACAGAAAACTGTGTGCATCATCATAAATGCTCTCTATTGTGCTTCTGGCTTACAGGCGGGATGTAAGGCTCGTCCGGAGCACAATGGTAGTTGGTCATGAGAGCGTGGAGCTGCAGCGAGTTGAGCTTAAAGCAGGTGTTGTGGATGTTTTGCACGTCCTGCATGGAGTACTTGTCCATGGTCAGCAGGGTGGTGGCCTGCAGGACAAACAGAAAAAGAACATGTCAATGAGCCACATTTGTTGTATATTGTATCCTTGTTGACTGTATATTCCCAAGCTTCTCCAACATGTTACTGTTTGGCCAATTTACTATCTCTCTTTCGGCACTCAATTCTTGCACCTTACAAGTAAATCATCTTTATGCATCTTTGCTTTTTAAGCTTTTAAATGTTCTAGTGGCATGCCAAGCATGAGCTTAACTGCCACTGAGTGACAAAGATCACTAAAGAACAAAAGATCTGGTGATTTACACAGTAAATAAAAAAAAGAAAACAAAGCAAAAGCACCAACCGGCAGTAATTCCCTAAAAAGCAGGACAAACAAAGTAATAATCGTGAATAAAACAAACTCCATGACCCTCTCAGTCTGAGCATCTGCGTGTGTCCCCATCCGCCCCCTTACCTGAACGATTCGACTGAGGTGGCAGTCGGCGGCGAGCTCCAGACCCTGTTTCTCTGCCCAGGCCTCGATGTGGCTGAGCTGCTGCCGGAGGATTGCCCCCCAGTAGTGACAGCACAGCCCCGAGTCCGTGTCCGTCACCAGCTTGTTGAAGAGCCACATATTGATGAAGTGGAAGAGCTGCGAGAAGAGCTGGATGGTCAGGGCGGCGTTGACCCGACACCGCCGCAGCAACGACATCGCCCCCGTCAGTGTGTGCAGGACGTCCTCTGGAAGGAGAAGAGATAGCAGATATATAAGTTCAATGGCTGCCAACCATTAAATTCACATTGGGAGGTTATGGATAACAGTGAACTGTGATTAGGAGACTTAAAAGGAAGAGTGTGTAACATTTAGGGGGATTAAGTGGCAGAAATGGAATACAATATGTATAACTATGTTTTAATCAGTGTATAGACACCAAGAGTTTTATTATTTTTGTAAGCTTAGAAAAAGACATGGGCCTGCCATCTTAATACAGCAGCCCAGAGTGGACAAACTTAACATTGGCTATAGCGAGAGCCTCCGGCGTTTTTACGTCAACTGATGGTTGGGGTGTGTACCGAAACTAATTTTTTTTCTTCTTCTTTTCATCAAAATATTTGCGTTGACTCAAAGGCGGCACTGGAAGTAAAGCGTCTCTAGAACAGTTTCCCACCGTGAGTTTTGGGACGCACCACGGCAACAATAACAGCAGATCTTCATCAGACTTTTCTCAAACGTTTTACCTCCTAAGACCCTAAAATATTCAGCTCTGAGCTCAAGAGACATGAACAACTTGAAGAGTTGCAAGTGGCCACTGCGTCATTCAACAGGGCGATAAACTAAAATGGTTGGGGAGACACTGCGTGTGCGTGTGCGTGTGCGTGTGCGTGTGCGTGTGCGTGTCTTACCAATCTTGGGTCTCTGTGGATTATGTTCCTCTGGGTCGTCCAGGAAGGCGGGCATGTAGTTGTTAAGATCAGCCTGGAGACAGTGGACCAAGTACCTGCACGCACACATTACAGCGCGTTAGACACATCAAGAATTCCCCACCAAACCACAAAGACGCTCTTCTTCATACGTTTGTCTTGAGCAGAATCTTTTCATCTTGTTGAATAACTTTTTCAAACGAGTCGTGAAAAAACCTTGTCACAGAAAACCCGGAGAGAAAATAGCTGCACACTGCCATCGTGTTCCCAGTTGTTCTTTTATTATGCATGGGCACAAAGTTGTGACCAATGTTTCCTTCTGTGAGTATTTAAAAAAAAAGAATGTTGCTCTGCATTTATTTGTAAAAATAAACATGCATATATAGCACAGCACCCTGAGAATATATTTCAATTATTTTTCACTGTGTGTCTATGCTACTAATCTTGAGCTTTTTATGCAACGTTCATATCAAACAAACACTGTTAATATTCAACTATTATTATTATTACAATATCTTTATTTAAAAAGGGACCGTGTACAGTTATAACAACCATGTCACCATTTGATGCACTGTACCAGATTGTAGCTACAGCCAATTTGCATCTGTAGTCCCCAACTACTGTGCATGCCGTTCTTTTCTCAGATTCCTAGATGATGATCTACTGTAAATATACAGTTGTGTTCACAGCCTCACATCTACCCGAGGTAGACTACTAACCAATGCCGTCAATGCCGGAAAAAAGAAGAGCAAGGAAAAAGACACCGATGTGCAGGTATTTTCTCATGTTTTTAAAATAACATTTTAACACATTCCAGTTGAGAACCGACCAAATTCTCTGCCTTTCCCGGTTTGGAATGCATCCCTGAAACATTCCCTGACATTCACGATTCCCAGCCCACATCCACTCACACAACCGCACACACACACACACACACACACACACACACACACACACACACTGACTTAAACGCCATCTGGACCAGATGGGCGAGGACGTCCTGGGCGTCCAGCGTGACGCGACTCAGGTCCCGGTCCTGCTTGATGAAGTTGAGCAGCTCTGAAGCGTTGGCCATCCAGAAAGCGAGCGCTCCGGCAATGTTCTTTTGCTTCTGTAACGTACCAACCACAGCCACACACAGAAAAACAAAAACACATACGGAGGAAGTTGTTAGAGCAGCAGGCTCAATGAGAGACTGGAGAGTTAGAACAGAAGGTAGTAGAGGGGTTTCTGTTTGAGCGGCAGCCAGAAGGAGCAGTTGTTACCTCAGGGATAGACTCATGCCCCGCCCACCCCTCCCTCTAAGCCAACCCGGTGCCGAGAGGAAGAGTGGTCACCACTGTCACTCAGATGACGATGCTCTTCATTTCTTGATTTCTTTTCCATTTGAATGTGAGCTCGAAAAGATTTTCCTTTATGGAGGGACATTAGTGACCACTCCTTTTTGACACACACTGCATTTACCAGGTCACCAGACACCAGCATCCTCGACTAACCCATTGGTTGTACAGGTTTCTTTTTGACCAAACAAAAAGACCTTTAGACTGTAGACTTACACTAAAGAAAACATCAGAGGAAGAGGATCAAAAGTGACTACAAGTCCATTCATTTCCAATAGATTAGAATGACCAGTCAGATTTAAGCCATTAGATTTTCTATTGTTACAATTTAAATGAATCTTTCTGGTATATTTATCGAAGTATATTGATGATATTTTCTCATTTATATGACCTAATCAACACTACACCTTGGCAAGACTTAGACGAGAAGATCGATACCATTCTCATGTCTGTTAAATACAAGTATACAGGCAGCAGTCGGTTAGCTTAGCTTAGCTTAGCATAGCATAGAGACAGAAAACGGGGCGAAAGATAGCCTGGCTCTGTAAAAATGACAATTTGTGATTTTATGTGGGTTAGGTTCAGAACTTGGCCAGGAGCAGCAACTTCTTAGAATACATAAGATGTGTGAGGATTGTTGCAACATTTGGGCAGAGCCAGATCAGCCATTTCCAGTTTGTATGCCAACTAACACCCTTCACTCAGCTGGCTCAGCATATTTATCCTACGGTCATGAGCGGATACAAACGTCTCGTTTAATTCTTCCTAAATTTCCTAAAATGTTGTGGTAAAGTGTCATAAAAAAACAATGGAAGAAACATAATGTGCCTTTTTTAGGGCTGTGTATGCATATCTCTGCGAAAGAATGCCATCAGAGCATCTTGCATTGTGAAGTGGGCTATCAACCAAGTAGCTTGCTGGAGCAACCCGGTAAACCAGGAAAATATATGGCCAAAACTGAGTGGAAGCCATCAGAATTGTAATGACGCTCCATGTGCCAGCCTACAGTCTAAAGGACAGTTTGTTTTCTGGTCCAGAGATCAACAGGGAGGACAGAGCCCAGTGTGTGAGGAGCTGATTGGTTAATATCTCCGCCACTCAGAGAGGGAGGAATGTGCGAGGCTCGCTCCCCTGCACGCATCTATCCCCACCTTGAAAAACGCAAATAAAACAAAACAAAGAAAAATGCATTTTAAAAACCCTTCATTCAGAACAGCCAGAGAATGAGCGATGGAGCCAAGTGCATCCAAAACGAGACAATAAAACATTTAGGAAACACTTAAAACACGGACAGATGGTTGAACATGTTAAATGAACTTCCAAATAGACAAATGAAGCAGAGGAGGTCACAGGGACGCGACTCGTCTCTCATCCACACGGCTGAGTAGTAGAAGCAAGACGTGATGTCACACAAGATGGATGCCAGAATTAAGGTGGCGCAACGGTGGAAAAGAGTGGCTGCTTTGGTTTTGCGATTTATTTTTGTTTTTAGTACCAGGCAGGTCCAGCAGGAAGCTAAATGGAATTAGTTGGGTTGATGTTGCTGTTGTTGCTTAGTTTTCCAGCTGTGGGAGGACGCATTATTAAGGCTGTATTTTACATTTCTGGCAAAAATGGAGAAAAAGAAGCAGCAGCAACAACGAAGGGCTGGTCAAAAAACAAAAAAGCAGACAAAAGTCGAGAGAAAGGTACAGATTGACCAGAGAGGCAGAGGTTCACAGAAGAGCCAAGAGGTTGGGCGACACGGTTTTAAATTTTAAATCGTTAACGTGGTTTGCCTACACACACACACACACACACACACACACACACGCACACGCACACGCACACGCACACGCACACGCACACGCACACGCACACGATATATTTGATCTATGTCGCCCATACCAAGAGTGAGAGTAAAAGTGAGAGAGAGAAAGAGAGAGCGCAAGTGGGGTAGATGAGTCTGTAGCAGCCGTATCATGGTGTGCTATCCTACCTGATCCCCTTCAGGAATCTCCTGAATGGAAGGAAGAGGAAGGAGGAAGAAGAGGAGGACACGTTCACAGGACAGAGAGAAAACACGTCAACAGCTACAGTATGGACACAGCCATGTAACACACATATACTACACACACACACATACACACACACACACACTTTGACACAGACATGGTCATGGTTTACAATGTGAAGACATCTTGATTCAGTTAAAGAACATAACTGAAGGAGGTCAGCTGAAAACCACATCTGGTCAAGAAAACATCACACAGGGTGTTTGTAAAAGCAATCAAATTCAGTTTGTGGCTTTTAGAGATCTCTCTAATGTCTGCTTAAAGGGACAGTTCCAATGTTTGAGTCGGTTAAAGTGTACACTATATTTACTATATTTTCACAGCTTCACCTTGCCGTCATCGGACTGAATCCAAACCCATAAAAACAGCAATAACACACAACAACACTAACTGATGGGGGGGAGCGGTAAACACGATAGTCTGTGTTGTGAAAGGAAAAAGTACTGTGTTTGTCCACAGAGTCTTGTGGCTTTGACGAGAGCATAGAGGCGGCAGTTCAGTGCCCTGTTGGAAAGGCCCGAAGGCAAAGTGGTGAAAACATTCTAAATATAGAGTGCATGCCTAAAACACGTCTTACTGAGGCCCCGTCCACCGCAAGACGTTGCTTTGCTCCCGTGCTGGTACCCTTAATCGTTTCTAAACCGGGCACGTGCAAACCGTCATCTATACACGACTATTAAGTACCTCACACAATCCCACTTGAAAACATCCAAACTATCCATGTAGAATGAAATTCATCATCCAACGGGCAACAAAGTAAAGCCCCGTTACACTTTGAAAAACCTAAAATCTAACTGTATTTAAGAGCATACGGTGCTTCATACTATAACTGAATTAAAATGGCTTTTAAGAACTGGAGCTCCAGTCCTGTATATTAGCTGGAAGTAAATAAGCTCACGAAGAGTGTGAAGGTGTATAAATGTGCAGGCTGAAAAAAACAAAAGCAAAAAGGAAAATGAATCTTTGAATAAAGTCATTAACATTTCAACAGTGAACATTTTTGAGACATAATTACCCGAAAGTGTGACCAACAACAAAAATAAATCAAGCTCTGCACTCAAAATCTGGTGAGAGCGACACCCTCGAGCTACGGAGTTTATGGGGAAATGTGGTCTCACTATAAAAAGGAGCAACACCATCACAATGTTGTTCCTCGTTCTCTGTGATGATACAAAGTTAAACACTTAATTTGATAATCACACACTAATGTTTAAAAGACGCCGCGTTGCAATCCATTAGAGGAGACATTACCAAAGTAATGCAGTTAAGACGTTTCAGGATGCAAAGCCCTGGACAAGCACGCGTCCATCTCCAGCACATCGCACACTCAAGCTGGCCACAATCATTCTATTATTCAGGATTATGTTCTCCAAGTTCTCAACAGAAACACCCCGTTTTAAAGCCTGAAGCATGGAGGTTGAACGTTCCCATATTCCTCAGAAGCTAAAAATACTCTAAGACTGAAATCCTAGTACATGCAGACGGAAATAGATTAAGTCTTAGCGGTCATTCTGAGTGCATCTTCTCTCATGACTTTGCTGCCTACCATCGGCAATAAATAGCTGGCTGCCAGCTAAACAAATATAAGTTAATGGTACTACCAGTAATACAAGAAAAAATGTATTTACTGAGACTCAAACTTAAGGCGTGCGCAAATATTTTTCCCGATAATCCTCAAATATACCAACTGGTCTTAACGTTCGCATTCTTAGCAAACACCATGTTAAGTGGGGCTGTTTATCGCGCTTCAACTCTTGTGAAAAATAAAGAGCAACTATAAGTATAGTAGTTTGTAAGAAAACAGTGAGTTGGGGGGAATTAAGTGCATACAATCTCAACAAAAGAGAGTATGAAATACAAAAATAACAGCATTAATTAAGGAGCAGAACCCACTGAGATAATGCACAAAATAAATACACTCAATTCACAATGCAAGATTACCTCCAAATATCACAGCACACACACACACACACAAACAAATAAGAATTGAAGAGAAGTGTTACTGACCTGGATGACTCCCTCCATCATGCTCACCATCTTGTTGACGATGGCAATGACCTTGTGCGTCCTCTCGGACGGCGACATGTCGGGCCTGTAAGAAGGCGACAGGACGTAGCGGCAGGCCATGTACAGGACGTAGGTGGGCGAGAGTTTGAAGTGGACTGTGGAGCTGTTGGTGTAGTTGATGATGGCAGACAGGAAGGTGTCTTCAGCTGGACGGGCACACAAGAGTGTCAGACCATCAGACCAGTCGCACAGAGATAGTTTTCTTGCACCACTTCTTAGAATGTGCGTGTGTCCCGCATGATGTTTTTAAAATGAACTTTAAATATCTTTTCATGAGTCAATCTTTTAAATGGCCTGCTTCCTCTGCAACGCTAAGCACTTTATCTTTATCAATATTTTTTTATTTCAATAAGTGTTCCCTGATTTTATTCTTTAAATGTAAAGCACTTGGAGTGTCATGGGTTGTAAAAAAGAAAAGGGTATTAGGCAAATAAAGCATTTAGAGAAGGCATACCAATAATATAAAGTCAATACAGTCCTGCATGGGTTTCCCCTTACTCTAAGTGCATAATTTATCATCTTTGAGAATCAACATATTCACTGTTATCTTGGTGCAATTATAGGAAACAAAAGCCTTTAGGCTTTAAAGTGATCCTGCTGATTTCCTGCCAAATGTGACTGGCACACACAACCTAAAATGTAATCTAGAGACTGAGACAGGTTGCTCATTTTCTCTCAGTCTGTTTATGGAAGTCATATTATTGTTTCAAAATGAATAATGTCTTCCTGAAGTCATCAGGCCTTCCTGTGCAGAGTTGTGAGAAGGAACGACACACTAACTCTGTATTGGAAATGTATACAGTCAGCAGGGTGAGGGGAAATGTGACACACATTTAATATATATATATACACACATATATATATATATACACATATACACACACACGTATGTATACATACATGTGAGACATTCATTGCCTACCACTGCAGAAGAGCAGTCAGGTCAGCAGAATCAGTCCAGTGCATTGTAAAGAGGGTTCAATAGTTTCCAGCTATTGACTGTTTCACCAACACGGCGGAACAGAAAGAGAGACACTAATACTTACAGTTGTCTCTGAACTCAATGCCGGCTGGCAGAGTCAGCTCGGTTCTGTCTACTGAAATGTCCTGAGACCTGATGAGACAAAACAACACCCTGAGAGAGGAATACAACACTAAACACAGAGACTGTGGAGAAGAGGCCTGGAGAGAGGAGAACGATGGAGGACGAAGAAGAGTGTCTCACCTGCTGTCCTGCTGCTCTCCTCTGATCATGGGTTTGACCATGCCGCGCTCCATCTCCAGCTTCCCTGAGCTCTACACACACACACACACACACACACACACACACACACACACACACACACACACACACACACACACACACACACACACACACACACACACACACACACACACACACACACACACACACACACACACACACACACACACACACACACACACACACACACACACACACACACACACACACACACACACACACACACACACACACACACACACACACACACACAGTGTCAAGCAGCTTCACCAACATTTAATTTCACTGTACATAAGATGTAGAAGCTTCAGTCACACTCTTAGAACTACTAACAAGCAGCTTACGCAACATGCAAAGGACACCGTTCTTACAGTTTCCTGGTTCTATAAAATCAACGATAGTATGTATAAAATAGAATTTAACACATTTCGAACATAGAGGCGACAAATAGTGAACTGATTAATCAGGAAAGTAATTAACAGATTAGTCAATATGGTGAATAAGTAAGGAGTATGCAATTCCCTTTCACTAAAAAACACCTAATTTTCCCAACTAGGGATGCACCATTCCTTCTTTTTCTCTCTTGATTTTGACCCTTCAACTAATGGTACAATACAATACCAATTTAAATCTGTTATCCACTGTAAAACGTGTGCGTGTGTTACCTTGCTGGTGGGTAGTGCAGCTCCACTGTGGACGTCTCCGTGAAGGTCGAAGGTGGTTTCTGGCACACTGCTGCAGCAGAGACAGACATGCAGCGGTTTAGTTGAGGAGATGTGCTCTCCAGATCTGACTTTTCATTACTGACAACGACAAGAGCTCAGACTTAATCCAGACACACACACACATACACACTAACACACACACACACGCAGTCTGGGAGGAGAGCGCTGCAGAAAATGAGCGGCTCACTAATACATGCACACGCACTTACATAACAGTCTAATTAGATGTAGAGAGGCCACGTCGTCAGACCTGACTGAGCACTATTTGCAGCAAAGCTAGCACGCTGAGTTTGTGCGTGTGTGTGCGTGTTTGTGCGTTTGTGTGTGTGCTTAAGTGACAGTTATAGAGTGTGACAGCGGGCGGGTTTAAAAGACAGGCTTCGGCTTTTCATGCCCCACATGCCAGGAGGTCATGAATGTCAGATAAACGGTACAACACCAACACACAAACGTTTGTACTCTGTGCCTTTGTCTCTCACACACACACACACACACACAGCCAAAGTAGGTTAAACCGGTAACAGCAAGCCTACGGATGGATGGAGAAAAGATTGTCCATCTGAATTTAAATAAACTTGCAATAAAGAGAGAGGGGGGTAGGGGGTGGGAGGTGGTTTATTGAGTAGACTTAAGAATGTTTGGGAAATATTTAGCTTCAAAAGCATCCCAGATAAGGGGATGCTGGCAACATCCAATTAAAACAAACGCAGTGGGCAGATTATGTTTCTTTCCAGACATCTGGTAGATTAAAGTTAGGAACGGTCATATGCTACAAGATCATCTGTTCCACTGCCAGCGGCACCTGGTGCCAAATAGCTCCGCTCGTACACAGAAGGAAAAAAGAGAGAAAAAACTGTTGTTTGCGCCAAACCGTGGCTCTAATCGTTCCAAACATCATGATGCGTGCAATAGGTATCCTTGTAAGTTTGCACAGCAGAACATTGGAAAGCAGCCCAGACAACCACAGGGATCCACTTCCACCACATCAGTCTTGACAAACGACGGCCGGGCTTAATGTTACTCGCCAGATATTAGAGAGACTTTTACAGAGAATTGTAAAATCTCTCCCACTTAAAGAGACAGAAACACTCATAAATGCCTCAACTCATAGGAGGTCTGCGACAGTAAGAGCAGCTCCTCTCTGAAGTTGCTAAGTATGCCGTTTGACCTATTATACTATTAACTAATCACTATTTACACATCCAGCAGACATGTTAGCAACATTAGCATTTATTTAGAGTAATGTTTCTGGCCACCGGATGAATCCAAGTATCCAAGAAACCAATAGTCATTCTCCAGTTTTGCTTTCCAGCAACTCCTGGAGGCGAGATTGGCCCTTTGGCTGCCAGATCCTTCTCAACGTTCAGCCACTCGTCACTAACTTGGTCAGCCTCATGTTTGGTCTTGGCTGCTGAAAGACTTGCACCGAAACTAGAAAGGATGTAGGTCGTGCCAAGTAGCTATACTGTTAAGAGCTAGCTATTTAAACTACTTAAAATCTAATTAGATTAGTAACCTATCAGATCTCATTCTAAGTAGACTGCCAGCTTTAGGGAGCCCCACGGGCAAATCAGCACCGTGTGCCAAAACAGAAAGAAAAGATGATGGTGTACCTGAAACTGATGGACTGAATATAACATATTAGTAAAGTAACAAGACCAAACACAAAGAGTAAGTCCACAGGTTACATCTTACTCCTGGTTAAAGGTGCTAATCAAAGTCACCTGACAGAGTCTTTGGCTGGAATGCAAACCCGCACAAGAGACTCTCAGACCCTCTGAGGACCCCTGAGGGAGGGCCCCCCCCCCCGTTACAGACCGCACAGCTAAATGTGTGATTAACTTTATGTCGTTATTCAATGTGTGGTTAAAAAATAAGTCAAACACTCTCTAGGTGTAAACGCAACACATTTGGTGTCCATCCAACTCGCCACTGAGCAAGCAAACTTAATGCAGTGGCTTATAATATTCAAGACAATGAATGTTTTGTACTTATTTTGTCTTCAAAATACTTCAAATGTTTGTTGCTTTCTGGTAAAGCATCTAAAAAGACAACGTGCACTCTGCCATCGGCTTTAAATATGTTAAACCCTTCAGAAAGTTATATGCTAGGCCTTAAAAATTACACAGGACAGGCTACACAAAAGAAACCAGAATACTTCTCGTCTTGGATCATTTGAAAGAACCAATTCATGCAGAAATACACAGAGCGGTGAGTTACGGCGTGAGCTACTTACAGTACACACCTCTCTCTTTCTTGCGGTGTTAGTCATCCATTGAGTCATTACAAGGCCATTCACTTCTAATTCAAAACCTGTCTTTCACTCATCCCCAGCCAGCTCACGTAGTCTCTTCGACGCTTATCTGGTGTGCTCCCTCTTTCTTATTCTGTGAAGTGTGTGAAACGACAGCGAGCAAGAGGCCACACCCAACGCCATGCTGATCAGATTAGAGGGCAGCCCGCCTGCCATAACCCTAGACCTCCGCTCTTCCTCTCCTCTCATTTCCTCATTGGTCTAACCCAAAGACACCCAAAGACTCCTCCCTCTTTTCCTTCCCTTCATCTCTCTCGCTTTGACCGCCAACCTCATCCTCTTCCCTTCATCTACCACAACACCCTCTTCTTTTTTTATGTGGACAAACTTGAGGGAAACAGTGAGTCGGAAGGATGAGAGTGAGAATAAAAGGGGGGGAAAAGAACAAGAGTGGCGGTGCGTTAGAGGTGAAGACCGCCTCCCTCTCCTCCTCACCCAGACTTGTGTCGGCTCCTCATCATGGCAGCTGGCTCTCTCTTCCCTCCCTGGTCGAACATGGGGTCCACAAACTTAAAGACGTGCACGGAACCAAACTGGAGGGTGGAGCCCGAACGCAGCACCGTGGTCTCGTTGACTCGTTGCCCGTCGACAAAGGTGTCTGCGTCGGGGCCGTGAGGCGTCACGGTCACCATGCCCTCACTGTGCATGAGGTTGCAGTGGTGGGGCAGGATCCCCGGGCCGAGCAGCTGGAGATAAAAAAAACAAAAACAATGGCAGGTACGTCACCAGGAAGAAGCTCACAGCAGCTACATCATCCACTTTAAAGTCAAACTGAAATTGTAAGTTTATTTTTGCTGAGAAATCTGATTACATAAAAGACAAAAAGTAAGGAGTGTTTATTTTTTCGCCAGTGACAGCGGCCCCACTTCTTACGCGCATGGTGATTAGCACCGCACATACAATTGACGAGCATCTTGCAGACTAATTTGAGCCTTTATACGGGGATCTAGCATTATCATTTGTTTAGTATGGCATTTGCTGTTTGGTTGTCTTACCCATGTGCCATCTGGGGTGGGGGAAAGGAGGAGGGGGGTTTTCAAAGACTGGAAGGGCAAATAAGAGCCCTTTGTCAGGCAGATGATGAAAGTCACAATATACATGGATTACCAAGAATACTTTGTTTGTAAACTGATGTTAAAATGATCCATGTTGAGTAATATATGTCTGTAAACGCTGATGATTTGCTGGTATTCTCACGCTAACCTCCAGTATTAAGAAATGTAAATTTGAACACAAAAAAAAGCATTTGTATTTGCCCACCCAAAGAGTGAGGCAAGAGCACCCTTTATTCACTCACATTGACTTAACAAGCATTTTTGTGATGTGGTTACCTGGATGGCTCCGTCCTCTGTGCAGTCCGAGCCGACCTCAGTGATGCTGTGCTGAAGCCGGTACAGCTTTGGTTTGTCCCGGGAGTCGGACCCGTCTAGACACGTGCACAAAACACATACAAACATTTAGCACTTGGCGTATCCTCACGTCACGAGAAAACTGTGGTATACACAATCAGCCTCTCTCACACACACACACACACACACACACACACACACACACACACACACACACACACACACACACACACACACACACACACACACACACACACACACACACACACACACACACACACACACACACACACACACACACACACACACACACACACACACACACACACACACACACACACACACACACACACACACACACACACACACACACACACACACACACACACACACAAACTGTCCACACACAGCTGACAGGAAAGAGCCATACCAGAGTGGAGTACGCTGCTAATGTGGCAAAATAAACTGGGGGTGGCTGGTTGGGCTGCAGAGCCATTATTGATTATTAGTAAACAGGAGTTTAGTAAAAAAAAAAAAAAAAAGAGCAAAGCGGCATATTAGTTCACCAAAGAAAAAAAGGGAAACATTGGCTGCTCTGGGGGGAAAAGAATGATTCTGGGCGTGGGCTACTTTGTTACGTAAGGAGATCATGGCTACCATGCATCTGTGACAGATCACTGTTGAGGTTCAATAATAATACGCTCCATGTTCACACTTTAGTGTACTACTCCAGAAGTACTGCTTGATTTGTAGTTTTCTACATCTCATCTTGTGACTTTGTTTAGGAATGAACTTTACAGAGTAATTACTAGCAGAGACAGTTGAGTGCAAGGTCCGAAATCTTAAAAGCATTTGAAAATAAATGTTTCTTAGCACAAAGAATGTCTTTTAGCACAAATGTACATTCTAAAACGGCAAACGTTATTTTCTTTAAAGTGTAACAATGAAAATACACATTGTATTCAAAAGGATAATTCGTAAATTTGGGGAAATTCACTCATTTGCGTTCACGCTGCGAGTTAGACCACTCTTATGTCCGTACGGTAAACATTAAGCCAACGCCAGCAGCCGGTTGGCTAGTTCTAGCTTAGCATATGTGGATGTTGTTAACTAGCTATTTCCCCAGTTTCCAGTTTCTTTGCTAAGCTAAGCTAATTGGCAGCGGCTTCATATTTATCGTAGTCGACAGTCTAACTCTCAGCACATGTATTCAAAAATGTCAAAGAATTACTTTAAACTGACATAATAACGGAAGTCTTAAATCTAAATTGCTAATAGCTGTACCAATAGAGTTATGCTGGAATGAGCCCCAAAACTCAGAAAGGAGTCCACCTTTTTTCTTACACTTCCCTCGTCTCCAGGTCAATGTGTTGAATACATTTTTGGTTTGATGCCTGACATTAGCTCTGTAAATAACATAAGACATATTCACTTTTTTTAAATAGTAAATAACCCTCTTGGCATTCTGGAGCTTGTACTTGTCTCAAAGAAGTCGTGGCCAAATGAGAATACCAAAAGTCCACCGTTATCTTAGCGGTGGTGGCGTTAAATCCTGTGACCTCGGTGTAGTTCACTCACAGCCTATCGTTAACTTTGTATTTCTGGCGATTGTAATCAAAAGATAAAATAAAATGATGCTTGTGAAGAAACTCTTGCTTTGTCATAGAGCTTGTTTCAAAATAACCCGAAATCCAAAGGGAAAACCCCATTGGCGTTTTGTCAAGGGAACCAGGCCAACTTCCAAATGGGGAGTCGGGGAGTCACTGCACCCCCACGCAACAATCCCATCAGCCATTTCAACAGACACAAAGGAGATGTGGTGGATGTTTTTACCTTCATGGTGCCGATAGGCGTAGTAGGCATAGTGATTCCCTCGCCCTAGGCAATCAGGCAGGCAGGTGCGGAGGTAGAAGGACACATGCACAAGGCCCCAAATGCACACACACACATACAAAACAAACACACCATGCCATAAGAAAGTGGGAAAGAAAACAGACAGATAGCAGAGGGTGAAAATGCAGCAAGGAGGAAAAATGCAGCATTACCTTGTTAACCCATTAATTGGATGCAGGCATACAAGCACACACACACACACAATGTTTCTGAGTATCTTTCACGGTCGGCTTTTGAGATATAATGCAATATTATGTTACCAGAGAGTATGCCATAATCCTAAATGAACGTTAAAGGATGACCTACATTTCAGCTGCAGGCAATCATAGCTGCAATCATTCCTTTACAGCCTCATAGATAGACAGACACACACACACACACACACACACACAAATCAAAACCGCTGCAATGATCTAAATTGGTTATCAAGGACGCAGGACCACACACACACAAACACACACACACACACACACACACACACAGTCCCAGCACCCATTATTTAGGAGAGCCACCAAATCAATGTTCCATCTTTTCCACAGAATGTGACCCCCCTCCATCAACCTGACAGGGAATGGCGTAGATGTGTTAGTAGTGTGTTTGGGTCGTCATCAGCCCAGATACGTTAATGACATGAAGCACATGACAGACAAAGAAGAAGCTAAAGAGAGAGAGGGATCAGTGGCAAGAATCAAGCTGTTAGGGCTGGTCACATTTAGCAAGGTTAAGCTGGCGTTTCCCCAAGATGCCCCTCCCACCCTCTTTCTTTATGCATCTCCATACTGGGATTTCTTCACTACATTCCAGGAGTTTTTTGTTGTTGCGACTTACCTTATGTTATACTCCAGGCCTCTCAACCTACCCAGTCTACGTATAATTCAAATCGATATCCCTCCTTTTCTCACAGGGACGTACAATTAGCACAAACCTAATGTTTGTTTTAAGAAAACTAAAAAATGTCACCATAAATGAATCAGTTTACACTAACCAGATCCTGTAAACAAAATTATAAATCAAATCAATTATGTGGTCCAGTCGCAACTGGGATGCCACAAATGAATTTTTGTATAATTATCAATGAATATAAACTTAGTTGCCGAGAAGCATAACAAATAAGTAACAAGACATGTTTTAGTTCTTGCTATGATTGTACCGTTTCCATAGAGGTGAGGGACTTATATATTTACTTAATTGTTTTGAAACGCCTCAAACCGTCTTGCGGTTCACAGGACGTTTATATTAAGCGTTGTATTCAGTCAATGGTCATAAAACAGTCTGATGTCAACTGTACCTCCATTCTTAAACTGGGTCAATACATTTACACTTCTGGTGCCGGATTTGTCATGCAGAGATTTTTTTTTGCACACTCAAATTCTGTTGAATTCTGCATTGGATTGTCAATACAGATCTATACTTCTTTACATGAAGACTGCATTGAACTTGACCCATATCACGGTTGTTACATTATGTAAATATTGAGGAACTGTCTAATATTTTTGGGTCGGTCATAAGCTCACAATTATATATATTTTATACTTAATACTAGTTGTGCATGAGTTAAAAGATGCTGTCATGAATAAGTATAATTTACAAAATAAATAAATAATTTTTTGGTGGCTTGTAATATTGAAATAGCATCTGCTCTGGCAGCATCAAGGACTCTATTAGCAAGTCTATTAACCCCCTGCTGTCATTTTTATACAGTGAGTGGAACCGAAACCACAGAAAACACATGATTTACTCACATTAGCACATGTAACCTTTGAGTAACCCTGAATGTCATCTACTGCAGCTGCCCTGCTGCCTGCTGGCCACCACCTGTCACAGCCGCAGTGCTCATCCGAGTAGCGACGGATGGGATACTAGAGCTAAGACGTCAAAGCTGCAGAAGCAGACACTGAGGGTGTTGTGTGTGTGGGGTTGCTACCTGGGCTCAGCTCCACCAAGTAAGGCAGTTTCTCTGGCGGCAGTGAGCTGCTGCTGCCGTCCTTCCCTCGTAGGCCTTTGTCGTCCACTTTCCTTCCCTTCCTTCCTTGGTAGTCGGGTGGTCTCTTCTTCAGCTGGAACACCAGCGCTCCTGAAACACGACAATAAAAGCTTTAGCATGTCAGACTGAAATCTCCTATAAGACTGTGGAGGTGAAGAGCTACGAACACAGCTGTAATGTCTGTAAGGCAGCAGGAGGGGGCGGTAGAGGCCAAGAGAAGAGCAACTAAGTCAGAGAAGCAACCTCAAAATCATTTTAAGGTGGTGTGTGTGAAAAAAAGCATGCTTCCAAGTGTGTGTGTGTGTGTGTGTGTGTGTGTGTGTGTGTGTGTGTGTGTGTGTGTGTGTGTGTGTGTGTGTGTGTGTGTAAGCATGTTTCGAAGTGTGTGTTTGTGAGAGAAAGAGTGTGTGTGTGTGTGTGTGTGCGTGTGTGTGTGTGTGTGTGTGTATGTGTGTGTGTGTGCACGTGTGAGAGAGAAAGAGAGAGAGAAAGACCTCTGTCAGCAGGCCAGTCCCTGAAGATCTGCAGTGGACACTCAGAATCGTCCAGAATCACCTCCTTGCCCGACTTATCATCTTGCTGCGAAGAAAACACAGAAAACAAATCAGTCACCCAATTCTACCAGTGACTGTATGCTACTCTCGGAGTCTGCCAATGTAGATTGTCTCTCAGTGTATGAACAAACATTTAAGTTAAATAATGTGTCTAAAAGATACCAATATTTAAAGATAAAGAGTCTTAGTTAACAATTAATTTAATGTGTCCTGATTTGATTAGAAAACAAAATATGACTAAACTTAATTCAATGCATTAGGTTGTCTGAAATATACAGTGTACACTGGATATAAATGGAGATGACTCAAATTTTTAAGTTGTCATGATGAGTCATTATAAACAGTATGAACAGGTTTTGAGAACAAAGACCAGATATGTAGGTTCTCCCTCCCTAATGAAATGATGCTGTAAATATTGCAGTTCTGCATTTCCCTGTGCTTTAGTCTCTTCAGCCAATTGCTACTGACTATCAACAGTGTGTGTGTGTGTGTGCGCGCGTGTGTGAGACTGTGGGTGCGAGCGTGTGTGTAGTCCCAGGAGTGTCTTCCTCTGTATTGGCTGTGGCAACAGCAGTTATTTCATATGATTGGCCATAGCCAGAGTGCATCCGAGAGGATAGATATGGGAGAGGCTGTGGAGAGGGCAGCCAAGTTCACCGTCACGGCCACGCATACACACACCAAAAGACAGACACATACAAACGCAGACATAGAGCATCTGCTGCTGCTACAGCACTCAGTCTGAAAGCAATTGCATTCCTCCCAAAGGTTTTAGTGCCAAGCAGCATTCTGTTTCAATCTGCCAGTCTGGTGAAGAGTTTGTGCGTTGTGTGTGTGTGTGTGTGCGCGTGTGTGTGTCCTTGGCTGTCCTCTGCAAAGAGGCTCTCAGAAGGAAGATGGATGATGGAGATGTGTTTATTGATGACACAGGAAGATAGAGGTTGTGTTTAGCGGGAGTAGGTGTTAAGAAGTGGGCAGTGGTCGGCAGTACACTCCCTTTTGAATTTGTTGCATGTCAAATCATGACGAATAAGGTGCTGTGACCAAATAGATATACTCAATGGGAGTCAACATCTGCTGAAGAGTATCCACTGCTGCTGGAGGAGCTTGCAAATCCCCCAAAAAACTTTCCGAAAGCCAAGTTTTCCTAAAAGTAGTTTAACTCGTACGGGAACGGAACAAACTTGATGGTTTTGGTTTGTACTATGGTGAAGGAGGTGTTTTTTTTATTTTTTATGAGTTGAAGGAGCTGCAGTGAGATGGACGAGCGGTTTGTACCCAGGCGATGCAGTAGTCTCCGGGGTTCTCCTTCTCCAGCCCGTACTTCTCCAGCGCCTCCACCACGGCAAAGTCAGCCGCGTCTCTCGTGGAGAGCAGGATGGTCTTATATGGGATGTTGGGCTTCAGACTGTCGGCGTATATCCGCAAAGTGCCTCCTGCAGGAAAGAACCAAACACATATTTTGTTAGTAATTGCATCCTTCTGATAAAATGCCCATGCTGCTTGATGCACTCTACGACTGCGGGGGAAAAGGCTGTGTGACAGCAGGGTAAAGCGGTGAAAACATTGTAAATATAGCACACACACGTGAGCTTTTTTAATTTTTTTAGGTAGCTTATATACATTTTGCTGGCCACGTGTCGACTGCCTTGAGGTAATACACCGACGCCGGATAATAATTTGTCTTCCTTAGCTCCAACACCATCCACGCCAATCAATAATGGTAATGATCGGTTCTTCAGGGAAACATCCATCTCCACCCCCCGGACATATAAACCACCATGTTTCTGTGCAGGCATACTGACGTGAACGTATGACATGAATACACAGAACAGGAAGCTTTGAGTGTTAAATTACATTTTTTCGTCAAGAAAAATGGAACTTGCGGACAGAGGGAGAGTTACTGTAGCGCTCATAAAAGATATTTAACGTACCGCACTTTCATTCGGAGACACGCGTAGCCGTGTGACCGTGATGTGTCAACTAGAAATGATCGCCTTCGCAAAACCCACATGGGAGCCATTCAGCAAAGCAGAGCGGGGTTTCGAGAAGCATTATATAAAACAAGCTTGTTTAAAATAGCAGTTACCGCTGGGACAACATCATTATCTAACTACAAGCCACCCTGTCCCACCGTGTGTCTGTGTGGACAGTGGTTAAAGCAGTTTTTAGAGTCGGGTTGACTTGTCCATCTGTGTCTGGCAGAATGATTGGGTAGTGTGTGAGTCACCGGAGCAGCCAGTGTGTTCGTTTCATTCATTTAACGTGTGCATGTTTCTTTTGGTGTGGGTCAACGTAACCCTTTGGTCTTCTGTGGACCAGCCGGTGTAAACTGAATGATCGGTGAATGTACATTTGACTATTCTATTAAAAAATTCCCAACTTCCCCATGAGCACTACTGGTGGCGAATAAAGCTAAAGAACACCTCTACCAGCCACTTCTTTCAGGCCCTCCAGGCAGATCTCTCGAGCAGCGAACTGTGACGTTCGAGTCTCTTTGCAGACTTTGTCTGAGGTTCACGGTCGGGTTTTCTTGAAGTCACAAGAGGACATCGGAAGACGTTTCCGAAGCCAAACCGACTGAATCTTTTCATGATGTCATTGTCAGTCTGGGAGCAGGTTTTTAGATTTGGCCCCACGTGTCGGTTTCCTAAATCCTGATCAGTCTTTTTTGGCTCCTGCTGCTTTGAAGCATCCCAGTACTTTCCACCAACGTCGTGCTACATAATAAGGATGGTATTAGCTGGGTGCTACTTTCTTCTTTCCAGGTTCAGCACAGAGACTGATTTTAGTTAAGTCTTCTTACAACAGCATCAATCTCGTCCAAGCTTGTCTGCATTTTTCTGTTGCTACCTTTCATTAAGGACATCCCTACTCTGGTCAACTGTTCCTCCAACCCCTGGACATAACTGTCCGAATGAGCACACCGCCAATTATATACAAACATATCTGAGCTGTGGGCCGTTGATTTAAAGGTCTGGAACCAGGCCAAAGAGTTACATTTTTAGCCTCATCTAACAGAATATTTTTTACTCCTATTTGTCTCAGAATGCTTAAGTGCTCTTTTGTGTTGGCAGGCCATTATATGTCTTTAACTCGGCGGTGCTGCAGAGAAGGTTGTCCTTATAGCAAGTTCACCAATCTCTTGCAGAGAAGCTCTGGAGGAAAGGAATCACCGAGCTCTTAATCACTCCTTCGACTCCAACCGACGTGCCTGGGTGCTGCATCTGGGCACACAGCCAGCTGTAGGGAAAAGTGTTTTAAAACTCCCTCTATTCCATAATAAAGAATCCAATCAAGCTCCAGTGAAAGTTTCTTCATACCCTTATCTGGATCTATGGCTCGACACGGTTCTGTCTCAGAGGCGTACGGTGATGTCATTGGCTTGATTTTTTTTCTCCGACAGACATGTATGATTGGCTGATCAGAGCCCAAGCTGGGTTTGGAAGAAAATGTTCTCGATACACGTGTGTGTGTATATACTGTGTGTATATATATATATTTGTTCATGTCATAAGAAGCTCCACAAGCGGTTCAAGTACCTGAGTCGGGCCTCCCATCGCTGCTCATGAACTCCTGCATGCGTTTCTCCAGTTTCTGCTGGCGCCTCCTCTTCATTACCACCTCTGGGTTGGAGATTGTCCTGGTGAAGCTGGTCTCCGGCATGTCCTTGTAAACCTCTGCCGCCAGACGACTGTTTTCCCTTAACCATGGAACGAGGGAGACAAATGACGTGTGGGAGGTGACAGAATAAGTGAGGGGGAGGGGGTAAAAAGAAGATATATGGAGGAACAGAAAGGTCAAAGTTGATTCTTTCCTCTTTTGTAGTTGTCTGTGCTTTTCTTGGCATTATAAAAAATCTAAATATTCTCGCCAAGGGCTGAGATGATGTATAAGGGCAAGACAGAAAGATGGATGAGGGCGTGTCTTACCCATCCTCCCGGGGGAGCGCCTGCTCGTCTCCATCAGGGATTCGGGGAAACTCCTTCTCCCTCTTCTTTTCCTTCTTCTTCTCCTTCTTGGATAAAGTCCTCTTGAAGTTCTGGATCACGCCATCCTTCTCCTTCTCCGGACCATTACTCTGACTCTTCTGGTAGAGAGGGGAAGAAGAGTCAATGAGGTGCTCCAAGCAACTCCGAGGAGAAGCCGGCTTCAGTTCGTAATAACATACCCATTTCTGAATGTATAAATGAGGGAACAAACTGGAGGACAAGATGGGTGTTCCTCAATCATCAAGTCAAGTGTAATGAAGCGTTTTGGTTTAGTTTTAAACCTTATTTATAAACGTATGCAGTTTCTCATGCAGTTTTTTTTTTTTTCACAGACTAGACATCAAAACATGATCAAAATGAGGGAATTTAGAAATATACATATATAGTTTGTCATATATCTTCCACAATGGACTTCTCACTGTATTGCAAAATGGTCTCATCTGAATCAAATCAAACATTTCACTCGATTGTAACATCCCAACATGATGATCTGTGTTTTTTGTCCAATCTTCCTGATGAAGTACACAAAAATGTCTCCAAATACCAACAGGCGACGACAACAACAGAGAGCAGCCGACCTTAAGAAGGATGTCGTTCTCGTTCTTCAGGACGAATCGCCCTTCTCTGTCGTCTTTGTTCCAGTTCAGCTGAACAACTAGCGGCTTCTCGTCCAGGTCCAGCTGACGCTCTTCTAACAGACACAATCACAGACACAGCAGTTCATCTCAGAGTCAACGATGTCATATTATTATTACTCCCAACATAGAAACGTTGAATTTTTAAGATAGCTCTGTCTTATCCCCAGCTCACGGGACTCACCACCACTGACGTGGACCTCATACAGGGAGTATTTTGGCGAGGACAGCATCCTCATGTCGGGTCTGAACTTCTCGGCTAGAGTCTCGATGACGTCCTGCGTTGTCGCTGTGCTGGACACTCTGATGCACTTGGTGGCAAAGTTGCCGGCAACGCGGTCCTGAAAGTAGAACCGCATCACGCCGTGGAATTCCAAGTCCTGTTGAAGAGAAAGAGACAATGAGTTTATAATGTGTGTTTTACAAACTGTTAACCCGAAGCGGGTGGTTGCAGTGCAGAAATATATTTTACAGTGTGTTAATGTTTAAATGCATACAAAAACCTGGTCACTGTGACTATGTTTGGCATTAAAGAACACAACGTTTTCATGTCGCGTTTTCATGTCGAGCCAACAGATTAAAATGCTCCCTGACAATTATTCATAGATTGCAAAAAATAAATAAACTTAAAGCAATCATCAGCAACCAAGGACTGTGCAGTAAGGTTCCGCTCCCTTGACCGTCACGGGAGAACAGAAGCAACACTGGCTGAGAGCCAGGAAGTGCAGTGTGTCAGCAGGTTGTGTGACGACAAGAAAAGAGGGTTGTTTCATCATTCGTTAGCCTGCCGTTTGAACCTCTTTCACGTATTTTTGTGCACTGCTGCCGACTTCAATAACACCGTTTCCTAAAAAAGTGTTAATTCTCTGCAATATATTCAGAAACTTCCAGGTAATTATTCTAATTTACTTGGTTTTAAATGCAGCTTATTTTTGAGGAAGTTCTTATTTTCCCTATAATAATAATTACCCAAAAAAAACACAAGTTCTTTCCAGGAAACTTCCCTACTTCCTGGCTCATGAATAACGCACTACCCCTTATTGTGTTTTAGACTTCTCTCACGGTACTGGCCTAAGGAAACCTCTCTCTCTCTTACACAAACACACAATGCACAGGCTCAGGCCGTGCTGAATGTGAATCTGCAGGCTAAAATAGACACCCAGGGCTATCGACACTGTACGTGCATGTAGGTGCAAATTTATTGCCGACATGTTGACGTTTCACTTTGCACAGACTTCTACGATGAAACAAGAATGTCTTAAAAAAATACAAGCACACCCAGTCCTGATATAATCATATGTAACACGGTGCTGACACAGCATGTGTGTGCATTCGTCAAGGTTTCGTCGTTAAACTGGCCTCATATTTCATTGTAAAAAACTGTCTCAGAAAGCCTTAGATCTCCGAAGGAGCTTGTAGACATTACAAAGCGAGCATGTGCTCAAAACTAATAGGCGATATAATCTTGCTCTCGGCGATATAAAAGAAGAAAGAAAAGAAAACACTGAACCAGGACGGAAACGATCCTGTACCATCTCAGTGAAATCAAACTGGGTGCCAAAGTATCGCAGTAATATGGTAGCAACCGTGAGCAAAATAACGTAAACACAATAAAAATACGAGTGGAGACACGACAACCACAATATACAGCCTTGAAACTTGCATACAAATCTGTGCAAGAATCACGGAGGATTATGTAAATGGTATTCCCCTGGAGGATTTCAAAGTTATACTATAAATGAGTGTTTTCCTCAAGAAAAAGATGCACTTTAAGCTTTACGTTTCTTTAAGGACTGATTGCTTACAAACTTAATGAAATCCGTATCCATGATGTGAGATGGGGATGTTGTGCCTTCGGAAGTGGAAATCCCTCGACTGTGGTAACCTACAACGAAGGTATCTTTCCTGTCAGGATGCCAACGAAGCAGTTTTGAATTGTAAAGAGAGTCCTTTTTCAGGATCACAGCAAAATAGACAAACTGCTTGACGAGTGTGTGTGTGAGCAGCGTGACTTAAGGCAATGATTTACACAATATAACTAGATTAAAACTAAGAGGATGTGAGGACTGAAAAGAGAGGATTGCTGATGAAACTGTTTTCTTCTTCTTTCTTTCAAGGAAAGACAAAACATTCCCCTCTCTCCATCTCTTTCTCACCCGTTACATCCCCCCGTATTCCCTCCCACGTCTGATAGAGACACAGTCAGGCAGAGTGGAAACACTGAGCATAGTTTCGATAGGCAAGGGTGGGGTTGGGAATGTGTGTGTGAGTGTGTTGTGATTTACTGCTAGAATGTGGGTCATTGACGGTTGCCGTTGTCAAGCTTGCGCAACCATTGGTAACGGTTACTGTGGAGACACCCAGTTAAGAGCCAGTGGTGGATAATTAACAAACTGTCTGGTACAACCGCAGCCTTTTGGCCACTGGGAATGGACAAGAGCAACCACATGCCATTTAAGTCCAGTGCAGCGGTCCTTCTCCCCCCTGTGCCTCTAGGTTATTGTCTAAATACCAACACCCCCATGTTCACGGCCATGGTCCAGTTTTGCACCCACGTATTTGCAGACCACAGCAGGCTAATCCCTGAGATTGCACACCTCAACCCAATGGCACAATCCTACACTCCTATCCCTACAGAAAAATGGTCTGGTCTAACTTTCCTGCATGTCTAGGCCAAAGTCCAGGGCTAAACCACCATGTATCAAGGTCATGTTCCAAGCCTACACTCCCATACCTCAAGACGTCAACGCAATTGTCCGATTGAAAAGGAAATGCAAACTCATTTGCTGGAGCTCAAGTCCAATAGCTGTCATGTTGCCTCATACTTCCAAGAAGCTGCAGTAGCCTTCCTGAAGATGTTCATTACACTTTCAAACTCTCCCTATTTGTGTGGCTAACGCTCGCTTACCCATCAAAAAATAGATTTATTCAATCATTCAGCTGCATTCGGACTACAATGATTAGGTAAAACCTCTCAGTCTGTGCCACCATGACAATGTCTGCTGACAAGGCTGCTTGGGCGAATCATGGGAGTGGTAGTCTTGAAGTAGTAGTGGATAGATTATAAATGAAAAAGCTTACTACAACTACCACTTACAATGACTCCACGGCGTATTTGGTTGAATGCCACACATACAAAACCCAATAACAAATTTGATTATGAAAGGTTTGACGTGCTATAAAAAGACAATAACTCACTGAATGATACACAAGGTGCTGGGGCCTGGACAACATGACTATACCGCTTATATTTCTTAAATATATCTTGGCTTCATTTCACAATTAAAGCCTTAATGTTTCACAGTTTTTCAAAAAAGGGAAAAAATCGTACTTCATTATTTTTAAAAAGGGGCACAAGCCTGACCTCGGATGCCACATTTAGCGCATTCCTTCAAACTTATTTGAGCGTCTCAGCGAAATGTTCAAAATGTCATGCGGCAAAAACCAGAACAAACTGTTCAGTTGATCCTTTCTGCAGCTTTCACTCTAATAATCCCTAACAGCTTTTATTATTTCGCAAACGGCACACAGGCTGACAGGAAATGCTAATGCAGCAGTATGTCACCGAACACAACAGCAGCCTGGATAAGGCCCCGCTGCACGCCGTCTGTCACACACACACACAACTGAGGTTCAGGGAAGCATTTGATGTTGGACTACTTCTGTCACTGTGGGAATTGGGTTTATATAATGAGTAAATAGGCAGCGCACACACACACACACCTCTCAATGTAACATTAATTAACTAATGTGTATTACACCTATATTGTATGGTGTGTGTGTGTGTGTGTGTGTGTGTGTGTGCGTCGTAACCCTCCTTTGTACGCACGCATGAACAGAACGAGAAAGATACGCGAGCGATACCCGTGACTAAACTTGTGAGACCGGACTGTTTATGACACACATTAAGAACGGCACACGGTAAACAGATGTTATCATCTCAGATCAAACCTGAGACCAGGGAGGGAGACGGTGTGCGTTTCTGTTCATGCCGGTTTTAGTCACACGGTATATAAATCGCGGTAAATCGATTATCCGTGTACAGATACATTTATTGACAAACATCAACTTCCACCAATACAAAAAAATATGTTCTCATCTAAAAGATAAGATAATATGGTATACCTGGTACTGAAAATCCCATATCGAATCATCCATAGCAGACACTTCCCACGTTCCCTTTTATGGTCTCAAAAAAAACCTTTGATCTAGCACATGCCATTTCATCCGTAGAAGTGAATGTGTGAGAGACTCAGTGAAGAAAAAGTGCACCGCGTGAGAGATAACCCCCGACTTCAAAATCCCGCCAGCGTGCTCTCTGACTTACACCAGAGTCAAAGGTCACCCAGAGGAGAGGTCGAAGGTCACGCCTGTGTTAGTCTGAAAAAGTGAGTCAACTTCACCCTTTGGCTGTAAAAAAAAAAGACAAAATAGCGTGCGTGCGTGCGTGCGTGCGTGCGTGCGTGCGTGCGTGCGTGCGTGCGGTCAGATATATCTATGGATGCGTTAGGTTGTGTTATAAGTAACTTAATCTGTTAGGAATTCAACAACTGGATAAACCAAAGAAACAGACAGTTCAGTGAGGTTATTTTATCTAACGGGGTCGTGACATGAGGGAGATTATGGTCGTTAGTGGCCACACATGTGGGACTTCTCTCCGGGGCGATTCACGAACGAGGGGCAACATTGTAACCGAGCCTTGCAACCCCATCTCCAACCAATAGGAGAGCTGGGCAGTTGTCAAAGTCAGAGGTTGCACAACAAATGGCAAATAATGAAAACAATAAAACGCCAGCCTGTGGTAAAAAAAAATAAGGAAAAGTATGCTAGCTGCCAGAGTATGTTCTTTAGCAACCACCTCAATCCTTTGATATGCCTACAATTTATTAATAACAAAACAATTTTAATTGGATTGTCTCTATAACTATCATATTGCCAGAAATAATGTTTGTTTTATCAAAGAAATAGTTCAACAATATCACAACATAGCACAGCCTGTCGTGAGCTATTGCTTAAATATGTGCACGTCTATCAACATGACATAACATTACATACATACATAAACTGTGCGTTTAATCACTTTAATGCAGTTCCTCTTTATGAACGTCAAGTTCAGGTACCTTTGTAAAATGCAGCGAGGAAAAGCAGATGCGAGAAACTACATTAGGAAGCTGCTTACTTGCAAAAAGGGAAAATATTTATTTAAGCTTCAGATGTGCACACACGAGAAGGACAGCCTGCCCGAGGAGCAATAAGCTCAAAACCCATATTATGCCTCTCATCAGCCTGTTGTCTTAGATCCTTCCTAATGTTTGCCTTTTGCTCTGTGCACACTGCTGTTGACGCATCCTCGTCGGAAGCTTCAAGAAAATGTTTTTCGCGAGCCAGGCGTTTGTGCAGGTTGGTATTTATGGCGATTACAAAAAAGCAGAGGTATAATGTACTAGTGAAAAGAACAAAGAAACCCTGCTTGGAAGGAGAGTCCACTTGACAGACCAGAGCACTTCGTCACAAACAGTTATCACTTCAGAGTTATCCGTCACCATCTCCACACTCCCACGTCTGCGTCTCGCGAGTAAAAGCAGCAGAGCCTCCAGAGCTGCACACACAGACACAACTTTGTGTGTGTGTGTGTGTGTGTGTGTGTGTGTGTGTGTGTGTGTGTGTGTGTGTGTGTGTGTGTGTGTGTGTGTGTGTGTGTGTGTGTGTGTGTGTGTGTGTGTGTGTGTGTGTGTGTGTGTGTGTGTGTGTGTGTGTGTGTGTGTGTGTGTGTGTGTGTGTGTGTGTGTGTGTGTGTGTGTGTGTGTGTGTGCGTGCGTGCGTGCGTGCGTGCGTGCGTGCGTGCGTGCGTGCGTGCGTGCGTGCGTGCGTGCGTGCGTGCGTGCGTGCGTGCGTGCGTGCGTGCGTGCGTGCGTGCGTGCGTAAGTCAGGGAGGGCTCGAAGGGGGGGTTATCAGGTGTTTCAGGAAACTAACCAGAGCTCCATTTCCGAGCACGTAAACTACTTTCGGCCTCTGGTGTGACGCTTCTGTGCGGAGACCGAGCATCGCTGCGTGTCCGAGTGCTTTCTGGTCCAAAAATAAGACGTCGTTCAGTATTTAGAATGGAGGTGCAAACCACTGGGCTGGACAATAACTCAACAGCCCGGCTAACCGTCTTTCCAATAGTGTGGAGACGAACTCTGAGATCTAAATTATAGTTGCACGTCAATGATATAAACATTCTCAATCAAGTGCCGTTAATGTGAAATAAAACGTGGAACAAATATCTTAATGTTTAATCCTGTTGCGTCTTTAAATGAATATGCCATATGTGCAGCGCCTGAGTGTTCTGTGTGTAGCCAACATGACCAAATCAAATAGTATCTTTGACATACGAGTGGTTCTTCGTTACACATCTGCAACAGTATTTTCAACAGTGGGCCATAGTCTCGATCACCCTCGTGTTAACTCCTTCAGCAATAGACTTAAGACATTTATTTGAGTAAAAATATTGGATTGCATGTGGCATCAATTGCACTGAACTGCAGCCCCGACTTTCATTAAAGACAAATATTGGCAAACCAAAAAAAAAGGTTACACCCTAGTTTCCATGGAGACACTGAATACTTGAATTTGGATTTGGAGAAGGGAGGAGAGGGGCTTTCTGGATGATGGCTGTTTGAAAATGAGAATAGATTCCAGCTGCTGTGCGTCATCTTAGTCTCATACACACACACACACGCACACAAAACACACTCGCACACACACCTAATAAAATTAACTGAGTTCCTGAGTCAATATTGTTGCAGCCCCACCTGCAGTAACATGGGGGGATTCCTTCCCTGAGCCTGTGTGCAAGGTCAGCTGGGCCGAGGTTTTGAACTCGATGTTGGGAGGGGAAACTTATCCCACATCAGATCCCAGGGAAGGCGTTTCACACACACAGATACACCAACAGATGGAGATCAAATTAAAAGATGAGGAGGAGACCGGCGAAGACAAAGAATCCCATCGCATGAAGCGGGAGAATTACTTTACCTCTTGTTTTAAATAGCCAAAGGATGCCAGGCTTACGGCACATTATCCACAGTATCGGATGTCTAGGATTGCAGATGTACAATCAGAAACTCAAGTCCACTTCCTTTCTTAGATTTTAAAAAGGGTTGATGGCATGGCCTCAAGTAAAACAAAAGGCTGGAAACAAAAGCTATGGAAAAGTGTGGAAACACAGTTCAGTCTATCGTCAGGTTTTAGAATTTCCCTAAAACCATAAAAGACTTGTATTTAGAATGAAGAAAATTACTTTACTACAAGATATAAATGATTATGACATTAGTGTTTCATCAAATACTTTCACCTGAACAAACAAGATAATTGCGCTACTTTTGAGCATGAACACCAGAGAATTCCATTGTTCATCGTTTAAGTGGACGTCTACCTGGAGATTCATACAGTTGAAATGAAGCTGAGGATCGTACTTTAGCCACTCCCAGTCACCCTGGGTGCTTTGACCAAGGAAAGGGGACAAATATTAAAAACGTTACAACAAAGCAGTTGTGTCTTCTAACAACGTCTTAAAAGTTAGGACTGAAAATCATGACAGTGCCAATCTGTTGTTTCATTGACTATCCCAAATAACAAAAACAACCTGAGCCACCAGCAAAAACAAAAAGGGACGCAGCGGAGGCCTGTTGTCCTGCCTGAATGAAATGACTAAATGCACACATTTCCTCAGTGGCTTCAAAGAAAAGCCTCTTTGTTTCAGGTGAGTTTCTGCTCTGGTATCGAGCCGTCCAGTCACCAACCACCTCCCCCCTTCCATCCAGCTCACCCTGTCATCCTGACAGAGCAAGGCATTGCTCTGTCCCTGATTGCGTGTGTGCGTGTGTGCGTGTGTGCGTTACAATCAACTTTCACCTAAAAACACAGTGAAAGGGGTTAAAGTTCTCAGATGAAAAACAGAAAAACCTCACATGGACTACGCAGTAGAAGAGACCTGTAAATCACAATGTCGCCACATCCCAAAGCACACCCCGCTTTATCATCTTACTGTAAATGGGCCATAACCTAAAGAAAGAATAGGGATGCCCCCTCCCAGTCGATTAACTGACTAACTGGTTGTTTTGGGCTTCATCAAATAAGATTTTTTCTTCTTTTGCGCCGAATTACTTATTTCCATGTATGAGCAAACCTCTGGTAAACACAAGATTGAAAAAGGTACTAGATATGATATGATGGCGTTTGCTTGCTTGGATGTAGGAATTTATTATCCCAGACATCTGTACAAGAAGTGATGAGTTTCATTGATAACAGCTCAACACCGGTCAAAAGACAGTACACGGCGTAATTATGTTAGCGTGTAAATGTAATTAGTCATGTGTAAATGCAGCGTGGCCTGATTTTATGACAATAAAGACAGGAAAACATGGATTGTGCAATAACAGTAAACATCATCAACAGGGAGACCTCTTACTAAAATATGATACTACTCGAGTAATCCAAAAATATCAGCATAGGTATTTGTTTCAGCCGCGAAAAAAAGCATATCGGTTGAACTCTGGTTGAAACGTGTAAAAATAAGAGTCAGAAACTAACTGGATAATGAGTAAGCATTCGCTTCTGCTCCATTTACTCATATTTTCGCTCTTATTCTCAGTAACTACAAAAGGGAAGAGAGAGAGAGAGAGAGAGAGAGAGAGAGAGAGAGAGAGCATAGATACCAGAAAGGTCACACATGCTCCTGGGCTTGTTTGTGTGCATCCGAGTGTGTATGTATGTACAAGAAAGATCAAGAACGGTCTGCAATGGTTTACGGGGTTGGGGTGAGTGGGGTGAGGGGGGGGTCAGGGGGCACGGCACCTATGATCAGGGCTATGGAGTTACATACAACACATGCGTGTGCGCACACACGAACGTGAACACGACTGTGACCTTACGAGGCATTTTTCAAGGTCCCAACTAACGTGCGGAAAATAGAGACGCACCCATCGGAGGGCGACGTGCACACACATGCACAGACGCATACGTAATGACGCATGCACACACACATGCACACAGACGCACGCTCGCTTGGGATGAGGCGTTGAATTATGCAGGTCGGCCCACATCTCTCTCACAGCCTTGGAGTGACTTTGGTGGGGTGGAGTGTCAAAACAGACCAAAACAGTCATATAGTAAACCCGTCTGATATACTGTAGGTAAAAGAGCAGACGTGCAGACACCCGGATATCAAAGAACTGGAGAGTAATTGACCGCAGGGTGACCTGTATCATCTGGAGTCCTCTTAACATTCTTAATAACCAGAAGTCATCTGCACGCTTAATCCTGGGGGAATCTGCTGTGTCGGTAATCTGCAAAGTAAAAATTCCGCTGCAAATTCGATCAAATTTGGAGGTCATTTGGTAATGTTAGTCCCGTGTGAAAGTGCATCTCAGTAGAATCTCAGTGAAATGGGTCTTTTTTTTACCTCTGATTTTTTTTCCGTTTTCCCACAAATTCTATACGATTATTTAGCTGCTCCGCATTAGGACCGATTTGGAGAAGGTGCAATCTAAAACTGGTAAATCTCTTCTGCTGTTGACAAAATCTCTTTCCTCCACTTAAGTTTGTCCATTATTCTATGAGACTTTTGATTAAAGCAAACTCAATCTCATAACTGTAGACGCTGACACTTAAAGTTGCATAACAAGCAGGCAAACTGCTGAAGACTGGCTGACAGTCCTGGAAGAAAACGGACTCAGAGTTTACTACTTATTTGTAACATGGATTTAGTAGGGATGCAACAATACTGGTGTTGGGTAAGGTGCCGTCTTCTTGTACACCTATTCTGATAATACCGTACCCGATACCACAATGACAACAGGGTGTTACCCTCTCGCCAGTTGAGCACAATGACCCCGCTGCAACGATGACCGATGCACAAACAAGTTAACTCCATCATCAGCTGAAGTTCATGCGCAAAACAGGCCGACCCCAAGTTCACCCGTCTGGGACATTTAGCGGCCATGCTGTTGGGTGCATTGGCCACTTTCCCAGTAGGTCTCCGCCACATCAATCAGTTTCACTTTGGCTGCAGAGTTGTCTGCTGTGTCTGCCTGACTTACGCCAGTGTATAGTAGGCCAGCTAGGGTCCAGGTCGAGAGTGTGAGAGCGTGTGTGTGATGACGGGTGTGAAGACAGCAGTAACGTTATTAGCGGTGGGGGCTGCGGTCCGGATGTTTTTTTAGTCGTTAAAAAAATGCTCTTACTCCAAAAGACCAGTGAGGAGACCCAGAAAACCAGGAACATTTCTCCACGTTAGTGAACGATGCACATTGTTTTTAGATGAGACTGGGTGTCTTTGCAAAATCTAGAAATTATTCTAGTCTAGGGTACGCAGGAGACTGAGGGATAAATCCTATTACACCAATGGGTACCTGTCCACAAACAGCTGACACTCCTGTGGCCACCGACGAAACCCAACACTGACAAAGGTACCGAACGCTGCTATGGCATCCACCTCGCAGCTGGGGTGTCATGTTGCCATAGCGCTGGTAGGCGGGCCATGCCCAGTTATCAGGTGACATGTGGACAAACAAAGAAAGGAGGCAGCCAAATATGCTGCTGCAGCAAAAACTGGCCCAAGTGGAACAAGATAAACCATAAGACTCCTTACAAGCAGAAAGAATTTCAGTTCTGTACATTAGGACTGAAAATCACCGCAAATACTGGAAAGCAATTCAAACTCAGTGAGATAGAAGCAAAGTAAGCCCTCCTCCTCCTCCTGACCTGAATCCCACTGTCCTGATGATAAAAATGGATCTGAACGAGGATCTCAAAATCTCGATAGTGCGTGGCTCTGTTATCAAACCCGCACTTTTTCCACTGAAGGGTTTCAAACCATTTCCACCCCCAGGTGTCGACACAATCAGTAATACTACCCATGTGCCTCATTTGGAGTTCAGAATTACAGAAAATATTAAGGATCGCACTCGTGCCACAAAGAAAACCCGACATAAGAGACGCCTCACGCGAAGTGCCATTCAACCAATCGTTCGTAGTGCTTCAGGTTGTAACTATTTTTTTTCATGAACCTGATGGTTAATTCATTAGTCTGTTTATATTTGCTAAATAGTGAAAAACCTCAGTGCAAACAACCCGAAACCAAAAGTCCAAAACAGAAAGATATTCAATTTACAGTGGTATAAAACAGAGAAAATCTGCAGAAAACTCACACGTAATTAGCTGCAAGCAGACAGTTTTTGCTTAATGCATGATTGATGAAAATAGTTGGCAGTTCATGATAGACTGACTAAACGTTCGACTCAGCACTAGCCTCATTATTTGTGTGGGCAGTCCTGTACCATTGGCTATATTCCTACATGTCACCAGACCTATAAACTTTTCAAACGACATCACACACAACAAGTGTAGCATCATCTGTATAACACTCGTTAAAAGGGTCTAAAATGTATCCGAAACATAAGGCACTCTAACTGGCATTAGAAATGTCTCAATAAAAGTTGCAGATATGCTGAAACTGATGCCACAAGTATTCAAATTAGTAGATGACATCATCTGGCCTTCACCAAAGACCCGTTTAAAAGCAGCAGAAGCCCTGGTCTGGGCACAATTCCCCACATGTGCAGGATTTAGTGCACCAGGACGGTCTGGCAGTCACTTCGCAGAACTGTTTCAAATACTTTCCACTGGTTGGTTCAATAAAATACCTGGTATCAACTCTGCCACTGTGCTGATGGGTGATGTAATCATTTGTATATGGGCTCTGCCTCCTTAGACAAACAACTGACCATGAACAGCAGCCTGACTGCAGCCTCTCCTGTTCCACACACAGACTAACACACACTTACTCAGGCCACATATCATAACGTCCAGACAGACTTGAATATTAACGCAAAACACATTTTGGGAAGCAAGTTAGAACAATTACTTTGTTCTCTTTCTTTTCCCTGAGAGATTTACACCCAAATACACACACACAGATACAATAACCCACGCCCAAACACATTCTGGGCTTGCTTCAGCCGTAGTAACGCATCCCCACTGTCCTACTGCACTGCTGTGTGTTTGTGAAAGCCATTCTTGTGAAAGTGACAGCCAAGAACAACAAATATGAGCGGCTGGAGCAGCGTGGAGGGAAGTCCCCGGCACACTGAGGTCACCCACACGGTATTATTGTATTTTTCTGTTCAAATTCTCCATCAGGCAGGCGGGTGGGTCTGTGCTGAGACAGGGTGAGGACAGGGTGCAGCACCATTGGGGGGAGGCTTCTAACAACGAGCAGATGAGGAGTGGAATTAGAACAACACATCAGGGACACAGTTGGTATGTTACTTCAGGCTGCCTGTCTTGGCTGGCCGCTCATCCCTTGCTGTCCTTGTGGCCTATTTTGCTGAGAAACAGTCAATAAAAGTTACATTCTATCGACAATGTTTGCCGAGTCATCATGCATTTGTACTGCTCGGCTCAACTTAATACGAGCTGGGCTTTCATTTAACCAGAAGGATTTATGTTCAGATTGGATATGTGATCAAAAATAAAAACACACCGTTATCTTATAAGACCCTGAACCGTAAGTGCTTGCACAAATGCTACGATAGTTAGCACAAGCTTTCTAAGTTGACAAAGCATTAGGTGTTATCTGTGGTCACTTGGGGACAGCAGAACCAGTTGAAAACACATCTGATACACCAACTGCCCAAAAACCTACAAGGGTTGAGTTTACGGTCACATATAAGATACATAAGAAATGGAGTAAGAAGATTAACCATTTTACATTTTTTACTTTAAAAACGACTTGAACGATTGATTAATTGTCAAAATACGTACATTTAACCCAGAAATGCAAGGGTATATGAAAGTTGTTTTTATTTGCCTTTGTTTTCAATGTGGATTTCTATCTACCAGCTAAATCCAATATTGTTGTTGCAGCCCTGCTACCACCGTCCTCGTAAACTACCAACATACAGCAAACAATAGGTTTTACTCCCAGTCATGACACTGGGCCGTTCCTCCTCGTTTTCCCTCCTTCTGGGCGACGACTTAGACATTGATCTGCTGCAAAGCACCATGGGAGCTGGTAGCGAGCGGTGCTACAAAACACTCAGTCATTGGGCCCTGATTGCTGTCTGATCCTGTGAGGTCAACCAAGGGGGGGTTTCCTCCCATGTGATTGGCCCACAGGGAGGCAGACGGCCTCTGACTGACAGGTAGGGGGAGCATATCAGCTGGCTGAGAGGGTAGCAAGGACCAAACGGAGGCCCAGAGGAGAGAAGAAAAAGAGGGGAGGAGGTGAGCCAGGCCTCTGAGGGGATTAACACGGTCTGACAGGCTGGCTGGGACAAACACACACACACACACACACAGACACACACACACACAACCATCCACATCCACACACACACGCACACACACGCACACATGCACACATGCACACGCACACGCAGCTTGTAGGGCGGGCTGCTCTGCTGAGCACACACAATACACTGCTTGTTTTAGAACAAGAGGAAAGAGAGAAAAGATAGATAAGAGAGAGGCCAAATCACAGAGAAGGAATGTGTGTTTGACAGAGGGAGAGAGGGCAAAGCGAGAGTGAGATTATGAACCACAGGTGTTTCCATGGAGAGAAACTCCCTCAGTAGTCCTAATGCAAATTCCACGACTTTCCCAATTATCCTTCTTCTCCAGTTTATTAAGGAGTGAGAAACGTCTGGACTCAAACCACTGGAAGCAGTCTGCCGCAATAAATGTCTGAAACTAGCCACGGAATACATTTCTTTCGGTTTGTACAATCCCCCCTCACATTCTCCAGTGTCCACAGAGAGTCTGTCCTCTGTTACCTGACCTTCCTCGTCTGGAATTCACCGCTCAAAGAACCCTGTTTGCATTCCAGGAATTCCAGGACCAGCAGGATCCCTGAAAACGATGACATATCACCCATTTGGATCCCCACACAAGTCCTCAACCACTCATACAGAGGCCATGCTGATGTGTTATCCCGGGCTGCTTAGTAAGCCTCTTTAAGGAGCGCTTCACATATATTGATCAGGGTTCGGCAGTCCATCAGGGAAAATTAATGGCCTCCAAATTAGAGCGGGGTTTCTGCAAATTTGGCCAGGTATAAATTAAGGCTTAAAGAACCTGTGCATTAAAGTAATTATGGATTATCTGATGTATTTCGCAGCCTAAACAAATGTGTCAATAAAAACACTGGCGTGTAACTGGGATGACTTCTCATTGGAAACTCTGCACAATATAACAATTGTGCCATTGCTTTGAGTCTGCAATCTAAATCTTACGTCGTCGTTTTCTCTAAATACAAAATAACTGAGGTAGCTTAAGTTGTGCTTGATGGTACATGCTGAAAATTTGAAAACGACCCGTAATTAGTTGCACATTTGCCTGCTACAGCTTCGAGTCTAAAATTAGCCTCATCGCTTTAAACCTGGAAGCACAGACTGCAGTGCTTCGTATACAGACACTTTACCAAAGGCTGCAGTAGGATTCATTTTTCTTATCATTTCTTACCCCCTCCTCATTTTGAATGATACATTTTCATGAACACGTATTGATAGAGACCCTTTTTTTCAAATAACACTCATGCAGCTTAAACCCCTCCATGGGAGGCTGAAGTGGACTTCCTAATATGCTGAAAATAAACAGCGGTGATAAATATCCTGGCTGTCCCGTGTGACGCCCATCCTTCTTTTTTAACGGGCAGCAAGCAATAGGCCATGGCCAGCTGCATTAATTACAGCTACTACGGTGAGCGATGTGGCCGGACAACGATCGGATACTGATCTGAAGAATTCACATATCAAAAGGAATCATTATTTTGAAAATGGGAATTTATGAATAAAGACATCCATGCAGTCAGAATGAAGTGCACCACAGCGGCGTTGTAGGTTGAACGAATATGACAACTTGCAACCAGTGGAATCAAAACCAACTTAATGTTTAAACCGTAAAACACCCAAACAGAACCAAACTCAACATGAATGAGCAGCGGTTGGCTGATGGCAGTGAGCTGCAAGGTTACTCATCCAATCATGACAGTCCGTCTGTCCGCGCGTGTGCGTGCGAGATATAGGCCGGCCATAACTCTGCTGGACAGGCCATAAGACTTGCGGTCGTGATCTTTTGCCCGGCTTCGTAATGAAGCGCACCACGAACACACCGGTTGGCCATGGAATGTGACATTTGAAGCTGCAACTGGTTGTACTGATGAGGCGGACACTTGTGGACATGGACTCTCAGACAGAAAGCAGTGCTCAAGTTATCTGAAGCCTACGGGGTGTTAGGGAGGCTGGAACTGCAGCCACGATGCCGTCGCTGGTGAGGAGAAAACCGGGGCCAGAGCCTCCGGGAGTCTACAGGGTCAAATTAAAGCTAAATACGGGTCATTCCACAACAACTCACCAAGACCAGTTCATGTCTTGGATTTCCTTGAAATAAAAATCAAGTGAAAACTTGTATTAAATTCACGGGGGCCTTGCAAAATCTTTGTGTGTTCTTTTTCATTGGACTGGGATGGGATTTGTACTGTACATCCAAGAAACCCTTTTTTAATTTGTATTCATGTTAATGGATAGTTATTGATTTTTACAGGAATTAAATAAAACTCAAGGTAATTAATTAATTAACAGGTTACGCTTGCGCGATGGTCAAGATTATTGGCGACTAATAGAGCCAATAATCCATGAGTTCGCCTTTTCTGCTGTTGCCCTTCAAAACAAAAGCTCAACATTGAGCATGAATTGAGAGTGGCTGTATCAAGCCTGCAACCCTGTTTAAAAAAGATTTGTAGTGGAAAGCCAGCTCATTGCCACTACTGATACTAATAAAACTTGACACAAATCTGCACTAACTTGCACGTTATTGTTTTGAAAATGTATGCAGTGTAAAACTCTTTCTTGCCAAATATTTGAACTTGTTTTGTTTAGTTTTTCACAGGTTGCACTTATTGTTATTATCTTGAAAAGATATCCAGTGCAAAACAGATTAATTGTAGTCACAATAAGCTATTTCTTTGCCAGTGTGCTTTTTTGCACATATATAAAACTTGATTTGCAATGTTCTAACAAAGTGATTGCACATTTGGTTTACTTGAAAGTGATTGCAATTTTCTTTATTCTATTATTTGAAAAAGCAAAGTTAGACCCCATTTGCACTTGTTGCATCTCGGGAGGGGATTTGTTCTTGCAAGATGTCTCCAAGAAGCAAACGTAATCTTTACTGCTCCCGAGTGGAACTACATCAGTAAGCGTTCAACGGTAATAGCCACTCACTGAAATTACACCGAAATCAGCCCTTGCACAGAGCTGTTGCAGCGTTTATCTGATCACTGCTCAGTTCAAGCTGAATGATCTGGATGGGTTAGGGAGTGACGTGAGCGAGAGCCTGTGAAGGCAATTTCAACTTTTGCCTCGCTCGGAGTCCAAACAGTTAGTCTATAGACTCTCTCACAACACCTCAACAGAAGTGTCTTCAATCGGGACACAAGACACGTGTAAATGGGGCCTTCGCTTTAGTGGGATCCTCCACATAGAATTTAGGAACTGCAGCACCTTTGAGGAAGACGCATAGTTTAGCTTTTGACCCACCCACATGCGCCATAAACAGCAGCAAACTGAGCAGATTACTGCGTATTCACTCCAGGACTGGTAAATTCAACCATGACGCTAACTGAAGATGGTCTCTTTGACCTGTATTAGGAATAACTTAAACCAGAACTGAAACTCACACCACTTTTTTTACAAACCTGTCAACTACAGAATATGTTGTTAGAGAGAAAGACCTCTTTTGGTGAGCTCATCACAGGCACTGCGTTACCATGGTGACAGTCAGCTAGCGGCTACATGACACGATGAGAGAGAGACAGAAAAAGGGAGGGAATGGCCGATGAACACAGAGGGACAATGCAAATAGAGATAAATGCACAGAGCGGCCAGCTAGTGTGTGTGTGTGTGTGTGTGTGTGTGTGTGTGTGCGTGTGTGTGCGTGTGTGTGTGTTTTCATGGTATTGTAGTTGTGGCTGAGGCCAGCAAATCTGTTAACCAAGCCTCCACTGTGATGGTGCCAAACATGCAGCCACTATCACCAGCTGCTGCTAACAGATACAGGCCAGGCCGACACTGACCTTTTAGTCAAAGTCAAACACCAGCCGTGGAGTTGTTCACCAATAATATAAACCAAGAGTAGAAGAGCTATCAGTATAGAAAGGTCCATCAGCTGCTAGACTAGTTCATGCAGTGTAAAATGCCAAAAGCATTCAGGAAGTGCCTTGAAAAATAGTTCAGATTTATCTGACAGCTTGTCTTGATTGATGCCAAAGTAGCAATGTCCAGTAATATGGAAATTTGAGGATGTGATACATTGAGATGAATCAAAAATCTAATTTCAATCGTTGACAGGGGAACCGTAATCCAATTGTGGGGCCAGTAATGATTCACGTCTGATGATGGTCCCGTGCCAAGACATTTTTCAGGCAAAGATTCCAAACAATGATTAATTGATGGTTCCAGCTTCTCAAATGTTAGGATTCACTGCTTTTTCTTGTCATACATTCAAGCAAACTGAATCTTGGCGTGTTGTACTGTCGGTCAGGCCAAACGAGACATTTAAAGATGTCATCTTGAGCTCAAAGAAACTGTGACAGACATTTTTCCGCCAAACATTGCTTGCCATACCGTGTATATTGAACTATCTTTTCCCTTGCACTTGTCGGCAATGTTGCAAATCAATGCACAGGTTGGATTTATATACATTTTAGATTTTTATGTTACTTTTGCGCCAATAAAATAACCTAGGCTTAAGTATTATCGTGTATGGACAATGTAAAAATAATAAATATAGAAACACAACATGCACTGCTGCACTAAAACATAGCCGTCTGAAGAGTTATTCCTGAAATCTGGAAATGGCTGATAAAATAAAATCACGCATCCCTCTGAAAACAACCCAGTCATTCTTACCAAACCACAGGAAACCCACTATCTCCACGCACCACACACTTCCTATCGGCTTCCTGCTTCCTGTGCAACAGGGGAAAAGGGAGGGAGTGGCCGCCGATGTCACGGTGAGTCTGCCTACATGCCGCATTCACATCCCAAAAGGAAAGAAGGTGGCCCACGAGCTACGCTGCTTGTAAATGCCTTTCACCTCAAACTCAGTCGGTCGGCGCGATCAGAAAAAAACATTTACCCAAATTTAAATTTTGTGTCAGAGGTAACTGTCTTCGGTTCGTGGTTCAGTATGTCATGACAACTTAAGCACACAAGGAACCAATAGCACATATATGGTCCAATACAGTATTGCTCCACTACTGGGCAAGTTTTTCAATTAAACTGTGCAGATGTGTGGTAACTCTTGCCGTAAACCTGTACCCTATAGTCTATATAGTCCTATAGGTAAGTGTTACAAACCTGTTTCTCAGTCTTTCCTCCTAGAGTCACAGTGAGGATGCTACACTGGATACCACAGTACTTCAACACATTGACATCCTTAACAGCTGAGGAGCTGAGGAATATATTGAGCCATACTAAGACACGCATATTGTATTTTTAGCCGGTTTTCTACCGTACAAGGTTCTGCTGCTTAAAACTGTCTTTTCAAAAGCACCTTTTCCAATCTTTCTTTTTTTTTTAAACAACCCTTTTCGTCAAGATCAAGAAATGATCGTCCTCCACGCCTGTCAGCGTGTTGTGCAGCACAGTCATGTGCAAGGAGGTTGCATGAGCTGCTACACTTCAATAATCACATGAGGTTTGTGTATTTTGTCACACCAGGCAGGAATAGGCAAAGCCTGCTTTCACTGTTATAGCCTTGTCATCTGCAGCTTTCAGAGACGAATTGAAGACAATTAAGACTGAGGCGGCTCGCATTTTAAGACAATTTCAATAAGCAGGAGAAACAAGGATATGTTTGCATATCGAAGGTTATGACTATTAAACAGCAACATACGGTTAAGAGGTTATATCAGGACAGTGTACTTTTAAATACAAAACATTTGGATCCGTTCTACTGAGCGGACTTGATAAAATATCTGTCATACTACGTTAACCCTGTAATGTTGACCAAGATGTCCAGCTCTCCTACAACGTAAAAGTTCTATAAAGTCTATTTACGGCTAATATTAGTTTAGATCCAATGCTTTGTCTAAGATCCTCTTGATCTGTGATCTACATGGTGACAAGCAACCAAGCCAGTGTCGACGTAGGCAAAGTGAATAACATAAAGTTCAAGTTTAATATCATATAATATGTGGCAGCCTAGAGAAGTTTTGAGAGGCAGAGATCAGTGAAGTTGATTTGGTGGTGAAGAAGGCCTTATTTACAGGCAGGATCGATTGAGCACTGGACGCACACGAAAGCGGCTGTTCCCGTTTTAAAACCATAATCCTCTCGAGTTGCTCAGAAAAGAAAGCAGGAAAAAAAAGTGAACTCATTAAACTCCCCCGGTCAAGGAAAATGTTACTACACATCAGACCTGCCTGATAACAACAATGTCACATGTAATATCGGGCTTATATAGTGCTACCTGCTTATTACCACACTGTCACAGCCACTTCATAATGCCCAATTGTATCACTTAATTTACATACCGCCTGAGTGCACAGTGAGTGATTGCTGAAAGTACTTATGTATGGTGATATGAATTATTTACTCTAAACATTAATCTTACCGTTTAAGATATGTGCCCCAAACACTCTGGTTTAATGCTTGTTTAGGCTCAAGCTGCCAGTACATTAAAGCTTGTAAATTAGAACACACAAGTAGGGTTTGCCTATCAAGTACTTGTTCCAAATGTATTAAGTCAGAAACGTGCTTTTCGATACAGCACTTTATATACGTTTATATCCAGGACAATCTTGACAAGCACAAGAAACATCCAAACTAGAATGCACCTGAAACTTTTTGTTTGTGGAGATGTGCTCACAATTATATATATATTTTTTTTTTTTAACAGTGCATCTCTTCAAAACACTACGGTCTGACGACAACGAATTTTAGGTAACATGAAGCAGTTATTCAATGCAACCATATCGTGAATAGGAACGGTCTGACCTGGATGATGGCATTAAACCATCAGCGTTAAAGCATATGAGGACAACTATTAATGTTTTTTTATTCTGAACGTCCGTCCGTCCCACCACCACCACCACCACCACCACCACCACCACACACACACACACACACACACACACAAACCTAGGGGAATTATAAATTAACAACTATCCGTGTTTACTCGCCTTGACTTACAATTGAGCAGTGTGAACCTGGACAGCCAAAATACAAAACTGCAGCAAAGTAAACATTCCCACAATCCTTTTTTTTATCCAAATAAAACAAACGGTTGGTGTGATTGGATCTGAATTGCTAGTGTTTATGTAATTCTGGAACAATAAGCCCCATGTCTCTGTCTATGGTGAGTCCCCACGTGACACGGGTACCTGTTATGTTATAACGAGCCCCACCATAAGTCCCACAGCAGGACGTATTCAGTTTGGGTTGGAAGATTAAAAAGTTTGTGAACCTTTGCTCCAGACTAATCACCCATCCGGGGCTAATCTAATCACACGAATGATCTTACCGCTCTTCGAGGCAATTTGGTCTGAACTACAGAAATTAAACATCGTCAAATTATTCAGATACCGCTGATTATGTGTGCGGTAGTTTAAATCAGTGTACATCACAGATCATACAAAAAAATAGTATTACAAATGTAGTTTGTGCCCAGCTTCCCTCTAGAGTAGTCCAGACGGTGTGAAGAACACTTGTGCAGCTTGGGGGGCTCCCCCAGCTAACATATGGGTTAGGGTGGTGGCAGGAAAGGCCATGCATCTGCTTACATGTAATCATGTTCTGTTGGACTCAACTGAGCAGCAAGGCTCCTTGTGCAGTGAGAGAGAATTACAGCTTGGAGAACTTCTGGACTGGGTTAATCGTTCCTTGCCAGAATGGAGACTGTGTGTGTGTGTGTGTGTGTGTGTGTGTGTGTGTGTGTGTGTGTGTGTGTGTGTGTGTGTGTGTGTGTGTGTGTGTGTGTGTGTGTGTGTGTGTGTGTGTGAGACACAACCCTGGCTAACGGCTGACTAGCTTCAATCCTGATAAATTAATCGGCTCAAGAAGAGAGGGGACCTTGTGCCCCCCACCCCCATCCTTATCCAGGGGGGGGGGGGGCTAAAACACTGCAGCTGATGCAATCAGTGTCACAGCTATAAATCAAAACTACTGAGGCGTGAGATGCACCAGTGGAAGAGCAAGGATGGATCGTTATTGACTAACTCCTTAAAGACTAGAAACATCACCAAGCCCCCTTTGCCGTGCCCCTGGTTTTTGCTCGCTGTGTCCGAATCCTGCAGGGAGGAGTTTATCCCGGCATGCTATTAGTAAACAACCCCAACCCTGAGTTTAGAATTATAGCACCGTCCCTCGATATGTTGCAGGGTCGAATCATTGCTGGTCAAGCGAGCAGCTCACACCGAGCTAGCTAGTGTGAGGACAATGCAGAGCAACATGACATGATGGTCTGCATGTGAGCGCCGGCAGCGAGATGGTGTTGTGATGTGTAGTCGTGCTGGTAGCATCCGCGCTTCGAGTGCCCTACCTGATGCAGGCATTTACCGCCCGGCGTGTTGCTAATACTTTAAGCTTTTTTTGCCCTGCGTATCAAACAACCTCGCCGTGTTCACTGGGTTCGTCAGCCATTGCGGGCACTGCCGCTGAGCCCCCGCTATACGACCCGTGCACACTGGCACAGCTCGAGACGTCACACGTTTTTGGTTCGTCATTTAAATAGCAACTATGTGCGTTGTACACAATACCACTTCTTCGTTTCCTCCGTTTGACACACCAGCTGGGTTCACGTTTGCTCTACAGGTAATGTGCTAACTAACTAGCTAGCTAGCCCCCCCCAATACGTGCCGTTCCCTCTTGTACTGGCGATAACAACACACCAAACTCCATTCAAAATCAGTGGCAATTCAGTGTTGGCACCATTATCGCACTGGTACACATATCCGAAAATATACCTGGAGATATTCAATAAATTGCTGGAATTCACATCAAATGCGGTGTATTTACTGCGCACAAAGCACGAACTGGTTCTTTAAACTGTCAACTTTGAGAAGTAGTCCTACTATATAACGTTAGCCTGCTGTGGCTAGGTTACAAGCTAAACACAGCTGTGGGCGGTAGCTAGTCGCTAGCTCACGTTACGTTAGTGTGAAATGTTTCTTGAAGAAGGACATTTTACCGAAACATGGCGCTGATCTGTAGACGCATATCCAATGTGTCCGTTCAATCGCCACGAACGCTCAAATGTGTATTTAATGTCAAAGGCCGTATGCTGTACATATGCCGATATAGTAAGTCACCAGATTTTTCAATGGAGTTTGGCATTCATTCTCTACATGCACGTACGGGGACTGACCACCGAGCAAACCAAGTGAACCACGCTGCCCACAACAGCTCGGCTCTCAACACATTCAAGTCGTGGCCAGTGGAAGCTTCACGGTCTCCCATTCGCCCAGGAGAGGGCCCGTGGGTCCGCGGTATCTCTTGCCACTTCGGGGTGGTCTCCTACCTCTGTGGGCCGGCTGATCTCGAACAGGTCGAGCCGGTTGGCGTTCCAGTGGTTGATGATGTCGGCCAGTTTCCTCCTCTCCTCCTCCCGGCTCCCCGACATGGTGGACAGCTTTTCTGACCCTCTACGTCCGGCTGAGCTGTTGAATACAACTTCCCGTAACGTTAGTCCACAGGAGAAGCAACCGCCACGGAAACCGAAACGCTCAGGACTGCCGCGCCAACCCCGGTACTTTCAGTGTTCCGTCTCTCCGCTCACCGACCGACCGACCTGCTGCCTGATCCGTTTCTGCTTCGCGTTCCCGGTGCGCCTCTGCGCGCTCGCGATACACTCTGAATGCATGGCCGTGCACGCGCAAAACTGTTAACTGTTTGAAGCCCAGTAAACCTGATTCATGACGCTGCTTTACTAAATGAGCTCTGGTATACAGGGTTAATGATAAGTACTTAGTGTAGTAAGAAGGATTACGTCAATATGTGTTAATTAAGAGCCTCATTTTGTATGTAAGCTTCTACACAATTTATTTGACTAAGTTTACCACATTAATGCTCAATAAACCAATGGTTTTACTTTTAAGAAAATGATTAGATACATGTATTTGTACATGAAAAAGACAACTAATATGAATATATATGCACACACACATTTACTCAAATTAATTTAAGGTGAACACAAGCTAGTGCATGAAAGGTATTCAGATACAAGCGTATATAAAGATTTCTAAAAGCTGAATAGAGTTACATTAAATTGTAAAAATGAAAATGCATAGAAATCGACCTAACAATAATAATATCTAACTGTATTTGAATACGTTGAAAAGCATAACCTGTATATGGAGACGGCTGGGGCTCAGAACCATAGGTTGTGCCATTGGTGTGTGAGTGTGTGTGAATCATAGACTGTATATAAGAAGGCTGTGAATGTGAATTTGTTCAGTTGGGCAGGTGGCACCTTGCATGGTAGCTTCTGCCATCAGTGTATGAATGGTGGTTGTTAGCTTCAGGATTATCGTTTTAGAATAAATATATTATTTTCATATTTTGTTTAACCATAGAATAGTAAATAATGTTATCATGGCACCACAAATACAGTGTTTAAAGCTCATTACAATGAATATTATATTATAATTATTATTATTATATACTTAAAGATGGAACATGGTATTCCATTTAAAAACACTGCCATTGTTATCCCCAAGAAAATGTAATTTCTTTCAGTTATCCATCTATCTGAAATGTTTCTCTCTCAAACAGTGGGAGCATTCTTTGTGTGTTCTGTTGTCACATTGTCTCCTAATTCAGTCTTAGCCTGCAAGTGCTGAATACCACACAGCACTGCCAAGTTCCTCTGTCCAACAACAACACACACGCACACACACACACACATATGCACTGTATCTTGATAGGTTTATGAAGCAAACACAGGCATCCATACACAGCTTTAGGAGTCAGTAGAGAACGTAGATTAGGAGACAGTTGGTTTATAATATGGCCGAGTAAATAAAAATGTATCAGGGATCCAGTCCGCAGTTTTATAAGGAAAACAAACCAACTGCATAAACTGCAATGATGTGTGCGGAATCCCGAATTAGAGACTAATTGTGACACAGCATGGTATAGTCCCACATTTTACCATGCAAAATTAACCAAATAAATCAGCCAGTGGAAAAGAAATTAACCTTTCTTTTTTCCCCAACACAAATCAACTTCTACAAAGAGCTTTCAAAAATCAATCGATAATGTTTCACTTCTCATGATAGAAAAGCACGCAGTCTACATGTTTTGCATTTTTTAGGAACATTTGTAAAACACAGGAAACTCTGCAATGATCAACAGTAAATTACTCACCCCAGTGACATAATCTTGTTTCCTTGTTTCAAGAAAAATAAGGCAATATACTAAAATACAGTAATTACCTTTTAAGGCAGTAACCAAACACACACACATCCTATTTATATGCATGGGATGGATGAGCCATTGTCTGCAGTTCTACCAACTGATAACGTGTGTCACTGCAGGATTTCTTCCTTCCTGTGGACATGACATAACATAATCAGCAAATGCTGGTTTCCTGTTTGTGTGTGTGTGTGTGTGTGTGTGTGTAAATGAGCGACACATAGTGCTCCATCTATGCAAACACCAGCTCTTTATTAACACACAACTGTCAGTGACTCTGAAAGGTCACAACATATCAGGCAGATACATGTGAAATGTCAGGATTACAGTGGTGATGTCATCTACAGAAATAGTACAGCGGTGTGGTTAGTCATGTGGCAGACAGGGTGAAGAACAGTAGCCTCGGCTTCTTATAAAGACTGAATTTGATGTTGGTGTAAATGGATGAATGCAATCGCTGACCTCATATGTGAGTAATGAATGAAGTTGATCTAAAAGTTTTTTTTTTTTACAAAACCTAAACAACAACAAATAAATCGAAATACTTCTTAATACACATAACATTTTTTTTTTTTTTTAACTGGAAAATTAAATTATAGCAGTGTTGGAAAGTACTTTACTTGCTGCTTTATGTACTTTTCAGATAACTATGTTCAGATTAAGATAAAAACATGATAATTTTGATAAAAGACATTATTAAAAAAAAAATCCCCATACCCATAAAAAAGCAGTGTTGTTAGCAGTTTCATCATAAAGGGATTTTTGTTCTAAACTTTTTAGATGGTTCCATTTAAAGGGTACATATCGTTTAAAAAACTCACTTGCAGGGCATGTGCACATATATTTGTGCATCTGGAGTACCTACCAACCCAAACAATTGTGAAATAAGAGAACCAGTCAGTTTGTGTGTGCTTCTTAGATCAGAACATGTGTCATTCAATGAGACATCCTGAAAAATAAGCATATGTCCCCTTTAAAGAACTGATCAAGTCCCCAAAAAGCAAGGCTCTCTAATATTTCATTTACATTTGAGAAAAGTCCAGAAACATGTTTATTAATTAGTTTTATCTTCCTTCCTGCCTCTTCAATCATCTCCTAACCCCACAGATGTCTCTTGGGACTCTGTTGAGGGACATGACCCTTAGGTTGGGAACCACTGGACTAAAATGTATAGAAAGTAAAAGTCAAATGCCACGAACACATTGATGCATTAGTGGTAATAATCAAATCGCATATAAAAATAGATCAGAACAAACACTTGTAATCCATTAAGTACATTTAGCATATTTCTGCACTTGTATATACGTACGATTTTCAATACATTACTTATGAAGTATATTTACATTGCTGTATTTGTACTTTCACTAGTCAAGAAGATGTGAGAGTTGTCAGCAGAAGTCATTTGACATCAGCAGCAGAAGTGAGAAACCACAACAGGAAACCAACTTCACCAGATAGCCCTGCCACTTCCTGTATCTGTGATGTCACTGCTTTAGTCACCACACACACACACACACACACACACACACACACACACACACTGAGAAAACTCACAGACAGTAATCACACTGATTTCTGACGTAAAAAGCACACAAAGATTCCTCAATTTAGATGTATGTTCAGTCGAGTTCTGATAATTAGCCACTGCTTTCATCATCCGATTCTTTGAATGTCCTCGCCCGCCTGAATAAGCTACTTATCAATTATTTTGTCTCCTACTCTGACCACAACAACCCTCCCTTATCTGTTAGTTTTTTAAAATAAATGATGATAACATTTCGGGAATGCAATGAAGTCAACTCCTAATCTTACTTACAGTAACAGTTTCAACCAAATATTTGTGGTTTTAAAAAGCACAAAAGTTAGATTGTAGTTGATGCAAACAAAGTCTAAAGACAAAACAGTAAGAACCTTCAGCGCAAGCAAACATTTGATAGTGCACTTCTGAGGAAGCGGTTCGGCACCTAATCACAAAGATAGAGCACAATATGCTCGTGAGCCTCAGCATACGCGGAACAAAACAATGCGATTAGAAAAAGAGGAAGTTGGCTGCGGAGTGAACTCACCAAAAACAAGGAAGTGGCAATGTGAGCTAAAAGCAGTTTGTTAGGCTGAAAATATATGGAGGGAAATGATTTGTTCAAAAGAACTCAATAACCCGACCTGTACCAAAGGGAGGACGACGTTATCTCCTCGGGGTTAAGAAATAATGACAGGTGGGTTGAGTCTGAATGCACATTAAAGGGTCATTCACCCAAAGGACAAACAGTACATGTTATCTAACCATGCTGCTAGTATTTAGCCATGCAATCAGATTCACCACTTTGGTCCAGAGTAGAGTGTGTCGACAACTATTACATGGATTGTCATTAAATGTTCCCCAGAGGATAATTCCTAATGATTTTGAAGATCCTCTTTTGCTCTTGTGCCACCACTAGATTGGCATTTGCGATTTTGAATGAAATGCTGCAACAACGACAGGATAAATCATCATAAAATGTTTGAGAAGACATTCATTGTCCCCAAAGGATGTACATGAGTTCAATATCAACATTCCCCCAATACTTTGATTCCTGACCACTAACCAAATTACCTGTGAAGCCAACGGCATTCTCATCGCCCTCAGCTGTGTTTGGGAATGTTAGCATGCCAGCTGACTAAACTAAGATGCTGAACATGGTAAACATTATAGCCTCTAAACATCAGCATGTTGGCGTTGTGAGCTTGTTAACATGCCAAAGTCAATGTGTTGCTCAAACCACCACTGCACTAACCGCGGCACGCCAACTGTGATTTACGTGTGATCTTGTGATGTCGTGAGACTCCAGGGATAACCTCCGCACAGCCTCACGTAGCCATTCACGTTGGCTCTGGACCTTTACTAGCTTTGCGTCTGTGTCTCATTCTGATTGTCTACTAGTGCGTCAATCTTTCGCGGAGGCCTGCAAAGAGACACGCCATTGAAATGTTATTTATGCCAACGGGCCGAGAAGGGTGAGAAGCGACCTCCTCACGTTGTATTTGACCATGTCTTCATGAGCCGGAGTGCTGCTCAGTCTCTGGCCACTCGCCATCATTTATCATCGTCTGTCGTTTTCAGGGTGTTCAATTTATCGTCGTCATATCGGACGGTCACCTTTTTAATCATCAAATCTATACTCTGCCGTGGAGCCGGCATTAAATAAATACAGTTTGGTCAAGAGAGCCAGATCATAAATATGGATGGATCAAGACGAAGAAGAAGCAAAGTAGAGGTTTAAAACAGCTCATCAGAAAAGCAGAGGAAAAGATCGAAACCCTATGGAGATGAGGGGAGGAAGAGGAGGGGGGAGAATAAGGCTGAGTGTGGCCTAATGTGAAATGTCTTTTTGTGAATTATTGACTGTATGTTTGACCTGCGGCTCAAGGTCAGCATCGGCCCTCACCGACTATTAATCTCGAACACAAAAGAAAAGTTTATACTCCAAAATTAGGACCGAAATGTTCACCTCATCAGACCTTCGTTCCTTTAACAAGCAGCATCCCGAACATAACCTTTATCCCACTGATTCCTCAGGGAAGTGATGATATCTACAAACCCAGGTTATCACGAGCAGACCGTGCTTCTTAGAAAGATAAGAAAGCTAAAAAAGTAAATCTTGAACATCAGAACTGCTCAGACAGTTACCGTATTGGGTGAAGGAAGGTTCTGAACTGGATGATACATCAGCTTTTCCTCTCTAAAATACTGAACTCGCAGGGAGTGTTTAGGTTCTTATCCCTCCACTCCTCAGAACAACCTCCCAAAAAACTCCCATTTACACTCAAAGTCTCATTTCTGAGAAGTCTCCTGTAGGAGTACGTGATCCTTTTCTATCTTCAGTCACAAGGACGTGATGAGAATTGCATCTCAGAAAAGGCACCCTCCTCTCTGCATGGCGGCATGATTCAGTGTGTTATCTCTCGACAAACCTTTCTTCTTTTCCTGCTCGGCTCTCACCATCTGTTGCTCATATTCCAAGGAAAACATGTATTTCTCCCACACGGTGCAACAGGAAACATCTGCTGTAGTGTGAAATGCAGCCATACAGGATACATGCAGAGGCGGAGAGAGTATAGTATGAATTCAAAAGGTGCGAACAAACAGCTTTACACTCCTATAACAGAGATAATACAGCGTACAGTTGACCTCTCTTGGTGTATGAACTGTCAACTGCTCATTTCTATAACAGGCAATAAGCTCACGTGACACAAACACTTGAAGTCTGCTATTGGCTGATCAGGGTCGTCCATAGTCGCCTCAGGGATCAGTGAAACAGAAGTAAGAGCTCCATTCGCTCCTGTAGTTTCAGTACTCCCCAGTGAAAAGGAATATTTGAGCCAATGTGCAGTTACAAGAGGGATTTTAATCAAATCCTTAAAAGTTGCAGATTTATTGATGAATGGATGTCATGATGTTATTGGTTGAAATGTGGTCGGTACTAGTGTTGGCACACATCTTATTTTGTTTTACAGGAAGAAAAGATGATTGGATTTTTGTATACAAATATGAAGAAATGTAAATGTTGTCAATTTCCTTTGCATATTTTAAATAGTTGCAGAAATGGCGGCATTAATGACGTTATGTTGGCAATGTATGTTTCTGCAAACCACGGATACATTGAATGTAAAAAATACATTAAAAAAATATCAACAAGCAAATGTTCTTTTTCAATGTCATGCTCTTCTTTTCTTCTTTTTTTAGTTTTCTTATTCATGCCTCACTACACACACCAGTTGAGTCGGGGCATCGTGTCTGGGATTGTCCAAATGAAGCCGCTTGAATAACTTTCACTGGCTTTGCAGCTTGATAAGGAAGTCCTCTTGATTAACTGAATTGCTCACAGGCAAACATCTGTATCTGTATATATGGCATCAGTGTCGTCCATGTGTTACCATTATTTAACTTGTCAATACCCAACATTATACAGATTTAACTAGTTCAGTTTTTAAAACAAGACCAGAGTTACTAAATATACATTTTGTTTCTATCTCCCATCAGCAGGTTAAGCTTTATTCAAAGTCATGTATTTAATTGTGTAGCCAACACTGCCACAACTAACAATTTGATGTAACCTTTATTTATCTATAGGATAATAATTGCATTGCCATTTTGAATCTCATTTACAAAAGGGTCCCAGCTAAGATGGAAGAGAAATTCCACACAAGCACCACATAAAAACAAAAATAATAGAATTTAAAAAAGTTCACAGAAAAAAGACGACAGACTTAAAACAAACAGGAAATTGGAGCAACCAAAGAACTCAAATTATCTAGTTAAAATAATTTAGTCAAAATGATCTAGTTGGCATTGTCTCTGTAGCTTGACGCCTAGATGAGGGAACAGAAACTATAAAAGGGCCTTCACCAAACACGAGTACATCATTTGTCCGCACGATCGAATGAAGCAACTCCTGAAATACAGTAAGGAAATGAGGAATTTGCATGCATAATGTGTAGATGTAGATTATATAATTGTATACTGCATAAAGCACAGACACATACTGTGCCTTTTAAGCCATTCACAGAGGCTGTGTACAGTATGCTGATGTGCTACAGGGGCTTTGCAGCATCTGTTGGCTGAACATCTATTAATCATGAAACACGGTGGAAGTCTCCGACGACACGGAATCCCCTCGTTGTTTGTGTTTCTCTTCCCAACACTGTAGAATCATACTGGTAATCATGCCGTACATTCATACAGCCTGTGATTGTATTGTTCATTTGTAATAAATGCGTGTTGGAACTTTTCTGTTTTGGGCTTCATTCGTGATACAAAAAACAAAAAGCCTTTTGTATGATCAGGCGGTAACACATTTTACCATCAACACAATTGAGATCGGACAATAAATTTGGAATGCATTTACACATTGAAAGGCGGTATATATATATCATTTGACGTTTGCCACCAAAACTGAAGCATCTGAACTATGAGGGCAAACGGAGAAGACCTTAAGATGTTCTTCTCTACAAACCATCTTCACCGAGTTTGTTTTTTCATTACACACGAGTACGTGCTCACCAGATCATTCCAACCCAGTTATAATGGTAACATGCGTCACCCCCGAAACAGCCCTGCAGCTGTTTTAAGAAACCACGTTGAGAAGAGAATTCCCCCACCAAAGCCTGCTGATGCCTTTTCCAGACGCCTGTCAGCGACCGCTCTGCCCAACGCGAGCTGCACAAACATCTGTGAAAGTCAGCTCCTCTCTGCGGGTTCGTCACCTCCTCCCTTCCCGGTTCCTCCTCCGCGCTCCCAGATCTCCCCCGTTTTCTAGCATGTCGCTGCGTCTTTGCATCAATGCAACAGACACGTAATAAGTCTCGGTTGGGTGGATGATGCTCAGTGCAGGGAGACAAAACGAAGACGCTCCACTTTCGCTCCATTGCGGTTTGATTGCTTGTTCAACAGAGTGGAAGTTAATGGCTCTGTTTGGTACATCGCTCCATCACATTGGCTCTCACATCCAGTCCCATGCCGAATAGAATAGAATAGAATAGACAGGTAAAAGTAACATGCTGTCCAGTCTTACTGACTGTCTCTTTTGACAGACATGCCCAAGCAAAGTTTAAAGAAAGAACATTTTGGCAAAACAGGGCTCCAATGTAAGTTTGAGAAACTGGCAGTGTGAAAACAGTAAACTGTAAACAGCAACACATGCCCCCCTGAAATAAATACTTTAAAAATATTTATTGCATTAGTGAGAACAGGGACCAGAACAAGAACCAGACAACATGTTGATGCTTTTACTCGCGTGCGCACAGGCATCTGTCTTAAAACGGCGAAGAAAATGAAGTTGTCCGACTAAAACACTAATGTGTAAATTGACATTTGAAATCATATCATACTAGTTTGTATTTTGATAAAACACAAACTAATATTTTTTGGGGTTAATAATGCTTTTTTTTTTTACAGTTTAGCTCAATGTAAAGAACGACTGAAAATGTAAAAATACAAAAGAGAAATAAGATATTAATAACAAATAATTGAAAGTAAAACACATTTGTGAAGCTGGGAACCATATCTGTTTTTATGTGACAAATTAATTACATGATTCTAAATTAGTTGCTAATTAATTATTGATTCGTCGACTAGTTTCAGCTATTAGTTGGGTAGTTTAATTTATAACAAAAACCTCTTATTTTATAAGCTCTTTGAATGTTTTGTGTGCAAATATAATGTGACTGACTAAAGTTGTCAGATAAATAGACGCAGTAAAAAGTACAATATTAAGCAGAAAGTGGCATGAAAGGACTACAAGTACCTCACATTTGTACTAAGTACTTGAGTAAATGTACTTGGTTACGTTCCACCACTTGGATCACTTCATCTCATAACATGTGTCAGAGTTTAAGAGCAACACAGCACAGCCAGATGAGATGTTAAAGACTCACTGTGGAGTATTTGTCCTATTTCTTTGTACTCACAAGTATTTAATACATAAACACTGCACTCCCTTTGCCAGAGAGATGGAAAGTTGGCCAGGTGTCTCAGCCAGTTCTTGTGGTTTTCTCTGGAACGGCGTCATTCCCTGACCAGCAGCGATTTGGAAAGTCCTCATTTGAACCAGGTGCAGCTGTCATCCAGCCAGCAGCCAAATGCAGCCCCTCCTCTGGTCTCTGGTCTGTGGTCTCTAGTCTGTGGTCTGTAATCTCTAGTCTGTGGTCTGTGGTCTCTGGTCTCTGGTCTGTGGTCTGTGGTCTGTGGTCTGTGGTCTGTGGTCTCTGGTCTGTGGTCTGTGGTCTCTGGTCTCTGGTCTCTGGTCTCATGGTCTCATGGTCTCTGGTCTGTGGTCTGTGGTCTGTGGTCTCTGGTCTCATGGTCTCTGGTCTGTGGTCTCTGGTCTCATGGTCTCTGGTCTGTGGTCTGTGGTCTGTGGTCTCTGGTCTCATGGTCTCTGGTCTGTGGTCTCTGGTCTCATGGTCTCTGGTCTGTGGTCTGTGGTCTGTGGTCTGTGGTCTCTGGTCTCATGGTCTCTGGTCTGTGGTCTCTGGTCTCTGGTCTCTGGTCTGTGGTCTCTGGTCTCTGGTCTCATGGTCTCATGGTCTCATGGTCTCATGGTCTGTGGTCTGTGGTCTGTGGTCTGTGGTCTCTGGTCTCATGGTCTCTGGTCTGTGGTCTGTGGTCTCTGGTCTCTGGTCTCTGGTCTCTGGTCTCATGGTCTCTGGTCTCTGGTCTCTGGTCTCTGGTCTGTGGTCTCATGGTCTCATGGTCTCATGGTCTCTGGTCTCTGGTCTCTGGTCTCTGGTCTCTGGTCTCTGGTCTCTGGTCTCATGGTCTCTGGTCTCTGGTCTCTGGTCTCTGGTCTCTGGTCTCTGGTCTCTGGTCTCTGGTCTGTGGTCTCTGGTCTCTGGTCTGTGGTCTCATGGTCTCATGGTCTCATGGTCTCATGGTCTCATGGTCTCTAGTCTCTGGTCTCATGGTCTCATGGTCTCATGGTCTCATGGTCTCTGGTCTCTGGTCTCTGGTCTCTGGTCTCTGGTCTCATGGTCTCATGGCCTCATGGTCTCATGGTCTCTGGTCTCTGGTCTCTGGTCTCTGGTCTCTGGTCTCTGGTCTGTGGTCTCTGGTCTCTGGTCTGTGGTCTCATGGTCTCATGGTCTCATGGTCTCTAGTCTCTGGTCTCATGGTCTCATGGTCTCATGGTCTCATGGTCTCATGGTCTCATGGTCTCTGGTCTCATGGTCTCTAGTCTCTGGTCTCATGGTCTCATGGCCTCATGGTCTCATGGTCTCTGGTCTCTGGTCTCTGGTCTCATGGTCTCATGGCCTCTAAGGCTCTAAGGTTGTCAAACCCTGCTGCATATATTCACAATACAGTTAACAAATGTAACTTCTCAGTTAAATCAATAAGCAGACCAGCCAGAGTCTAGAACTACATTTACATTGAAGAGGGAAACAGGGATAACACAAGTCACACCACTCAAAGGCCTTGTGCGGTCGTAAAGGTCAATTTATTGAATGGACCATGGCAACAGTGACAGCGGCAACAGTTCCCACAATCATTAATGTGCTGCTACTTCCACACATGTTCAGACACAAGCGCTGATGCTGATGCTTACAGATGTTTTGACATTTGGTGTAGAGTGACCTTCCCAAACTGTAGACACAGTGTGTGTGTGTTTTCTTACAGTGTGTATATCAGCTCTATTGTTCATATATGTAGGACTTGTTGAATCATTTTAGTATGTTGATATTAATATTGTACATTACATTGTTTTGCTTGAGCACAACAAACAAAATTATTTTTACGCAGTATTTTTTGTGAAAGTGGCGAAGCTTCAGAGATGGAAACCTCAAGCACACACACGACCAAAACCACCGGCATAGCAATATGTAATTTGGTGATTTGGTTAACTAGAAGAAAAGCAGATCAGAAAATATACAGATTTATATATATACTGTATATATGTACAGTATATATACATATATACAGGTAGTGTGTGTGTGTGTGTGTGTGTGTGTGTATGTGTGTGTCTATGTATGTGTGTATCAGCCTCTACCACTCAGCACCACTCCATTAAGTCAGCTTTTGTCACCAGCAGACTGTGACAGAAACACACAAAGGACCCTATAGAACCAGATATATTAAGCCAGTCATTGAGTCAACACAAACACACACACATACACACACACACACACACACACACACACACACACACACACAGTGAGAGAGAGGGAGAGAGAGACCGACTGAGACTCACACAATACCCTGCTCTCCTGTTATGATGGAATCTCAATGTAACACTCACATAGAGACATGAGCTACTTAAGTAAACAAGACCACCAGCTAGAAGGTTTGTCTATTTTTATGTAGTTATTCTCAATGCATGTCATCGGGGCCACCGGGTGGGATTCCTCGCAAAATCATACAAAATCATACAGGTTCACCAGAATCTCCTTCAGCCTCCGGCCTCGACCAGCCCATCCCGACGGAGCCAGATCCCATTACGTCTCAAGAGACGAATGTTGTACTCTTTGGTTAATTTTCTGTTTAATAATTTTTCATCTCCTTCCTGTCCAGTGAAAACCACGTATGACCAGATGTGTTTGTTTTGTTACTACTTTACAAAGCCAGCTAGTTATCCGGACCTGCTAACGTTTGCTTGCTCGATCAGATAAACCCGATGCGCAATCATTCTTTACTCTTTTGTTCCTGTGTTTTTGGATTGAATAAATACTTTAGAAAATGACACCACCTTCCAAACGCTTTACATATTGTTTATCTGTCTGATGCCGCCATGTTTGTGTCATATTGTTACATACCGAACAACACCGGCAACTGAGTCACCTCTCTGAGAGCAGAAGGCAACACCTGATCCCACTGATAATAACTGCTGATCCAGCAGACTGAGTCAAACCTGTGTTTGTGCCTAAGAGGTGAGATGAGATTGAGGCCTGCGCTGCGAGTTCGACCAGTTTCGGATATCAAAACTACAAACAAGTCACAGAGTACGAATGCTCCTACACCTGTCTGTATGACTCTGCCTACCCACATGACTGTGTGTGTGTGTGTGTGTGTGTGTGTGTGTGTGTGTGTGTGTGTGTGTGTGAGAGAGTAAGCAGCAGGAACCAGTTTGCTACCCGGCATCCCGTTTGTCGAGGTAATTATCACATGCTGAATTAAAATACAATGAAAGTAACACCAGCTCAAATCTGTTCTGTGTTTGCTGAATTCCAAAGGCTTCTTGTTAGTGCAACTTGGGAAGAGTGACATAGAAACAACCCTCCTCAATATTGCCTTTAGGATACTGGCATGTAGCCGATATTTACAGTGAACGTGACATGAGTTTATGTGTCTATCATCTCTGCCGGGGAGGTGAAGCTTTGTCAAAGTCAAAGTCAAAGTCAGCTTTATTTGTCATTTCTTCGATGTGCAAACATACAAAGATCTGAAATTATGTTTCTCCCCATGTCCAACATAAAGTGATAATAATAATAATAATGATAATAAAGTGCAAAACAGATAACAACAAAGAACATGTAGACAACATATAAGTTAAGATACTATAAAAACTATGAGACTTTACATGTGTATTTTAGCAGCAATCGGACATGGAGTTTTAGCAGCATAATTTAGACATATGTGTCTAAAAGGGGAGTGGGAGAGTGGGGAGAGAGTTCAGCTTCCTGACAGCCTGGTGGATGAAGCTGTTTGACAGTCTGGTGGTGCGAGCCCGGAGGCTCCGGTATCTCCTCCTAGAGGGCAGGAGGCTGAAGAGACCGTGTGAGGGGTGGTAGGAGTCGCTCACAATCATGGTGTATTACCACGCCAGGTACAGACTGAGGGGCCGAGGGCTCCGGGGCCTCCAATGGCAGACATGACAGTTATTAACATTTCTCATTGGTGTAAAATGACTATGTTTATTACGTTATTTAAGACGCAGATGTGAAAAGAAATAAGTAAATGTAGACTTCTAGTTCCCCGCGGGACAAGAACAGCAGCCACGTGTGAAATAGGTTTGACTCATCCATCTTGACCGCCACCATTATGTGGACGATCAATTGAGACATTCCCCAAAAATGAACACAATCAGCATGATTATGATGATGTATGTAAATAACCCACACCTTCTATTAATAACCTTTTGTATTTAGATGGCTGTGCGGAGGTGCATGAACTTTCCTAATGCTCTCTACTTTACCAGTAAATCACCAAAAGTGCATTTGTGTCTCTCTTTACTTTCTTTGGTCAAATTGTGTTTTTCTAATCTCCCAGAAATGTTTCCCTGTGCGCCCACGATGCCTCCTGTTTTTGTGTCTCCATCAACACCAAAGAAGAGAAAAAAAGCAATTAATCAGCAAGTATTTCCTGCACTTCTCGGCTCCTTACCAACATCGTGATGAACTTTTCATCCACTGATAGTCACACTAACTCTGCCTCCTTTTCTTCTCCCTGCCTTTGGAAATAAAAATTAGAAAAAAAACTCCTGGTTCTTTGCCATCTCTGCAATAAAAGGAAACACTTAAGCTGCCTACGTTTCCCACAGTCCTCAGCTACAGGCAGGCAGAAAGGACTGTAATTTGCCTGTCTAATTACCAGGCTATTTTAAGTGGCGTATGCGTGTGTTTCATTGTGTGTGTGTGTGTGTGTGTGTGTGTGTGTGTGTGTGTGTGTGTGTGTGTGTGTAGTTTGAGGGGGGAAGAGACACAATGCACCACTGCACTATTACACAGTATACACACACACATCGCAAATGCCCTGAGCTTCACACAAACACGAGAATAGAAACACACACGCACACACACGCACACACACACACACACTGAGGAGCTCCCAGTAGCTACAATAAAGCTGTCAGAGTCTCTAGCATCTCGGGGAAGAGAACTGAAAAAAAGAGGATTGAGAGATAAATGGAGAGCGGACAAAAGGAGAGTTGAATAATTCATGGACGTTTTTTTTTCTTCCTTTCTGAAGGAGCTTTCCTTTCTCATCATCTCTCTCGCTCTCTCTCGCTCTCTCTCTGGATATCTCCACCTCACATGCATACAGCGCTGAGCAAGGAGAGGATCTTCTTCCACTAAACCTTGATAACAGTTTCTATTGACTTAACACATTCGTTGTACTGCATGTTCTGTAAGCCTCGCATGACATGCTGTGCTTTTGATTGACAGAGGTCGTATCAAAAACAGCTCTTCGACAACGTTCTTCGACAAGGTGCCTCTGTGAATAAAATGAATTCAAACATGGATGGATGGTTTAAAGGATACAGTCGGTCCACGCTCCACTTTGGTTAAACATCTCAACAACTATTGGATGCCCTCCTAACTTTTCATTTTTCCTCCAGCTCCACCATGAGGTCGACTTTTGAGGTTTTGAGAGGAAGGTCTCAACAACTATTGGGCACATTGCCATGATGTTTGGTTTCAGCCCAACATCTTCCCCTGAGGACTAATTGTTAGAACTTTTCTGATCACCTGATGGACTTTCTAGCGATCCATCAAACCTTTATTTCTATAGCCGTCTGCTGTAATCCCCACGTTTTCCCCAAAATAGCCTTGCTTAGTGCTAAGTCGGTGAATTAAATCAGCATGAACTTGGAGAAATCTGAGTCTAAAATCAGAACTTTTGTTGGTCTGTAAATAAGAAACAGAGAACAGCCCACATTCCTCCTCCTGGTTTTTTACAAGATGATGAAAAAGATGGTTGGATAATTAGAACAGCTTTTAAAGCACACACACAAATCTTGGCATTTTGTGCACAATAGACTTACAACATACTTTGTTTAAAAAAAATATATCAGAGTATGCATCATGTGCTCTCTAAATCTGCGCATTTACTGGTCTCCTTCTAACTTCTGTTGTGTACAACTTTTTATAAACTTCACTTGTATCTTCTTCTAAGCTGCATTAACTCAAGCAGATATGAAACAAGGAAGCATTTATAATTCATGCACATTTTCTAAATCGGGCTTTTACATGACCCTGAAACGCTACTTTCAGTGCACAAGAAAAACTATCAATTTTCAATCAAATAAAAATATAAAAAATCTGATTTTAAATTGCTTACAAGTATTTATGTAAAAGTGTAATTTCATGGTTTTTAAATGCAAACACACATGCATTTATCTCTGTGTCTCTTCGTGTCTGCTGTGTGTATGTGTGTGTGTGTGTGTGTTTGTGTGTGTGTGTGTGCGTGTGCGTTTGTGTGCGTGTGTGTGTGTGTGTGTGTGTGTCATTCAGCAAAATAAAGCCGTGGAGTGTCGGGCTCAGCATCTCTGCATTGCCTGTTCATTGTGCTGCTGGGAAGGCCACAGTGGCAACCCCTGGGATGATGCACCATGTCAGCAAACACATAACAATGGATTGTCTGGTGTCACACTCAAACACAAACACACTCACACACAGCATCAGAAATTAGTGAACCAATGTAAACTTAGATTTTATTTTGCATGTAAAAATGCATCAAACCTACATTGCATCATGTTTGACAGGCTGGACGGATATAGGATTATAGGATGGATGTATTTGTCTTCATATTAGTTCATAGTATATACGCAAGTATGTTACAAGTAATGTGTAATTTGACATCATTACCGTTGTTTTTTTGTTGCACTGAAAATGTTTAATTATTATATATCTTTTTTTAAATAAATATTTTTTATTTTATTTCAACTTGTATTCCTTTTTTTTAATTACATTCACCATCAGGAAGCACGCTGGGCTGCCAGTCCTTCAGGACCATGTTGAGCTCCTCTCCATAACTTTGTGACTTTGGACACCGTGCTGCCGAGACCACTAGCGCAGAGGCACCAATGGCGTGTTGTCTGCCATGGCACTCTGGCTCGTACGACGCTGCCACAGTGGAGGAGCCAAGCCCCTCTTTACTGTGAAGTAGCTAGTTCAGCGCTCCACAGCTGCCCGTGCGGGGAAGAGGACTGGGCCTCCTCTTCACTGCTAGAGTGTCTGTGAAGGACATTCTGCCGGCACGATGCCAGCAGTGAGAGAGCTGTGTGTTCTGGTTGCAGCTCCAGATGATTGTGTTAGCACGGCACCGGCGGACAGAGCTCGGCAGAAGAGGGGGTGCTTCCCATCAGAGGAGTGCCATTTTGACTCAAGTTGTTAGCTTAGTGGACTCAATTACTAAATGTCCTCCTCCGCGACCACCACCTTAACGTGGTGGAGGAGTTTGAGTGGCTCAGTAATCCTGAGAGCTATGTTGTCCGGAGCATCCGCCCCTAGTAGGGTCTCCCATGGCAACAGGTCTCGGGGGAGAGTCCAGACTAAAAGCGGTTAAAAAAAAGAAAACCAGGCGAGGAGGCAAAATACGTCACATGATTTAAGTGCCCTTATTAAACTCAAGTGAACTCAACTGTTTGACATCTCTGTGTTCTTGGCTGGTTGAATTGTTAATGTTATGCTTTACTTGTTGCCTCTAATGCGTTATTGTCCACATTGTGTATTTTCACCTCATGACAACATTACAAACATCTGCCTCATTAATTTTCAGCGCTGTTAAAGACGTTTTGATTGTCTTCAAGGTTAAGTCCTTAACTTTGAAGTAACTATTAGCAGTAAAACCATAAGATGTTCTCTACATCTCCGCACATGGAAGTCAAAGGTCATGGCTCAACACAAAGCAGTTAAACACTTATTCTGGGGCGAAATGACCCTTTAATGTCCACGTCAGCATTTTGACAACAGAGAATGAAAGATAACAGCATCATTGAAGAGTCTGTTTAGAAAATGAAATCATGTATTTAACATGACCGTATCAGCAGGTCAGCCAACACACATGGCATCAGACTCACAACCACTCACTTTCACAAAACAATGTTTTGGGCATGACTCCCGGCTGTCACTTGGGAAAAGTAAAAGAAAGTATGACTTTGTTATGCTGGATTCAGGCTATTTATGTCCCTATCTCAGATTTAATTGATCCTTGTGCCTGACGCTGCCGCCGTCCTATCTGGACCTCAACCATTCAGCTTGTGTTCTTCATCGGGTTAGAGGGACAACAACAATCCCATTGTACAGCTCTGACATGCTTGTTTTTCTATCAGGACCTCATCCACTATGACGCACTGGTGACTGCATCGACTAAAAGGATTGTGCTACTTTCTTCCCCAACATTGAAAAAAGTACTTTTATCTAAGTAGCAGTACCACAGACTTGTCGAGCTTAAGGCAGATAATTCAGCATTTAAAGAGAGATTTAAATGTGCGGGGTAACACCAACATAAAAAATCAATAAAAAAAGCAAATAACAAAGATTTGGTTATGAAGTAGTGAGGAAAGCTAGTGAGCTGGCTGAATAGAAAAGACAACAACATGACTGCAGATGGATTTACAACTAAGCTAGCTGAAATAATTGGCCGATGATTATCTTATGGCAATTTTGATTAAAGAATCAAAAAAAGCCAAACATTTGCTCGTCCATAGCTTCTGAAAACATTAAATTCAATATACATAAATATTTTTTTATTATGGTGGAAGAAAACAAGCAATTTTGAGATTTTAATATAACTTTTGTCTTACTGTTTAAAACACACGTACGATGCACCATTTCAATCAAAAGTGAAGTCAAATTAAATTACCCAAAGACATAAAAGTACACATTACAGACATCGAGACACACGCTGAGTTTCAGGGAGGAGAACAGCAGCAACAGAAGATGAGCTCATCTCGGGTTACTCAAACCGCTAATGACCGGCCCGCTGCTGAAATACCCCACACGTGTCACCGCGGCTGGCAGAGGCTGACACCTAAACACAGCGTGAGAGGCTGGAAGCTAAAAGTGAAGCTTGCAACAGATACAAGCTGCTGAAAGCAAAAGGGCTGCGGTTATTAATCCGGAGGCAGCTGCTGTGTGGTTAGCACACATTCTGAACTGTGCTCTTCAACCCATGATGATATTTATGAAACGGTTGTTGTTCATGTCAGTAATCAGTTTCTTTGAATAAGTCTTGAACTACTTTTCTTTCTTTTTTTAAACATCTGGCTAAATCGGCTCACTACTGTTAGTAATAACGATATGACCTTTATGCTCATGCTTGTGTGCACGTCTAGCTAAGTGCTCTACACTACCACCCACTGGGTTATTGATCAAGCATTTAATTAATCAAACCGGGACATCGGGTCAGAGGGGGGTAGTAACGAGTGGAGCAAATCCATACTTACTGTTCAGCACATGTGCATAAACAACAGTCAGAGCCAACAGCCCGTCACACCGCAGCAGCAGAGTCGGGCCAAGAAGATCGACAGCGTGCTCGTGAATCGAGGGGGGATGTAAAACTTTGCCAGATGTTCCAAAGGACACCTGCACCCCTAGAGCTGACTTATTGTATCTCGCTATATCACAAATACTAACAAAACACCCTCTGCACCAGGTTTAAGAAATTGATTTCCCTGATTTGGGCAGCCTTATGACACATATTTAACACACACATACAGTCGGCACCAAACTCTCTATATACTATTTATATGTTCTGCTTGTTTGCCATATCCACTTATTACCATTGCACCTCTCCTTCTCTCAAATAAACTACATTAAATCTACCTTTTATCTCTGTAACAGCAACATCAAGTTCTTTTCCATCCCACGGAGCAATTTGGCGTTGAAAATACGTTTAATAGATGTATATTATACTTGGATTTGTCTCGTTTAGTTTAAATTAAGGTTATCCAAGGTCGAAAAGTGAACATTTTGATGATGTCTAGCATTAACCCTAATATAACAGAATATGACAAAAGATAAAGTCATACTGTCAGTATAAGCAGTATCCAACGGGGGATGATGGGGATTATCTTGTTTGTTTAATCCGGTATAGTTCTCCACCTCTGCGGCTTGTTCTTCTTTGAAGGGCACTTAGAGGCTAAGCGGTGAACGGATTTAGTATTAATTTCTATTTTTATTAACAGAATTTCCTGATGATTGCCCTTTTTTACAGATACTGAGACGCCACATAGAAGTGCTGCATGGTGGGATAAATAAACTGAAATAAACATTTTTCTTCAGGTGCGGGAGCTGCAGGACTTCCATCATGCACTGATTACTGTCAAGCAACCCAATATTACCGTGAGATAACGTCTGAACAATCACATTATGCCACATTTCATCAACAATATCTATTTCTTCTACTACAGACTAAATAATCGCATTGTTTCTGCGATTATAATCTCTGCTCACTTTACTTCTTATTTCCATTCCATTGTTGCAGTGGGAAGGGAATTAGTGACGCCTGAACTATCAGTTCCTCTGCTGGTTTCCTTTTCCCCACGACCTCCTTTAACTATCACCTTGGTCTTCACCTCAGGCCTCCCTACATTCTCCTCTTAGCAAGGAATGCGCTTTTGAACATGGCGCGATAAAATAGATGGCAAACTCACATTAGTCAGAGACACCCGGTCACGTTTCGCACGTTTCTCTCTGAGAGAACGCCTGAAGCGGTAAAACTACGCACATTCCTTCTGAGTGAAATGGATATTTTGTGTTGTTACATTTAAAGTCAAGTGGTTTTTTTAACTGTTTTTCACATCATTCCTCTTTATTTTCCCCCTAAAGGTGTATTCAGTATCATGTCCCTGTTTTACTGTTGTTTAAGCTACAATGCTAAATAGCTAACAGCAATATAAGCTGGTTAGAATACGTTTGTTGTTGAGGTCATTGTTTCATTACAAGAGTGAACAAAAAAATCAATCTTGCTGTCGATCCTACAGCTGCCACTAAAATGTCAGAAACAAACATCTGTGTTTCCATCGTGAGGAAACATTCATTTTGAAAAGAAAATGAGAAAATATGTCATGAAAAATGTGTTGTTCCAACCTTGAGAGGATCATCAACAAGAACGTTTTCCCGTTAGGACCCGAAGCTGAGCAAATAGGGTCGTTATTATTTCATCACGTTGGCACTAATGTGGACTTTTAAAGAATAACAATAGACTTCATTACTGCGGCTAAATGTAATGACTGCAGCAGTAAACGCTAACAGCAAAAACATTTTGCAGTAAAGAATTGTGAATAATCATGAAATATTTTGACTCCCACCCACCTGTTAATCAAATACATTATTAATGATTACCAACACAATTGAGTCTGTCTGGTCGGATGGATCTCTTATTATTTATGAGTTACAAGTATTTATGTGATTAATGTCTTGTGTGTGATGATATGGTCCCTTATATGATTCACATGATGCAGGAAGCCTGTAACCTCATTGCAATCATGAATGTATATGTATTTCTTTACATTATGATCAATATCAGTACTCTTATCGGTTATTTATGGAGGTTTACAGTCCTTGTTCCTGAAGGTTTTCTGCACTGACGAGAAGTTAATTCAGGGAGGAAAGCTGAATACTTTCAACTTATTTGTCATAAAAGTAGTCTGATTTAAAGACACTGAAGCCTGTCGGCATCTACAATCCACAGGATCAGTATCGGCTTTAGTTTTTAAAAACTCATATCAGTCAGATTGCAGTCTGGTTCACACACAGGTCTGAGATTCCAGGAGGGATTTAGAGTAAGAGAGCTGGAGGGTTTGGTGAGAAAAGAGAGGAAGAAAGGGAGTGCGTGTGAGAGTTTCTTTTTCTTCCCATGACTCTGGAGGAGTAAGACAGGTAGGGGTCTGGGATTAGAGAGTGTGACCCAGCTAAATATGGAGCAATGAATTCTTCCCTCACAGCACTCACTGGCCTTTATGGAGGCACTTATCAGATCACCATCAAAAGAAAGAGGAAATCCTCAAAATCCTCTCCTCATTTTGGCAATTTTTATGTAATGTTTGGTCTTTTTTTTATTTATCTTTTGACGTTATGATCATCTTTATCTGCAAGCTGTAATGCAGAGCAATCTCACATCGATCCATGTGCATCTCGATGACATTTCCAGTTCATTCAGAACAAACTAAACTGTCATGAGCAGTGACCGCCATATATATATATATATATACATGTATATATATATATACATGTATATATATATATATACATATATATATGTATTTATATACATATATATATGTATTTATATATATATATATATATGTATATACATATATATATATATATAAATATAAATATATTGAGAATAATAGTGAAGTTTACTTTACGTAACGATGATGAAGCACATTCATTACTTGTGCTCTAACTGCTGAAACATTAGAACATGTTAAAGTTAATGACACACCTTGCTTTCATTGGTGTGTAACAGAGTCCTCTAGTGGCTAACTCCCTCTCTCTTTCTCTCTCTCTCTCTCTCTCTCTTTCTCTCTGTCACACACACACAGACACACACATAAACTTGTATGTATTATTAAAGTGCCCTAAGCCAGTTGGCTCACAGAGCTTTCAACTCATATCTGAAACAGAGCAGACATACCTGTCTGTCTGCCGCTCTAATACCTGTAATTCTCTACCCCAGGGTCTTGAAGTGTGTGTGTGTGTTAGTAGGTTAGCTCCATGTTTTGCACATTTAGCCCACAAAAAAAACAGCCACTGTATTTAAAATGAAACCAACCAATCAGACGGCTGCTTCGCTGCATGCCTGTTCAGCTGATGTCTGTTGAAAGGAATGTTGCATGCTCATACATTATGACTTTGAGATGTGTTTGCTCTGTTCTGTCTGTCAGTGGATAAATGTTTTCACAGGGCTCGTATGAATGCAGAGGCGGATGTGTGAGGGTGTGCACTGACAACACATCGCTGCATCCTCAGAACGATGGAAAACACCAGACTTTCACCCAGGAGGCAGCTGTTCATGTCCATTGGGGAAGCAGAGGTCAACATGGACTTATTGCTTACGTAACTTCCATAATTAGGTATTGCCACTTCAGGACTTATCTCAACTCAAGTCTTCTTGTTGTTTTTTGTTGTTGCCCAAACCATTCTAAGGGCTCGCACAGGCACTCTGATAGCTTGTGTTGCTGGACATTCATAGGAAAACCTATAGAAGTACACCAAAACCATTGCTGATATGGGATATCGATATAGTACTGAGTCATATAGCTAAATACCAAGTCAGTGCATTCATGTCTCTGTATTTATTTGTTACAATTTGTTTTGGAAAGTTAGGGAAGCACGTTTAAGTTAAGCCTGACGTTGCCTCACACGTAAAAGAATGCCCCCAGGAACTGAACACAGAGGTTATTAATTAAAGACTGGTCTAGGATCAGCACTTGAGCTGGTAGGCAGGTCGTTCTAACAGACCCAGGCCAGCTGTTTCAACAAATGGATATGGAAGTGGAATCAATCGTCTCTTCTGCTGGAAAGGGATTAAGTGCTTTCCCTAAAATATCAAATATATCAAACAAACCATTTGACTTTATTCATGACTTGTAGTTAAACCTTTATTTTAAGAGAAATAGGGGACATTTTAACCCTTATTTCCCTTATTGCTCTTGAAGTAAAGAGCAAAAGCACTTATATCAGCACAATGTGATTTGTGTCCACAGACAACATTGGACGCTGATGTTTTTCCCTCAAACTCATTGAAAAGTCGAGCGTGTCGCCGGTGACAAACACTGTGTCGTCACACTCGCGTTTGTATTTTGTGTATGAAAAGTACAGAACCGGAAAGACCACTTCATGTGTGCCATTTATAAGCCAGCAGCAGAAAGGAGTTCCGCTGGCAGCATGACACGACATGAGAAATAAAGAGTGAAAAGACACGAAACAGTGTGGGAAAGAAACCACCTGGGAGGGAGCTGGGATGGAAGGCAGAGGTAAGACATAGAAATTAAGGGAATCTTTCTTCAGCAGGTATATAAAAGGAGGGGCATACTACATTCATTTAGTTTCTCATCATTCATCCTTTATATGTGTAAAATATTCATCTGCAACATAGCTTGTTAGATAAATAAAGTCAATGCAGTAAAAAGTACAATATTTCCATCTATAAAGTAGTAGAGAATAAGTTTATATATAGTATAGAAATACATCAAAACATGCAGTATTAATATACGTGTATACACATGTGCATATGTGTCATTTTCAAATTTGCCATTCCACTGACAAGTTTTCCCTCGATGGGTGAGATGTGTTTTAGGAGATCTAAAGCATCAGTGGATCTGTCCGTGTTTAGGGGCTTTTATTTGTGGACTCTGGCTCCCTCTGATGGTCAGAGAAATACTAGTAGCCTGGGCAAAAGGTCTATTTGGATCAGGAACACACCTTCAGATCATTTACGATAAGGAGGAGGATTCCACATCTGCACATTCCTAATATTCCTTGTTTAATATGTGAATTGACTGCCAACAAAAGAGCCATTGTGATGTCCTGTAAATAACTCATATATATTATATCGTATATATATCTTATATTGAGTATTCCCAGAGACCGTCTAATATCTCTTCAACGGAGGAACTTGCAAACACAAATTGAGTCAGAAATGTTCCGTTTATACAAATTCTTACAAAAGAACATTAGAGACAGCCGGCACTTTCAACCGTACGGTCTTGAGATCGGGACTTTATTGACGTTGTTGGACTTGGAATTGTCTCGGCCTCAGTTATTGAGCTATATTGGTTCTGCAATTATTGAAAAAGATCCCAAAACAAAAATGTTCTAATGTAAATTGGCAGACATCTTTTTGAAGGGTATACCCAAAAGGTTCCGCACATCAGCAGACTACGGGGGGGCGTCATACCCCGTGGCTCAAGGCCTTGAGGCTGCAGATTGCATCCGAGCGTGTGTTTGTAGCATCGCTGTCCTGTGAAAACCGCGTATCTCTGCAAAGCTTACTCTTTATGAACCCGGCCCTGATTTCAGCTTTGAGGCGATGCAGTTTCCTGCTGAAACATGAGGCTTATTTTAAGGAGTTCATTTAGCTCCAGAAGCAGGAGGCGGAGCGGGAGAATCATGTCACTCATGTCAGGAGGAGCAGCAAACAGCTTAATAAAGATAGGGATGACATCATCTGAATAAATCAGCAGCCACACCAAACTGTATCTTAACAACTGGGTGGAGAAGTCCATAAAAAAAATGATATCAACGCCATATTTTACATAAACACTCATCATTGATTACCAATGCAACCAGCTCCGAGGTCAAGACGTTGTCAAGAGTGACGCGCGTCATCGTCATAGCAACTATCATTTTATGATGATTGCGAATTGTGACACTCAAAGTTATTGAGCTGGTATCTTGGATTGCTCACATTCGGACTTCACGTAACATCCATTTTAGTAGTTCCCTGGTGCACACATGAACAAAATGAAAAGCTGCGTACAGATTTTCCCGCACTGCATGAACTGCCACATTCATACGGTGTCCTTGGCTGCAGAGAGCAGCAGCAGGTACAAGGAGCGTCATACCCACAGTCCAACTTCCACTTGAAGCTGGTTACCCAATGCCATGTGTGTCAGCTCTCAGTTGAGATACTGATAAGTAAATAGATACTTCCTTAGTATCTCAGTGTATCAGGAGGCCGATCATACTGAGTGACCTCGAATGACTTCCTGATCCAGACTTCGGTAACAAGGCCATTTTGACTGCGTTGCTCCTTTGGTTGACCGGTCCATAAACCTACAGCAGGGTTGAAGTGTTGTTCACAGTGTTTACATCTGATCCAAACAGCCTGCTGCCACAGAGAGGGCACGTGATACCTTTAGATACCGTCTCTCCTTGAAGACGCTCAGAGACAAAAATTGTTATATACAATTGATTTATACATTTTCTATAATGTTGACTTTAAAATGATAAATAATAATGAAGAAAGCGCTCTAGAGAGAGAGCGAGATTGGAGAGAGTTTAAAGCCCTGAAAGTGGGTTTGAATGTGACAAGCAGAATATTATTATAGTATGCTGGCACCTTTAAACCACCTGCACCATGTAGTGATCATTAAAGGTAAGGTTCTAGCACGAGATCCTTCAGGGCTCAGTGTGCTTGAAATGAACCGTTATTGATCGTTGGACGTTATCATTTATATTCAGCCCAAAACAAGCACATGCTTTTACATCAGTGATGCTCAAAAGCAAGATTTTACTACAGTGAGTTTAGTCTCTAGTACTGAACTTTTGGTATTGTATTCTTTTATACAATTATTGTGTATCACCATCATTGTCATTTTTAGTAGTAGTAGTAGTATTATATGGAGTATAGTGACAGTGGTGGTTCATGACGTGACCTGCATTTGTCTGTAGATTTGACTTTTCTCTTCTGCCTTCTCTGAGCTTAAAGGGTTTGTTTCACGTGAGTGCAGCTGGGATAACAGATGGTGGACTGCAGTGTTTTTGTCATATTTCTCCAACAACAAGCCATCATGTCGTAAAAAAAGGATGAGGTGGTGTTGTTGTAAGAAGAAAATGGATCAGAAGTAACACGCAATAAACCTTTGCTCTGAGTGTCACCGCTCCCATATGTAAGAACCACAAGTACATGTACATGTAGTTAAGTACAAACCTGAGGTACTAGAACTTTTCTTGAGTATTTTTAGTTTTTAATGTCACGTCATACTCCAGCGACAATTCAGACACACAATATTGTACTTATGACTCCACTACTCTGCTGGCTGTAGATTCTTTACCAAGATGTTTCATAAAAAAACACATGATGAGAGGAATGATAATGCATTGTTGTATATTAAACTAAGAAACATCATAGCAGTTGCAATAAGCAGTGAATTAGTGAACCTTATTTCATAATAGTTTTATGGAAAGATATTATTTAGTACAAATTAAAAGGAAAGTAAGGACAAAGTTATACAGTTAATTGTGTTTCATTAGTTGAGTTTGGTTGATAAAAGTCTTCAATTTGCAGAGAGATTTCCGTAAAGGCGAACATCTTAATGAGTGACTGCAGAAAACACCAGCAGTTCATTGGAATTAATGAATTAGAAGTGTACTAATTCAACAGTGGGTACATTTTCCTTCTATCTCTTACCACATTCTCCTTTCAGATTAATTTTCAGTTACAAAACAGTAAAATGCCACTTAAGATAAGATAAAATAAGATAATCCTTTATCATTTCGCACAGTGGGGACATTTATAGGATTACAGCAGCAAAGTGATAAAGTGCACACAAGAAACATAGTAAAAACAAAAAACAACAATAAACAGTAAAACAGTAATACAAAAACAGTATATATACACAGACGGAATAACAATAATAATAACAAATAATAAGAACAATAATAAGAACATACACATTTATCAGCAGGAAAAAGTTTATGTTTCATATTTTCAATGCAATGTACATTTACTTTTTATGGAATATTTTTCCAGCTAAACAAGTAACATAAATACTTCCTCCAGCACCACTGCTCTCAATCATCTCATCATACGACTGTGAAGCTGAACCAGAAATAAGTGGATGAAGGGAGAAGGAAACGGACGGACTGAAGAAGCGTGTTTATGGTCAAAACATCTTTAATGATTCAAAGAAGGGAGGGAGTAAAAAATGAGCAGTGTGCAGCCTCTTATATCACAAAATTATGGAAAATGATAAGGGATCCTTTGTGTGCGTGCATGCGTGTGTGTGCGTGTGCGTGCGTGTGTGTGAGGGCACTGCACTTTGCTCCCAGCTCCTGTGTTTATCACAGATATGATCATTTTCAGCAGGGAGAGTTACCTCTGACTTGACTTCATGCTGCTGCTGTAGGAAGCCATTGATCCTGAAATAAACCCCACTTAAGTTAACTTTTCTTTTTTTATTATTATTTATTAGAATCTTGTTGTTGGTTTTTCAGCAGCAGCAATGATCAGCCGCAACTTTAAGAATGTGTTGGTGGTCTCTGTCGGGTTTCTGTTTCTGTTCACGGCTTACGGAGGGCTGCAGAGTTTACAGGTAGGTGGAATAGTTTATTATTTATCATATGTACGACTTTTGATTTATTGTTAACTAAAAACACCACCATTTTGGTATGATGAGGACTTTAAGGGATTCATTCAGGAGTTGAGTTGTGAAGAGACACCTTCTGTACATATTTTAACATGACAGCATTACTTAATGTTTTTTTATTTATTTTAAAGCATTTTTCGTTTGTAAAGAGCTTGTAAGAACCTTCTAATGTCCCCTTGAAATCAAATATAATAATTGTATTATATTCAAATTAGATTAATTGTTCATCAGAATGCCTTAAAAATGCAGAGTTAGTATCATTAAAAGATTAATTTATTGGTGGCTTTCAAGCACACTGTAACAGATTTACTTACGTTTTGCATGTGTACACTCATTCATGTCATTCATTTCATAATTAGAGGTAACTTTATTGTTCTCCTAAAATGAGAAATAATGGGTTTTGTAAAAGTTTTATTGTCAGTTTCCTGTCTCCGTATCATTTCACTAGAAGGTTTGAGCCCTTAAATGATTTTTCCTGTTAATTTTTAATTTGAAATGCAAGTATGATGAAGCTCTCAGGGATTTATTGATCGGTTGATTTATGCAGGAACAAATATCATAATGAAAAAAAAAACTACTCCTTTGTGCATGACTTATAGGGTTATTGTTGTTAATTTAAAAAGACCTACTAAATTCCATAACATTATAATTATAATTGCATTTTCTTAAATTCTTTAAAAAAAGAAACAGACTGAGGGACGACCAGATCCATCTAGTTCATTACAATGCCACTTTTACACAACTTCTTCTTGGTTCAGTGAGAATAAACCGATCATGAGTCGACGGAGTAACAGAACTGTCAGCATGAACTGAACTGACCTTCCCATCACTCCCACTGGTCCTCATGCAAGAACCAGTCGTACGAACAAGCCTCACAGGCCGAAGCCAAAGGGGTTCGGGATAGGAATGAGAAACTGCTCCTGCATGAGGCCCGCCCTCCTCTGATGGAGAGTCCACTCCTTGTGTCTGCAGAGCAGCCTGAATGCAGAGCAGGGGATGGGCGTGGCGTCTCTGAGCGTCATCTACGCCTCCATCATCGTCTCCTCCATGTTCCTGCCTCCCATCATGATCAAAAACCTGGGCTGTAAATGGACCATCGTCGCGGGCATGGCCTGCTACGTGTCCTACTCCTTTGGAAACCTCTACCCCGGATGGTAACTGATGAAACCCTAAGGCTGTTACATTAGTTATATTGCTCATTATTTTATTATGGTTTTGCTTTCTTAGTCGCTTTGATCCCATTCGTAGAATAAACTATCAAGACTGTGGTGTATTCAGATAGGACAAATTAATACTAAGAAAGTTTATATCAGCTGAAAAGATGTGAAAATACTGAACTTGAGGGATCCCTTCATAACTGCAGTGTTTCTAAAAGTAGGGTCAGTTTATTGTTGAGTGGCCCTGTGTGCAGCGGTGGAAGAAGTATTCAAGTTGTTTACTTTGGTAAAAACTAAAGCCACACTGTGAAAATACTACATTAGAAGTAAAAGTAAGCATTATACTTAATACAAATAAAAGTACTATACTAGTCAGTGTTTTACTATTATATACATGATGTTTCTGGATTAATATCACTTCTGCATTAAAGTGTGTGTATTGCATTGTACAACTGTAGATGTTTCAGGTCCTTTTTATTCTGTTGGGTGCTTTAATTGAGAGCAATGCATCAAATTCCATCGGATCATATCTCTGAAAAGAGCAGCCCTGTTTTCAGCTTTTGTCATGCATTGTCCAGCTGATCCAAGAGGCTTTTTCTATGTTTACACATAAAGGAAAACATCATCCTTCAGTTTATCCCAGACATGGGCGACTGTGGCTCAGTGGGGAGCAAGGTCGTCCTTCAATCAGAACATCGGCGGTTTGATCCCCTGCTCCTCTAGCCCATGTTGATGTGTCCTTGGGCAAGACACTTAACCCCAAGATTGTGTGGAGGTGTGTTAGTCCTGATGTGCAGGTGGCTCCTCCCATCAGTGTGAGAATGATGTCATGTAGCGTTAAAGCGCTTTGAGTGGTCGGAAGACAAGAAAAGCGTTAAACAATTACATTTTGAATGAACAAATTGTCCATCACCATTCCTCAAAGGCCACAGCAACCCCTTCACATTGCTTGTTTTGGTCAAACCCCAAAGATACTTTTAGTTCACCGTGGTGAAAAAAATGGAGAGAAGAACACAACGAGCTAAAAAAAAGCGTCGCACAATGAATCCCCCTTCGCCCTCTCTTGTACACAGGTACACCCTCATGCCCACCTCTGTGATCCTGGGTCTGGGGGGCTCCCCCCTGTGGTCGGCTAAATGCACCTACCTGACCATCGCCGGGAACACGCAGGCCGCCAAGGACGGCAAGAAAGGATCCGACGTCATCAACCAGTACTTTGGCATCTTCTTTTTCATCTTCCAGTCGTCCGCTGTGTGGGGAAACCTCATGTCGTCGCTCATCTTTGGACAGGACACCAGCATAGGTAGGGCGTGGAGGAGATGTGTGTGATACACGTGGGAGAATACACCCACGCGCTTTATTACGCACAATAAGGTGGTGTCCTTATAACGGGAGTAATCGTGACAAGAACTGACTACAACATACTGATGCGATGAATCGAATACATTTATTCAAGTGCTGCACTTAACTGTATCTTTAATGTACTTGTACTTTACTTGAGTATTTCCATTGTATGCTTCTTTATACTTGTTCTCCTCTTCATTTCAGAGGGAAATGTAACAACGACAGATGAGCATAATATTCTGTAATAATAGAACATTGCATTATGAGTACTTTAAAAAAACATATATAAGTAAATTCTACTCTATGATAACTAAAACAACCCCAAAAAAACCCAAAACAAGTTGAAAGACGATACAACTATTAAGTACATATTTATATGTTGTACTTATATGAGTACACTTTGAATACAGTATTTGTACTTCTTACTTATTGTCTTTTACACTTTGCTATTTCCACTTTTGCTCCAGTAAAGTATTTTTTTCAATTTTGGATTCAATATTTTAAGTTGAGCCAAGAGTTATGTGATAGTCACATTTGCTCCCTGAAACATTACCTGTGATTACTTTTTTTTAGTCACAACGACATGGTCAGAGTGGAGCAAAGGTTGGAATCTGACCTTTGAGTCCGCTGGAAATGTCTGGAGCTCGCACCAAAACAGGAAACACATGCTTGAATTCCTCCGTCATGCCGCCTTAAACTGAATAGTCATAGAACGGATGTGTAATGTGATCGTACCTCCGTTGTCCCAATCTGAGCCCTTCATGAACCCTTTCCGTAAATCAGCATTGGGACATTGAGATTGGGCCAATCCCCTGTAGCAGGAGACACACTGAACTTCCTGGAGAGCTACTACTACTTCCTGGTCCATCTTCATCGGTGCTGCTCTAATGGGTGTAACCAGAAAGTGTAACCAATAGAGTCACAAGCATGTCAAGAGTCCCGCCTTTCTGCTTGTCCTGTCAAATTAAACTTCATATTGGTTCACATCTGCAGTGATCATATTAACTTGTTGAGGTTAATTTCTTGGAAGCAGAACACCACGCTGCTATTTAGTGGCTCTCTATTTCCGTGCAGATTTAGACAATATGTAGTTGCATATTTGAAGTATGTTTGTTTTATTATCTTAAATAACAAAACTATTCAGAGGTAGGTCATGTTTTAAATACGGCCCTCACCCTACATTGTCTGTGTAATAATGTATTGATTATCATGGTTTTCTCTCTAAAATATGCCCTTGATAACAACAATACACACCAATGACAACATTTACAATATTTAACAACACAATGTTTGCTGAAATAATACCTTAACAGTACATTTCTATTTGGCTCCAGCTCCTTTCGGTCTTTATTTTCTTGGTAAAGAGTATTCATTTGAGTGAAATGGATTGTTGTGTATTTTATTTCTTTTTTTATTTTGACAGCTTCCATCCCAGAAGAGCAGCTGCAGTCTTGTGGAGCGGCGGACTGCGGCCTCAATATCAGCGTGAACGGCACGTCCACCAGACCTGCTCAGACACTGGTGTGGACCCTCGTCGGATGTTACATTGGTAACGCTGGTGTTCACTTTGCAATCACATGGAAGACTTAACAGGGGATGCTCTTCAATAACAGTGACAGATTTTCTATGAAGTGCCCTGAGCTCTAGGCAGCAACAAAGATGTTTATTTGAGTTGGGCTTTGGTTGGTTTATCTTTGTTTACTCACACCTGTTCATGATCACACATTACTGATAAACCCACTGCACACAAAATGTAGCTTCCTTAAATAATGAATTTGACCTTGAAGAGTAATGTGTTGTCTCAATATGTTCTCTTTCCAACCAAAACCAAATATTGAGCCATAAACATATTGTTTGCGCAATAGCTTTTTTACGGTGAAACGAGTGCTAGAATTCTCATTATTAAAACACCTTCAGTCATTAGTCATTAGATAAGCTAAGATAAGATAAAATAATCCTTTATTAGTCCCTCAGTGGGGAAATTACAGGATTACAGCAGCATTGCTCACAGTAATAAGTAAAAAACAAGTAGTATAATAACAGAAATAAGATAAAAGAGTAAAAACAAGAAGAATATTATATACACAGACGGAGTAGAAATAGAATAAAGTGGATAAAGTGTATTAAATAAATAAAAAATAAAAAAATTAATTATAAAAAAATGATCATTAGAGAAATAGGTAGCAATCTCTCAGAGCCATGTTAGCGTAGGTATGTTGCACCGTTACAGCTGTCTAACAGTCAGCGTTGTCTGCCCTTTGTTGCGTGGCAGGCGTGGGCGTGCTGGCCATGATCATTGTGGCGGTGTTTCTGGACAATATTGACAGGGAGCAGTCCAGCCAGTTCCGTGGGAACCGGGAGCCGTTCTGCCAAACCTTCCTGGCTACGTTCAGGCTGCTGAAAGACTGGAGGCTTTTGACCCTCATCCCTCTCACCATGTACAGCGGCTTCGAACAGAGCTTCCTCTCTGGGGAGTACACCAAGGTGAAGAAGTTTGGTTGGATTGTGTGAAGCAGGTAATGTAGCCACGAGGCCTCAAGTAGGCCTCGGAGGTCTGGTACTCCTTCTACAATCTGGGGCCACGTCCCCAGATTGTTTCAAATTTGCAGTCCCCGACGCAGACTCAAGTGACATCACGTGAGGCATACGCAGTAGTACTCCCACAAGATCTGTGAATAGGTTGTTGTGCGAGATCGGTGACGTTACCCTTTGAATAAGCTACTAAACGGTCCTGTTGTTATCTGCATTATGACAACTTATACGAACAGATGACTGTTCGTATAAGTCTGTATTTTTCCATTCATTTTTGGGTAATTACAATAAATGAGCTCTGTGGCAAACATTTATGATACTTACACTTTTTGTTCAGCGAGATAATCTTCTCAAAGGGACACCACTTGAAGAGCGAATGCAATCGACAGAAATAAACCACACTTTAACAAACTGCACTCTCTGCACATTTTTATAAATGTACCAACTGGATATTTGTGAGGTATGACGGTATTTGATTATATGTGACATATTATATCTATATAAATAACTAGCTTTGTAAATCCATGTTGCGTTTCTTTGCAGAACTATGTAACGTGTGCCTTGGGGATCCACTATGTCGGCTTCGTGATGATGTGCTTTGGAGCCAGCAATTCTCTTTGCTCCTTTCTGTTTGGGAGACTCGCTCGGTACACCGGGAGAGCAGGGCTCTTCTTCATCGGTAATCTCTATTTTATATGAGATTATTTGCAAAGAAAAGTATTCACTTTGTCATCCTCACATATTTTGTTGCGGTTTTACTGAACTGAAGAGGAAGACACTGTTATACAGCGGTGAAAGAAGCAATCAGATATTTTACTGAAGAGAAAGTAATAATACCACAATGTATAAATACTCAACTTGTCACAATTGCGGAGACTGTAGAAGGAGACTATAGAAGGAGACTGTAGAAGGAGACTGTAGAAGGAGACTATAGAAGGAGATTGTAGAAGGAGACTGTAGAAGGAGATTGTAGAAGGAGACTGTAGAAGGAGACTGTAGAAGGAGACTGTAGAAGGAGACTATAGAAGGAGATTGTAGAAGGAGACTGTAGAAGGAGACTGTAGAAGGAGACTGTAGAAGGAGACTATAGAAGGAGATTGTAGAAGGAGACTGTAGAAGGAGACTGTAGAAGGAGACTGTAGAAGGAGACTATAGAAGGAGATTGTAGAAGGAGACTGTAGAAGGAGATTGTAGAAGGAGACTGTAGAAGGAGACTGTAGAAGGAGACTGTAGAAGGAGATTGTAGAAGGAGACTGTAGAAGGAGATTGTAGAAGGAGACTGTAGAAGGAGATTGTATAAGGAGACTATAGAAGGAGATTGTAGAAGGAGACTATAGAAGGAGACTGTAGAAGGAGACTGTAGAAGGAGACTATAGAAGGAGACTGTAGAAGGAGACTGTAGAAGGAGATTGTATAAGGAGACTATAGAAGGAGACTGTAGAAGGAGATTGTAAAAGGAGACTATAGAAGGAGACTGTAGAAGGAGACTATAGAAGGAGACTGTAGAAGGAGACTATAGAAGGAGACTGTAGAAGAATACTGTAGAAGGAGACTGTAGAAGGAGACTGTAGAAGGAGACTATAGAAGGAGATTGTAGAAGGAGATTGTAGAAGGAGATTGTAGAAGGAGATTGTAGAAGGAGATTGTAGAAGAAGACTATAGAAGGAGACTGTAGAAGGAGATTGTAGAAGGAGACTGTAGAAGGAGACTGTAGAAGGAGACTATAGAAGGAGACTATAGAAGGAGACTGTAGAAGGAGACTGTAGAAGGAGACTGTAGAAGGAGACTATAGAAGGAGACTGTAGAAGGAGATTGTAGAAGGAGACTGTAGAAGGAGACTGTAGAAGGAGATTGTAGAAGGAGACTGTAGAAGGAGATTGTAGAAGGAGACTGTAGAAGGAGACTATAGAAGGAGACTGTAGAAGGAGATTGTAGAAGGAGACTGTAGAAGGAGACTATAGAAGGAGATTGTAGAAGGAGACTGTAGAAGGAAAATAAAAAAGTTAAAAAAAGTAAACAAAAAAGGTGGGAAAACACACAAAGACAGGAAGTAAAACCAAACATGACACGAGGACTAAACTTCTCAAAATAAAACTGGAAACACTACAACCAAAGGCCAGAAAAAGTACACCACAAGTAAAATATCTGCATTTAAAACCTTACTTTACAAAAAAAAAGAAAGATTAATAAAACTTATTTTTTTATCATCATTAAAATGTACTTAATCTATCAAAGTAAACTTTTTCATTGTTTTACTATGTATGCATCTGGTTTAATATTACAACTCCATTAATGTGTTTGTTGTTTACTGCTGTATATATTTAAGCTTACCTTCTTTATATACTAATTGATTGTTTAATCTACAGCAATATATCCTATTCTATAATAACATCATGAGTTTGTAGTGTCGCTGTTCAATGACAATTATGTAGAGTGCAGTAGTTGAGTAAATGTACTTGCTTTTATACATACGATTATACAGTAAATAGAGACTAAACCTGATGTAAACTGCTGATGTGTATTCGTCCATTTTCAGCTGCAGTGGCCAACTTCGCCTGTATCATAGCTCTCATGTTCTGGAGGCCCCATCCCGACGACCTTTGGGTCTTTTTTGTGTTTCCTGCTCTGTGGGGTATGGCGGACGCCATCTGGCAAACCCAGACCAACTGTAAGAAACTAAGATCACATTCATTCTCCCCAGGGGATGAACCCTTTTCATTTGTGTCACATAAGCTTCCCTTTAGCCTCACCACTTGTAAAGCAAAATCCTTTGTATGGAGTTTGTTCTTCCCTCTTTAACTTTCAATATTCACACATAATACAAATACACATGGCCGTTGATCCTTCTGCTTTCTCTCCCGCAGCTCTTTACGGGATCCTCTTCCCCCGGGAAAAAGAGGCTGCATTCGCCAACTACCGTATGTGGGAGTCACTGGGCTTTGTTATTGCCTTCGCTTACAGCACCTTCATATGTCTGGAGTATAAACTGTACATCCTGCTGGCAGTTCTGCTGCTGACCACCATCACTTACCCCATAGTGGAGTACCACGAACACAAGCATCCCACGCTGCCCATTGAGGAGGGGAGCTACCTAACTCACAATATGAAAACCATTGAAAAAGACGAATCCAAGATTGTTTGCCAGACAGCGATGTAGAGTGTGATGTTTGGCTTTGCTTTAAATCCTGTTCTGGTGTCTTACAGCCTAAAATCTTACAATTGTATTGCCTCTCAGGCTTTTGTATATGGATGTGTGCAACTATCAAAATATTTCCTATCGCTATAAATATTACTCTTACGGAAAATGAGATGCTGTAAATTTGAAGAGTTGAAAAATGCTAAATAAATGTATTAATATTTTAAGCTTGGTGTCAAAATGCTTCAAAATCATTCTTTTAATGCAGTTGCTGCGTCCCATCACCCCGTTGTTTATCGATATTATCCAGCCGCTCTTAATTCTCACAGGGCTGTTGGAGGGGTCAAGCTTGGAGAAGGCTTAAATACGTTAATTGCACTTTAGTAAATGTACCGTTCCATTTTATCACTTAAGACATAAACGTTCAACTCATTTACATATTTCACATTTTTTGGAACATATGGAGAATTATGAACATTTTAGGTTTTGTGACGATTTCTTACCAGTTAAAGCAGCGTTGTATTTAAAAGACTTATCATATTGTATCAAAAATTGTAATGCCTCAGGTAATGATTTCTTGAATAAGTATCTGGACTTTCTAGCCATTTACCTGCAATAAACCAGTGATTCATTCAATGCATTATAAACATCACCAGCATCTGCAAACTTGTTGAGGTCAACAAAACCTTTAAAAAAGGTAATATAATAATTTCAGGGCAATAAAGAACACACAGGGACAACATGATGCATTTCAAATGGTGCTTTTATTGCAATGTGTTGCATTCCCACATTCATAGATGTTATAGATTTGTTAGTAAAAGCATAATTTCCACAAGGTTGGCATCCTCACCTTGTAAAAAAGCAGAGGGATCAAATGCACGAGGTGTTTGTGTTTTGAGTGTAAAGAAGTGTGTGTGTGTGTGTGTGTGTGTGTGTGTGTGTGTGTGTGTGTGTGTGTGTGTGTGTGTGTGTGTGTAAACTTGAGCAGCCACAAACATATGAATGAACAAACCTCCAAATTTAGACTTCCAGTAGATGTAAATAAAAAGAGTTTTTTGTCTGTCTATCAGCCTACAGGGCTCTCACTCCCTGCAGGCACTGGACCCGGCCTGAGACTGATTGTCTACAACATTCCAAAGAAAAAGGTAGATTTCTTTATATTTCATGTTACACACCTGAACAGGGGGGTTGGGGGTATTGAAAGCGACAGAGAGAGAGAGAGAGAGAGAGAAAGAGAAAACTATAACATGCATAAAATTCTCCCAGATGAACAGTCACTCATATTGTCTTGTAATAGCTGCTCCGATGCCCCTTTTAAAAACAAACTTTACATGAGTGTAATATACAAAACTGGACAAAAATGAGTAAAATGTATAATATATATTTATTTATATTAATTTGTACAAGGGAGAAAGTGGAACCTTGGTCATTTTCTCTCAAATTCTCCAGAGAAAAGCATTACCACCCCCCCAAAAACAACACTAAGTGGTGAGTAAATAACAAGCCTTCTTGTAAAGTGTCTGAATCATATTCATGCTCAGTCCCAATACTTAACGGATGCTGTTCCCATAGAGGAGAGAACAGTTTGGGACCCCTGCAATAGGAATGAGTGGGGGACTTAAAAAGGACTAAGGGGAGTCACAAATACCAGTTTGGACCAATGACAAGTGAGGATGCTTCGGATTGTTGACCCTTTAGAAGAAGAAAAAAAGAAGAAAAAAACTTAGCAAACTGAACACACCTTTCATTTATAGAAATACATTTAATTTTTCAGATTGCTTTTCTTTTCCTTCTTTTTTTTTTTTTTTTTTAAAGCTCTCAATTTCCATTCCCGCACGGGGCATTGGCCCGACCCTGGTATCCCCGGCACGTGTAGTCCACATGAGGCCCGACAAGACAAGCAACACAGACAAGTAACACAGTTAGCGTGTTGTCATTTATATGTCAGTGCACAACTGTTTGCTAGATAGCAGAGGTTAAGTCTCACACAACCAGACTTTTACGAATACAAAGCGAGTGTCCACCTTGGTTTTAAGGAAAAACATGTTGGAAGCTGCGGGAACGCGAATGTCCAACGGCGGCGGCTACAGAGCGACGTGTTAGACGGCTGCTGAAACTGGGTTTGCGAGCAGGAATGTTCTGAGAGTTGTTTTTTTTAAATAACCGTTCACCAGATGTCAGCCGACAGCGCAGAGGGAGGGGGGCGAGGGGGCGTCACCTGAAGAAGATTGGCATAGTATTTATACTGAGGATCAGTTGGTGTCGACAGAGAGAGACGAGAGATACATTACAAAGAAGGTAGAAGGTGTGTACAATTGTTTGTCGTCGTTTGGACAATGGGTATCCACTAGTCAAGAACCCGAGCTACTCAACTTTCTTGGTACATTCAGGGGACTTAATCTATCTGCAAATACAATACGGATCTGATTGAGACAGTTTCTGATGGCCTTTTCACTCCAAGTAAATCTGATATAAAGTGCAAAATTAGATTGTATTTGCAAATTCCTGGAATAATTTGATTAATCTATGTGTGTAAAAAAGTCATTTAAAATACAGTAAACTTTTTTTTTTGCTTTTTTATAAAGGTGAAAAAAGGTTTAAAAAAACCCTGGTTAACAAGGTTATTATTGTTAAACAGCGAAGGCGCAATCTTCGCTGCAGAAAATATATACACGAGGCACCTTAAGTTTGGTATAAAGTATTCAGTTAATGGAGAAAAAAAAGAAAATTTCCCTTTTCAAAGAATGAGATTAAAAGCTGAGAGAGGTCATCAGATACCAACTAAATTCACGAGACTAACTGAAGGGGCCCTTGAACCAATGGTCTAAAGTAACTATAAATACTTTGCCTATGAGCGTAAGGATTTAGTGTTGCTCCAGTGTTAATTCTACATACCAAAGTCAACGTTAGGAAATGCTCGTTTCAGTAAGGTGCATAGCTATCGGTTTGCAATGGGGTTTGTTCTTCCTGTAAACGAGTGATAGCACTGCAGGCACACAAAAGAAAACCTCATTGGCAAAGTGGAGACATCTCCACAGAGACCCAACTGGCGATCACTCCAAAAAAAAGGAAAAAAAAGACAGATTGTGTCGAGAGAGGAAAGACGGACTCGCCGAGCGGACGGCGGCATTCTGCCGCTGTGTGAGAAATCAAAATCGACGGAAAAAGGGCCGCTACATTATGTCTTGTCCAGTGATGATGAGGTTTGCATATGATATCCATCAAACACCTCGAAGCTTTGGTCATTTACTATTGACGAATGCAAACAAAGAAAAGAAAAGCTACATCAGTCAGACAGTTCTTCTACCACAACCAAGCAATGCTTCTCCATGAAACCAAGGCTCCACTCTCCCGGATCTGCTTAAACTTTTGACAGAGAAAATTAAATAATATGGCCTTTTTTTTTTGTGTATTTTCTTTTTTAAATTAACCCGTACAAAAAGCCAGTCCACACTGCTTCTCTCAGTGAAATCACATTCAGCAGTCGCTAACCCATCCTCTGGCATAGTTATCTGAAACACCCGCAGGTGCAGGGTCTAAACGGTAAAAAGAAGAAAAGAATCAAACCAGGACATCTTCCACTTTTCCATCTTAGAGAACACCAGATATACAGTATTAATCACTTACACACATACACACGCACTCACTGATAGTCATATACATACATAATCAGAAAAATAAAAAAGTAGAAAATAAAAACCATAAAATAAAAACATGACGGAGGAGAGTAGTTTTTCTTCTTTCATTTTCTTCTTTTTTTTTAAAACCACAAACTTTGAGCACTATTCTTTTGTTGATTCCGAACAAATACATATTCACATTTCTCTGTTATATACATTATGTTAACATCTTGGAACCAATGTTATAAAAGAACCTTGTACCTGTTAACTGTAGTGAGGAAGGAGGGACTCGTTTTCCACTGAATGGCTGTTCCATAAAAATAATAACAATACAAAATATTGGTTGTATTTGGCATGTTTTGATAAGCTGACAGTTGCTATTTCTGCAGTTTGCAGAGTTGTAGAGGAAACCGTTTCCATAGGAATGCCTATTCCACGCAGACAAGTGAACAGGAAGGAGAGAAAGGGGGGTGGTTCAATACTGACTGTCTGAAATCATCAGAGCGGATAAACAAGAGGAGGCAGACACCGGCAGAGTACTTCCAAAAAAATAAAAAATACATTCTTCCACTTTGTGCAGCTTCTGTCTATTCTGAGTATTTGTACATCGACCAAACCGTTGGCACAGGAGTGTCTGACCCGTGAATTCACACTGTGAGAAACATGAGGATAACAAAATTAATTAAAAAAACAAATAAAAAAAAACTCAAGAAGATCATCCCCGAACGGCCAATTTGATTTCTGAGCTTCCGCTTTCTTTAAGCGCGGCTAAACGCAGGCCATCAAAAGCCTCAACGTCTCTACAGATGTTTGTGTGGAGCCATAAAGAAATCCACGGCTTTGTAAACTTCAGGTAGGATTCAGTTCACTACGGCATCACGGCCTCTACTCGTCGGCTGTTTTTTTGTTTTTGGGGCTGTCCACCACGCCAAGCGTAGAAATGGAACTCAGCTTAGAGGTAGAGGGAGAGTTCTTTATCTGAGACACATTTCACATTGACTTGCGTGTGGAGGCAAAAACATAAATAAAATAAATAAAATCTAAATGATGGTAACCTCCAGAGAGCTGGAATCGGTAATATATCTATTAAGAAATAAGTGCTAACGTCCACTTGTTCCAGCTTCTGCAGTGAGGATTTGATGCTTCTTGTTTCATACACTTTCAATGTAATATATTTTGGTTTTGTACCGCTGGTCGAACAAAAGATAGGGTTGGACTATTCTTTTTACCGTTTTTAGACATTTTACAGACCCAAAGAAAGGACCGACAGATTAATTGTTAGCTGCAGCCTTAAAACTCTGAATACTAATGTTTCTCTTTGTTCATTTTTAACTTAAGAAGTGCTCGATAGGTAGCATTGTTGAAAGAAAGCCGGTGAAGCAGCAACATGTCCATGACGTTTATGATCAAACACGAGGCTCACAGTGTGAAAACATGGTCGAAAGGAAAGATGATCAGACTGAACTCCTGCCTGATGAAACAATGAGGTAATAAAAAGGTGCTCTACTGATGGTTTCTTTTAAATACACACACAGAAAACTAGGAAAAAAAGAGTTTCCTGCATGTAGGACTTCTCATAATAAGAAAGATTAAAGATGGCTCCTGGGCCTCTGTTTGGATACACAGTGCCGGGGATCTGCATGCGTCTCTCACACACACACAGTCTCTCACACTCTCTCACACACACACACACACACACACACAGTCTCTCTCTTTCCCACACACACACACACAGTCTCACACACACATACACACACACACACACACACAGTCTCTCTCTTTCACACGCACACACACACTCACAGCTTTTCAGCTGAGCACAAAGTGGTTCTCAAATCAAACATATCGGAGGAGTTGGTGGGTGGAATGTTGACCTTGCATACTATCCCTCGAAATCCGCTGCATACGGCGAAGTGTCTCTGTTCAAGAAAACAAAAACAAACAAACAGTACACAGGAAAGCCCTATTCCACTGAAGTAGCATCAGACTGCACCGATGCTGACCTGATGCGAGTGATGAGTTAGGTAGTTGCATTTACAGAATGGTTGCTGCAAAGTCCGAAAATCTGACTATGAGGTCTGAGCTGTGCGCAGAAACCCCCCCAAAAAACACTACTGTCTCCAAGTATTCCACGACACAAGGAAGATTAAAAAAAGAAGAAGAGAACCAATGAACCAAGAATTCACACCGGAGTTCAATCAGGTTGATTTGACAGAACCTTTGTGGCCGCTACAAATCACGAAATGTTCCCTGATGAAAAGACTTCTGTGTGACTCCGGTCCTTATCATCCAAACCGTTGGGTAGAGTGCGGAAGATATTTCCTTTTTTTTTTTGCACGATATTCAGATCATGTGTGTTTTTTTAACATAAAATTAGCGAAGTTAAGATATCTAGAGGCAACACCTCGGCAGGTTTTTTCCCCCTTTTTTCTCTCCAACTTCCTGCTGAAGCGCTACGAGCAGCACAACAGAGGCCTGGCATCGCTGAGAGAGACAGAGTCTGACTGAGCAACAGGAAGCTTCGCGTGTTTAGCCAGTGGAGTAAAGTCTTCATCGGTTAAAGTGGAGGGGGAGGATAGGTTGAACCCCCCCGAAAAAATAAAGAACACTGATTAAACAGGTTTGCAGGAGAAATAAAAGAAAAATGTTAAATGTTTTTTGCGACTCAATCCATCCGGTTTTGTCATGACAGCTTTTAAATTAATCACCCATCACATCTTTGTTAGGAACTTCTATTCCTAAAGCCGCTACGTAAATGTCAATATATAGGAGCATTATCCGAAAAGCGTGTAATTTCTTTTTTTCGCTGTGACTACGGGTCCAAATGTTGATGCAGGCTCGGTACCGTTAGCCTCACCAGAGGTCTCGTCGTCACAGCAACGAACACGGTTTACGCTATCATTATGCTTTTCTTTTTTTTATACAATGGTTACAAACATATGTACTGTCTGACATGTTCGCTTACATGTACATACATAAGAAATAAAAAAAGGAGAAAGCAAGAGAAGATGGCTAACTAGGTCCCTGGATACCACAAGGGAAAGCAAAGCAATGAAAACCCATTTGTTTGTTTTTTTTCTTCCCGAATGCGGAAAAAAGTGCTGAATGGGATGCCGAAGGATGAGGGATTTCCAAGTTTCATCATCAATTGCTTTGAAATTTCCTTTCACATTTCAGAAGATGGAATAACTTCCTCCTCCACCGCAACACGTAAGCGATATTACAATATCATGATGCCAAAAATTAACTGACATTATTATCAGGATCTCCGAGTAATTACACTTATTGTATCTTTTTAAAAAGGAAAAGCAGTGACAAGAGAAGAGAGAGAGCGCATCCCCAAGTCTTTGTCCTTCTGTACTGTACAATACTACCCGACTGCATGGTGCACACGGCAAACACTGTTAGGCCGAGAGATAGCATGAAAGACACACACACACACAGAGAGAGAGAGAGAGAGAGAGAGAGAGAGAGAGCTAAAGAGAGCACTAGAGAGAGAACCCAACTGGGCTCTGTATTCACAGCTGCTGAGGTGAGGGGTAAAATGTGATGGACAGACAGTTAAATAATCATAACAGTCTCTTTTTTCTTATACTTTGAAAAAAACAAAAAAACAAAACCTCCTCCCGAGGGGAGAAAGACACGTAAGTTCCAAACTGAGCAGCATCCCGTCTGTCTTCCATCCATCAATCCATCAATCCAATCCATTCTGGCTGTTGTCAAAGCTTGTTCTGAAGATTGTGAAGAAAATGTTAATGATGATGATGGCGACGGTGAGAGCAGAAGATTTTAAACAAAACAATTAAACCCCCCAAAAAACAGAAGACGTTAATAGAATAATATGTAGAAGAAGCAGAGCTTGGGAAAAACTCAAACTTCCACCAGGCTGATAGAGAGAGACGGTCACAGAACCAGCTGAGACTGAGCTTCTATCCCACAATGCCACAGAGGTCTGAAACCTTAACATTCCCACATCGCTGAGAGACAGGTAGAGGAAAACAAAAAAAAAAAACAAACAAAAATAATTTTCTTTAAAAAAGCCAGAGGTGTTGCTGTGTGGGATACCCCTACACTTAAAATGATGAGCTCAGCTGTACGCTGCAACTCATGCTCCCAAGATACACTGCTGCTGCGATGACGGCCTGACAGAAACCGTCCCATCAGAAAAAAAATGAATAAAAAGGAGGCCGGTCCTGATTTGACAGTGACGACAACTTGGCAAATCTACAATGATGTCGCAGTTGTTTTCTTGGGTCAGGAAGCAGAAAGTAGGTCACCAAGGAATGAGCAGCAAGACAACACTGCCTTTAAATAGGCTGAGGCAGACAGACAGGTTGTCAGACAGATTAGACAGGCAGGTTTAAATACACTGCTGCTCCTTCTGACTCAAGTCTTTTCTTTAAGTACTGGGCGGTAAAACAACCAGCCCTGAATCCCCTGCGTGCACAAGCAGCTCAGCTGTGAAACTCCACCGACAGCCAAACCGCTCTGCGCCCTACTTGTTGTGGTCGTACAAAACATCCATCCATCCATCCATCCTAGAAGGTGAGACAGAGACAGCAATGGGGTCCGGTGCACTGGCCTCCGTGGAGGAGGCGTAGAAGTGAGAAGTTAGAGGGAGTACGGGAGAGAGAAGGGTCGTGGGTTGTCACTCGGTGAGCAGCTGCTGGAGGAGGCTCTTCTGCTGGGCCTGGTTGTTCTGAGAGCCCGGCGGCACGCCAGGGCCCTTTTGGGAGGCCGCCGTTCCGATGGAGCCCTGGTTCAGGTAGGAGTCCCCGCCGACCAGGTTCACCGTGCACTGGACGTCCGCGAACACCTGAACCTGCTGCACCTACAGGAACAGAAGCAACGATGATACAGGGACCCAAAATGGAACCATCCGCTGTGTCCGAGCTTCGTCTTTGTAAGCGCCCGACAGATGCTGGACGACAGATTGAGGTTGATAAAGATTTGGTGCAAGCGAAACTATACAAATATAAGTTTGTGTTTATTACTTCCTAGTTTGCCATACAGCCTGTTGGAAACAACATCACTGTGGTGTCGCACGTTCTAAATCAAAAGGAAAACACGAGACAGCAACCCAAGTCCTGGAGCTTTGAAGTCACTAACCTGCTGGTCGCTGCACACTGAACTGACGCTGCTGAGGTTACTGTTGCCCATGCCAACCGGCTGCCCCATAGGAGATAATGAGCCGACACCACCCGAGCCCCCGGCCATGGAGACGGTGATGCTCATGTTGTTGTAAACCCCCTGCGGGCCAAAAGGCTGCCCCGCACTTTGTCCTGACTGACTGAACAGGCTGTGAGAGAACGATGAGAGAAGAGAGCCCGTTACCACCGGGTCTCATTTACATTTATCAACAGGGGACTTTAACCCAATGTAAGCATTGCGACTGTGCACTTCCTAACCTGTTGCTTCCCACGCCCGTCTGTTGCCAGCTCTTCATTTCTGGTGACTGGTAGCCAGGGGGTGGGGCTTGCTGAAGCAAAGGACTCTGGGAGGTGGAGTTTTGAGGTGACAACAAGGTGCTGGTTGGGCTCATCTCCGGTGGGAAAGATGCGTCTTGCTGGGAGATAGCTTTGAAAGGGGAAAAGCAAAAAAAGTTAGGTCAGTTATATCACTTTAAATGTTCTTATTTACTTTGAAAAAAAATATTAAAGAGGTATCTGGCAATTTGGCAACTTTTCTTCTGTAAAATACGTATTAAAACGTTCAACTTTTTCATCTTCGGACCAAGCTGCGGTTTCACACTCATAAACACTGCTCTTACACGGCCATCTCTCTGTACTGGTACTAATAAAATGGGGAAAACTACCCTTTAAAACATCTGGGTTTTGCAATACCTTTCTGGCATCAGTGCACCCTTAATCCGATATGAAAACGTAGCAGATTCTGAGTCTGGTCTAGTGAAGCATGTTTCCTAGAACTCACCAGACCCTCCAAACTGCTGAAACAGGCCCTGCGGCAATGTGGCGTTCACGGTGCTGCTGAACTGACCCTGCACGCCGCCCATCAGCGTCTGGTTATTCAGTTTGTTGTCCAGAGGGCCCCCGGTCATGGGGCTGAAGTGACCGGGTGAGGTAGGGGATTTTCCCGTCAAAGGGTTGTACCCTGGTGGGAAGTTGAACTGCTGCTGCTGCTGCTGCTGTTGTTGAGGCGTTGATGGTGGACCCTTCGGGGCCCTGGCTGTTCCGGTGGCCCCCGCGGCTCCAGTCGGCGCGCCTGCAATGTTCTGTCTCATCAGCATGACCTTCTGCTGGAAAAGCTGGCGCTGGCGGTGCTGGATGCTGTAGAGCTCCCTCTGACGCTGGGCCAGCATCTGGGCATTCAGCGGAGGCTGCCAAGACACATGGCGTAGAAGAGCATGTTACGGAGAACTTGTTCCCAGATATTTAAGTAAATATACATCACTCCTTGGTGTTCAAGAGGTTGCTTGTGGACAGAGTACAGTACAGTTAGTAAACTACATGAAGGCCAATGTAACACCAATTTAGCAACAACAGTAAAGAAATGTAACAAAAAAGCAAAATAAAAATGTGATTTCGGCCCTATTAAAATCTGTAGCTTTAGGAATGTTCTTAATTTAGTTGCCAACTTGCTGCCTTCAAATAAAGCTACTTACACCTAACTGACACTCTGGGCAGCGGCACAAGCTGCAAACACAATATGTATATATATATATTTCTATTGGTATGGCGCTGTTAGCTGAACGTCGCTGCACATCTGGCTCATCCGAAACAACATTAGCATTCATTTGGAGTCGCGTTTCTGGCCACATGATCAATAGTGAGTCATGAATATTCATTTTTCACCCATTTACTCTTGAGGGAAATATATCTGCCTCTATCTACTTAATGCACCAACTGGTTGCGAACTTGAAGCTTTTGATTTTCTTTTCTTTTTTACTGAAACCTGCTGGTGAAATTATTTGGTAGTCTTTCCAGCTCTGTAAAAAAACAGCAGTGGGCGGTCGTGGTGAGCCGAGATTCATTGGCTGCCACTGGGACTCACCTGTGAGGGTATTTGAGGTTGTTGAACCCCCTGACGGAGCCCTATGTTCACATGCTGGCCTCCTCCTGGAAACAGATTAATGCTCGCCATCCTGTTCTGGAGCTGAAAAAGAGAAAAATAAGTGGAGGTCAGAAAGGTGTTGAAGGATGAGCAAGGAGGGGGTGTCAATAGAGTGACGGGAGGACGGGAAAAAATAAGATCGTTGATTGAAAAGAAGACTGAGAGGGAGATGAGTTGAATATTAGTGATGACGGAGGAAACGGAAGTGGGGAGTTCTTTTAAGAGCATTTTAAATCAATATTTAGAAATATCCTGAATTGTTATGATATAAAGATTCAGGCAAACACAGAAAGCTACAAGTCACTATGTTGTGCTATTCATTACATCACAGCCAGGAGGGAATTTAGTGGATTCCAATTTCCGTTTTTTTCTTTGTCTCCTTCAAAATGCATTTATTTAAGTTTCTTGCCAAAAACTACAATTTATATGATTACATTTGAACTCATCATAATACTGTTATAATTAACTCATGCTATGTTGGTCATTGCCATCGATGAGCTGCCTGATGATTGTTGCATCTCTAATAAAGAGTAAAGTGAATATCTAATATCTGAAAGCACTGAGCAAAGAAAGTAGGAAAACAACTGAAGAGTGTTCCTGTCTCTCGTTTGTACATTACAGGTTTGTTAGCAGCCCTTGAATCGTGTGAACAAATTATACCTCGCAAGACATACGTCTCATTACATAGGTGTGCACATTAAAGAAAGGATGCTGTAAAAGCAATACAAGCAACGTCTTCCCTCACAAATGGAACAAAGTCATAATGACACAACAAAATGGAGACAAACCACAGCCACCCCCTGTGTCCTCACCTGCTGTGGGCCCTGGAGCCTCTGCTGCAGCTGCAGGCGCAGTTGGTTGGGTGGCAGTCTGAGCTGAGTGCCAATCCCCTGCGGTCTCGGCATGCCGGGCCTCAGCCCGACGCTTGTCGTCCCGCCGGGGAAAGCCCCCCGGGGGGCTCCAAACCCAAGACCCTGTTGCCCCACCAGCGTGGCCAACTCTGGAGGAAACTGGGCTGGCGCGGCTGCTGTAAATTGGGAAGGGTACGTGTGGAGTTTAGTGTCCATGGAACCTGAGGTGGCAGTGGATTGCTGGGTTGTGAAGCCTTGGGGCTGTGGGTCAAAACAACCACCCTGGAAAGAGGCAGACACAAATAGGACAGGAATATTAATGATTTGTCCACTTAATGAAAATCTAATATGACAAGAAGAAGAAGGAAGAAAAAAAGAGCCTTCGCTACATGCTAAATTATTGATTTGAGAAATATCAGTTGCTTCTATGTAAATGTGATTTCAGACGGCCCTCCTGCCCTCTCCTTCTCCGCCTCTCACCTTTTTTAAGTGACAGCCCTCGATAACAGCCGATGTATACATTCTGATTAGGCTTAAAGCGCTGTAAAAAGACTTTCTGTTTGACTTGAAAGCAGCTCTATGATCATTCACTGATCTCAAAAAGTAATATGTAGTGCCCTTTCCAAACTGCACTTCTGCTCACTACACTCTATATACACCTCAAGTATTCATGCACACTTGCCTGCACCAGTTTGTCAATACCCAGGGCCTTATCCAGCTCAGCCAGCTCACTCTCGTCAGTCCCACTGAGGAAGGAGACGAGCTGCTCCAACAGAGCCTTCTCATCGTTCCGGCCCTCAGGTGTGGTCGGAGGACCGAGCACTTCATCCAGCGTACAGGGCACACACTGCCTGCTCACACAGAGAGACACTGCACATCATCACCTGCAGCACACTGGAGTGTTAGCGGGCTCAGAAAGTGACACAGCAGTGCTCCGAGTAAGTCATTAATAACGTATAGAAACAATTATAATATAAGGCTAATATAAGGCATTAAGTTAGTGTTCTGTTGGTCGACTCATAAAAGGTCCGGTGGGTGCAGGTATTATAAAACCTGACCCATGCATCATTATTGCATTGGATTGTTTCTGACTGGTGTGAATAAAATATTTCACATTGCTCTAGAGTGTTGTTAAGTCCATAAGTTTAAAAAGAGTAAAAATTCCCATTATGTTTTTATATATTTCAGTTGGCGTTTAACCTTTTAAAAACAAGTTTCACTGTGTTTTTTTCCGTGCTTGCCACCATAAATGACCTTTCTATAATTATGATGACTTAATTTGAGAACCTCAACAGAAGCTTTAAATGCAAGACATCTGTTAGAGTGTAAGTGACAAGAGCTTGGGTGTTAAGAGTACAGTAATGCTTACTCTTGTGGCGATGCCAAGGGAGCTTGTAAAGGTGTTCCAAGACCATCAAAGGTTAAGGTGTCAGACAGAGACAGGAACAGAGACTCTCCCACATCCATCTTGGATAGGCCTGAATGAGAATTTAACAGTTTTATTGCAGTTAACACCCTAGAAAAAAAACATCGAAAAAAAACAAACTACATTTAACAGTTAGAATTATATGCATTTACAGTATTTAGCGCTTTGCTATATTTAAAAATGAATTTAGCATGGCTTAAAATCCTGCTTTTGATGCCATTGTTTCAATTTTCTCCAATAACTTGGCATTGTGCTGCTCGCTTCTACAGTATACTGCAAAGTTATATCATGTGTAACAAAATACAGTCTGACCACACCCAATGGGGCTGTTTAGTGTAGTCAGCTCAACAATGCTTTACTGCAACTGAGGATTTAGTGTCAAGTGTCTACCTGACAGGCTTTCCCACAGTGGTCATATTTCTGACAATGTTTCGCACATTTTCTATGACTAACTGCAACTGTTTGTGTGCGAGTGTGTTCTGTTCGCTGGCATACCAATGCTTGAACTGAAAGGGTTGATAATTTCTGCCTCTGGGAAGATGCTGCTGTCTTTGGGGGTCTGGAAGGGGTCTTCCTGTCCCTGGTTCTGTGTCTGACTTGGAGTGGGGGGACTGGAGAAATCAAAGGATGATGGACTCTGGAGGTTGCAGCCGGAGGGTGGGACACCATCACCAAGTCCTGGAAAACACATGCACATAGAAAATTAGGTGCACAAACCTTTATTATTTAATATTGATACACAGACTCCAACTTTATCCTGCACTGTTGAACTATGTTAATTATATTCTGCAATAGCCACTAGAGGGCACACATACAAATTATAAGAAAAATGAGGTGTTTTTTTCCCTCACATTTCCAGAACAAAATGTTGAAAAAAAGTTAGAATACCATTTTGAAAATGAGCATGAAATATTTAGAATTTTTGAAATCTCTACTTTTTTTCTTGATATGCAAAATACTACTCAAACAAATGAATCTGCCTCTTCTCATTTAAGTATCCATGTGCCTGGACCTAATAGTCCTTTGTATCCTTGTCCATAGGTTGTGTGTAGGTAGTTTTCTATTTCTTTCTGCATGACCACCCTCCCCCTTCCTGCTAAGTTGAAACTTTACCTCTGTTAGGAGTGCCGGAAGCCTCTCTCTTCACATTTACATTGCGGGGAGTGTTGGCATCGCCGGGCTGGAGCTTAGTGGGGGACTGCAGTTGGAGCTGGGGAGAAGGGGAGTGGAGCCGGGGTGACAGAGATTGCAAATGGGGAAGGGACTGGGACAGGGGGGACTGGTGCTGAGGCAAGGGGGACTGGTGCTGAGGCAAGGGGGACTGGTGCTGAGGCAAGGGGGACTGGTGCTGAGGCAAGGGGGACTGGTGCTGAGGCAAGGGGGACTGCAGCTGAGGCAAGGGGGACTGGCGCTGAGGCAGGGGCTGAGAGGCTGGAGAGTGGAGTTGGGGGCCTCCTCCAAGGGTTGTTGAATCCTCACTGCTCTGTTTGGCCCCACTTGGGCCTCTCAGGCCAGGCAGCAGCTGGGTGAGAGGGTCCAAGTCAATAGCGCCACCAGACATCTGAGGGCAGGAAATGGAGAAACAAATGAAAAGTGATAGCGATGAGGGAAAAGACAGGACAGAAGAATGAATGGCGTGAAAGGGTAAAGAATGACAAAAGAATGGGTGGCGGACGATCAGTGACAGAAAGACGGGGCAGAGACAAAAGGTCAGAGGCCAGTGAGCTTCAAAGACTGCAGCTGGTAGCTGAGCCTACAGTCGAGACAAAGTCCAAGAAAATAAACTTTTAACATGATTTACAATGGCTGCAAGGCAACTGCAAAAGCAGGAGCAAAGCTCAATAGAAGAAAATCCCAACGCTTGACTGCAAGTATTCTTTTTCAGAGTGCCTGTGTAAACAGCAACCGTGATGCCTCATGACGCCATTTAAATAATGAGGTCATTAGAGTTGTGATTTGGGTGTCATGACGGTCTGAGTACAGCATCGTCTGAGCCAGTTGCTGGCGGTTGACGGGGGTTACCACAAACACAGCGCAGGTCTGGCTGAATGCATGTTCAACCTAGCGCAATTATTACAACACTGCGGTCACAGCTAAATTGCGTGTCATACTACTACTACTACTACTTACTACTGTTATTACAGAACGGCATTGCCAACAACTGTACCGTGGAGTCTCGGCTGTCCCTGCGGCTGACTCGACGGTTCTCTCCGACGGAGCTCGATTTGGGGCTGATGCACGCTGAGCTGCTGCACAGTCCCGCCGGTTTGGATGCACCTCCCGCTGCTACAGTGGACCCAGTACAGACCACTCCGTCCACGCTGGCTCTCTTCTCTACTTTCACCCTCACTGTCTGCAGGCTGAGAGCAGATGGAGGTGGCAGGTCTCCCAAGTCCTTTGAAAACACATTGCTTTTCCGTTAGTCGCTTTCATGGCATCATAATGACTCTTGAAGACCAATTATATGGAATTTACAGGGCAGACACCTATGGGGATGTATGATTTATTAAGTTATTGAGCCCGAAATACATACAGATGAAATCAAAAAAGAAAATCAAGAAATGCAAAGGGCATATTTGTCACCTTTTCGTCTGTGTCCAGGAGAAAACGGAGTAGTTGATGGTCCTGTGGCTCTCTGGAGCTGGACTTGGGAGGTGCTGCGGTCAGAGCCGGACTGACTGGCGGCTCCCTCTTGATCTCAACATCGTTATTGTTTAGTCCATCCTCAGTGGGGGTGCAGGCATCGTTGGGACTGGTGTCCTGGAGCAGCCGGTGCAGGATCTTATGTCGTTCTGTTAGAGTACTGTGAGAGGCAGGGCACTGAGGGGCAGGATGAGGTTTAGGAGGGTGAGGTGCTAAGGTGCAGTGGATTCTGTTGTCAACTCCTGTCCCATTGCTTTCCAGGAGCTGATTGAGTCTGGGGTTACCCAGCTGTGAAGCAGAAGGAAGAGGGGCTTTAACAGAGTCCTCTCCCCCTCCTTCTCCTCCCTCTGGCGGTTTTGAAGATGGAGGCTGAGTAGCAGGGCCGGTGGGTGTACTGGCTTGCCTCTGAAGGACAGGAGAGGACAGGGAGAAGGACCCCGTTGACCCACTGCTGGCGCCGCTACTACCATCACCGCCAGACTGCTGCCTGTTGAGGCTACCTCCACTACTTAGTTCCTCGGCTGGGGAGTGGAGGCCCGGTGTGGAAGGAGAGAAGGGGTTCCCCGGTACCCGAGTGCTACCACCTAACCCAGGGCTGCCCCGTGGCACCCTGGGTGACATAAAAGAGGTAGGGGTTGCTGTGAGTGGGCTGTTCAAAGGACAGGTCCGACTGGGTGTCAGGTAGCCTGTGGGTGTGGCTGGATTATGTCCTTGTGGGGAGGTGTTGGTGTTGTTGGGGTGAAGGCCCGGGGTGGAGAGGCCTGAGCCTTGGGTCCAGTTGCTGCCGGGAGGAAGGGAAGGGGAGCGGGAGGGAGTTTGGACAAGGCTGCCAAGGGTCGGTGGAAGGCTGGGGTTAGTGTTTTCCTGAGAGCTAGCAGTGTTGTGTTCCCTGGAAGAAAAGAATGAATAACTGTGACCTGATGTGACCATGTGGTCGAGCATAAAGTACAACACAAATCTGCGACACAAAAAGGGATTGTACCTGTCAATAGTGTGAATGCCCATAATGAAGGGCTGAACGTCAGGGTTGGGGGGGCAGCAGAACTTGCAGCGGGTCTGAGCGCTGAGCGGGGTGCCATCAGTTAACGTGAAATGGTACAGCGGGCTGATGGCGGTGCCGTGGGTCATCACTGATGGGGGATACACATGCAGCACTTAGACTTTGCTCTCATCTCTCATTTGTTTTCTTTGTTCTTTTCGTGTTGTCAGCTTTGGATGGATTACTGGATCCACATCTGACATTATGTAAAAAAAACCTGCAACTTCAGAACAATGATGTTGATACTGTTGCAGTGCAGATGCTGGCTCGAAGGCTTTCATTTACCATATTATAATGTTTGGAAGTACAATGGAAACTACTTATGGTGATCACGGTAAGGGTGTTTAACTGCTTATGTGGATCAAAAAGCTTGGGACAGAATATAATAATAATCCTCGAAGAATGCAGTTTAAATAGTTTGACTAAAACAATCAAGTAGTCCTCTTACAGTGTTCATTTTGGGTCTTTTCAGACATGACAACATACAGGAAAACATTTTAAATCTACAAAAGCTTAACGAATAAAATGTTTGCTTTGTTTTTATCCTCAACTGGGTCCATGCAGATGAACCACCTCTCTCTGTGCCGCTCACCGGGTGTGCGAGGCTCCCCGGCAAAAGGGCGCCACTTATCTGCATGCAGCACTCCCGCTGCAGTGACATTGAGCTGACCAAAAACCAGCTCAGCCTCCCCCAATGCGAGCCCTTAGTGAGTGGTAGAGGAATTGACAGCGAGCCAGCAGGTAGTGAAGCTGTTTTTGTATTCACGACAACAAAAACAGAATCAGTTCCAATAATAATCCGCTTAAAGCGATCAAGTTGACCAGGACAGATGTGATCCCGATAAGCCGTTCCCACTGTAGCAGCTGGAACTCTGGTAACCATGGCGAAGCTGGCAGCGAGCCTGTCAAATGATTTCTAGGAGTGAGGCTGAACAATCAATCATGGCCACTCACCCTCATGCAGCAGCTTCTTGGCGTGGGAGGGCTCTTTGCCCTGCGTCTGAAAGAAAGCGTAGATGCACTTCCTGACCAGGTCCTCCCAGCCAGGCCGGCCTGTCGCTCGCAAAGCACTAGTTTCTATGGAGATGATCTTCCCTGGAGGAGAGCACCACACACAGACAGACGGTCAGTCTACACTGTTGATCAACACAGATTTCAACATCTGCAGAGAGGAGGTGGACTCTGTGTGTACAACAATGATGCTTGGGGCTCTAACAGTCAAAGTTGATGAACAGATATTCCCTGAAGCAGAACTTTTAATATGTATGATGATGTAGGCTATGTTATCAGACCAGAGAATTGTTTTGTCGCTGCTGTTTCCATCCTTCCTGAAAAATAATTTACTATGGGAAGGCACTCCTGTTTATGGTTTGTCAAGTTTTCATGTTTTGGCAAAAAGGCTCCAACTACGGCTTGTTGAGCAACCCTGTTATGCATAATGACAATAAATGATCCCATGATTCTTACCTGTGGGGTCCTGCTTCGTGATGAACGACTCAGTGCTGAAAGGCTGGGCGCGTGGTATCCGACAGGCAATACAGATCAGGCAGCTCTGCAGGTCTGAGCGAAGAACAGGACACAGGTAGTGAGAGGTATGTATGTGTGACCCCAAACAAAAAAAGAAAGAAAACGTGTTAGTACGTGTAAGTACGTGTAAGAACCTCATACAACCCCACTTCAAAACACCACAGCTATCCCTTTAAGTGAACCCAGCATGATTTCACATGGGCAAAGCTTACCTCAAACCCTCTAATTTACGCCAAGGACTAAATGTATACTTTTATATAATATCCCTCGCAGATACACGTAAGCGAAAAAACTAAAAAAGGACAACCTGTCAAAACTCAATAATCTGATCATTCCAGTGAAGCTGCGTGAAGCTGTATCAGCCAATCAAAGCTTGGAATTGTGTCGTGCCAACAACAGATGCTGTAAATCAGCAATGCCGGAACTACAGCATACTTCGTATCAAGGCCATTGCACCAACGACTCCCCAAAACAATATGAAAATGTCCAGCTGGTCAGATGATGCAAGTTGTGATAGTGTAACAATAAATAAAAATATATAAATTCTGTCTTTTATTCTATAAATATACAGTATTTTCAAAACTGTCCTTTTCAGCAAGAACGGTGAAACAAGAGCAAACGGTATAAAGATATATTATGATGAGCTTCCCTTGCTTAAATCCTCCGTATTGATTGGTTTGAAAAACTGTACAGTCTTAAACCTGAAGCCCGTGCACACTGTGTACTCATTGTGTGTGTGTGTCTGTCTGTGTGTGTGTTTGCATGTACCCTCTCCCTCCTCCTGCATGGGCCGTGGTTGGGACACGGTGAAACACTGCATGATCTCATACTGCTGCCGAGCCTCTGGATTTTCTGAATCCAACTCGTCCGGTGGCCTCTTCAGCATGCGACAGTTAAAGGTGTGGCTGTTCCTTCGGCTCGGCTCCTGTGGCCACTGCACGCCATTAACTGGACAGGAAGGAGAACAAACACCTGGTTAGGTTTAGAAAGCGTGTGTGGTTTGGGTTAAAGTTAGTACGTTTTTAGAATACGAGTTTAGAATCGATGAGAACAATTTACTGTGTAATCAACCCGAGAAAGAAATACATCCCCTTGGGAATATGTTCAAGGTACCCCGTGGATTACTTTTTATATGCTGACTTCAGGCACCACACTTGAAAAAAAATGTTTTGTAAATGTTTTATTAGAAAGGATGCGTAGGTATTAGGGCTGCAACTAACGATTATTTTAATAATCGATTAATCTGTCTATTATTTGTTCGATTAATCGGATAAAAAAAACAATAAAGCATTCATTTCCAACCCTTTATTCAACAGAACGGTGCCAGAAAATGCACAGGTAACAGGTACCGTAAATTCAGGGCTATAGAGCGCACCTATCTATAGGCCGCACCTGCTAATTTTTAAAAGAAAAAAGAAATTGTACATAAATAAGACGCACTTGTCTATAAACCGCAGGAAAAGGGGGCGTGGCTTGTCTCCGTAAAAACAGTTATTTCCGCCGTTCATCACGGAATAAACAACCACTAGTTCTGCTTTATACTTGTTGTGGACATCCCATAAACGTCGGAACATCTAACGCCCTGGTGTTTGGGTTCATAACATCACCCGTAGGCTCACACAGCTCGGGGAGTTTCACCGACTCCGTCTCGATAACTTCCGCTTCCAGCGCTGCCGGAGCAGCAGCATGCAGGCGGGCGGGGAGGGGGCGTGGCTTGTCTCCGTAGAAACAGTTATTATTTCCGCCGTCCACCACGGGGGACATAACCGTTAGTTCTCGCACAACGTTACGGGTCTCTCCGATGGTCTTTGCTCTACCGGCTTTTTTTTTGCTCCGTGCTCAACTCACTATTATTTATTGGGTGGCGTAATAATCGCGCGACACAACGAATCGATAATGCAATTCGTTGCCAACTTTTTTAATAATCGATTTTTATCGATTCGTTGTTGTAGCCCTAGTAGGTATTGTACGTTTTTAAAAACACACGTTTTGTGACCATGAACAGATCGAGTTTTAGAACACGTCTTTTTTTCTTTCCCTTGATTTAAAAAGAAAAACAAGAAAACCTGTTGGAAATCCCTTTTCTGCCATTAATAATTTGTTTGCACTAGAATCTTTCTGAGTCTGTTTCACAAAATGCGTGCGTGTGGCTTAACTTTTATTTGTATCTAGTTTCTCTATTAGAGTAGGTCTTAAAGATCTCCCTTTCTGAAAATACAACTGCTCAACCTTGTCGCCGACTGCACTCCTTTATCTATTGTCCTCATACGATCCCACAGGCCCCCTCCATTTTCATCATAGGCGCTTATCAAGGTTGTAGCTAAAAATGAACACAACATTATCACGGGGAAGAAAGCCAGTGCTTCACTCATCCCTCGCTCCTCAAATTCACACATGCTCTCTGAAAAGCACTTAAATCTGAATGTATTCAAACTGTCCATAGTTCATCACACTGCCTTTCTTCATGGCACTTCAACCGCGCTTTAGCTTCAGTAATTATCTGTACTTAGGACTGTGTTCTGAGTTTGCTGCCAATACCGGTCTCCTTAATGGGTTTCATCGGCATTGAAACTGTCAAATTTGATAATACTGAAAGTGCAATTACCAAATATCTAAAAATAAATACTTTTTAAAAACAATGTTGGCGTCCTGAATCGACAATATAAAGTGTTGGACGGCAACCGAGTTAGAATCCACAGTCCCAGCTCACTCACCCAGGCTTTTGGGCAGCAGATTGCGAACAAATTCATTGTGGTCTCCCACATGCAGCATGCTGTACACGCTCGAGGTCATCAGCTCCCCCTGGGCATATCCGAGGTAACTCGTCACGTTCTCTGAAACAAAGACGATGCGGCCCTCTCGGTTGACGACGAAGAAGAACCCGTCAAGGGCCTGAATGAGGAGAGGACAAAAATAAAAATAAAAATCAGACAGTGTGTTTTGAGTCCGAGTTACCTCAGCAGTGGTAGTGGTGAGGAAATGTGTGATTGTGTGTGCGTGTGTGTGTGAGATGTTCACCTCAAGCAGCATGGGCCCAAGCGCCTCTTTCTCCACCAGCCTCTGGCTACTGGAGGAGATGTCGCTCTTCTGCACCTCATCATCTGGAGACAGAAGGGCTTTCTCTGTCATGGGTAAACAAACACAAATCAGAAAACCTTTGCATAGACTGCAGACAAAACATATTTATCAGTGATAAATGTCTTTGTAGCGCAGCAAATCTCAAGCATGCAAACATCTTCAGAGCAGAATATTTGGTGAAGCTTGTGGAGATATTTTATATCTTCTGTATACATGTTAAGATTGATAACATTGTATGTAATGTTGTAGTAGTTTATGATAGGTCTCAACACAATGTATTAGTATAGATTTCCAGCTTTGTTGTAGAATTACACATACCGATATTCACAGATGAACTCTGTGTGACTGGACACATTCTAGTAGAACAGGTGTAGCTGGTTGACCGGTGGGGTCAACTCTTTTCTATTTAGAGATCAATGTCTTCCATGCCTGTGTTCTGACCATCTCCATATATGATCAATGTCTTGTTCTGACCATCTCCATATATGGACTTATGTTGTGTATGCCTGTGCTCAGCATCTCTTCCCGAAATGTAAATAACTGACCTCTAGATTAAAACCTAAATTTAAGCTGGTTAACATCCATGAATGGGCATAAAGATGTATGTCACCCCCACTTCTATGTGGCGGGTTAGGGTATAAAGGTATGGTGGTTTCTTCAGAGAGTTGACGAAATTCTGCAGTCTAGCAAATTGTGCTTTTCCTCCCATGATTCACGTTCATTAAAGAATTCTACTAAATTGATCTTCGACTCCAACCTCATCTGTGACCAGTCTGTTCAACGAAAATCAACGACCACAAGCTGTCCACAAATTAATCCATCATGTATGTGTGTGTGTGTGTGTGTGTGCGCGCGTGTGCACGCGCGTGTGTTTTCTCACCCTGATCACGCCGTTTCATCTGCTGGATTTGGTCCACAGTAGTCTTGAGGATGTGGCACATGTCGGGCTTGGAACTGAGACTGGCAATGTCGCCCATGTTGGATGACAGCAGCTCAGCCAGCTCCTCGATGTAGCGGCACTCCAGCTCCCGTCTCCGCTTCTCCACGCTGCGAAGAAAGATAGCACGTTCACTTGACTGACGACGGACGGACAAACAGCAAACTCGGGTTGCGGCCGCCCTCGGCGCAAAGCATAACAATCATGTGATCAGGATCTTTCATTAAATACTTGTGACGGAGAGAATGTACTCAGTTGAACCTTTTCAGGTTGAACCTAAAGTCATCTTGAGCTCCAAGGACTTGTGATTATCTTTCTGCTCATAACTGAATAACTATATTAGTTGAAAAAATAATAAGTAGGTGGCATTCATGATCAGTTTAAGAGTGGGGAAATGTCACAATGTGCCGTAAGTGCTGTGGTTTTCCAACCAGAGGCCTGTAAATTGTTTCTGTGATATGTAAACAAGAAAGTTTCCATAGAAAAAAATGCCTTTAACCCGAGCGTCTTCAGAGTCCATGCGCAGCCGTAACCTTATCCTCCAGAGTCAATAATATACTCTCAACCGACGAGCAAGGTATGTGGTAAATGTGAAAAAAAAGGAATGTGTGTGTGTGAGACAACAACAGAAAAAGTAGGTCAGTGCATTGGCCTGCCAGAACACACAGGCGTGGTGACCAAGGGAGGGAGGGGTGAGGACGCTGCTGTGTGAATGTGCAGGTCATTTGCTGTGTGTAGCTGCCGTAGAAACGGACGGACAGACGGACGGACGCGCGCACACACACACACACACACACACACACACTTAAATCATGGTCTAAACTCTGCAATTGCCTTTTATAGATCCAGAGGATCTTTTTATTATTATTCTTACGTCGTCACCCTCCGGGGTGGAGGAAGCATCAGAGTACTAATACCATGCTGTAGAAAATCCTCTGTTACAAGTAAACGTCCTGCATCGAAAATGGTATGCTAGTATAATCAGGAAAAAGTAGTTAAAGTACACACATTTATCCTGTGACATTTCTCATAATTCAGGGCACCGCATTATTTATCGTTACATCGTCTCATGTTTGGGGGAACGAATTTCTTATGAAAAATGAAGAAAAGGAAAGAAACAAGCTAATTAGCGTAACAGCAGCGAGCAGCAGGATGGCGGCTGATGTCGTATGCTAAACAGTGCTTTCTAAAATATTTGCTCGGTTTTTGAATGTGGGTTGTGTATGTATGTATGTTTGTTTGAGGCGACCCTCAGTAGTTTTTAAAAACTATGTATATGGGCTTGATGGGTGTTAATATCGTACCCCGAATTAACATTTCAATTCACTTTAGAGTTGTATTTCTGCTTCTTGCTCGGTGATGTACTGTTTGTAAAAGTCGGGTCAGTAACAGAACAAGGTATGTGGCTGGGTCTTTACCTTTGCCCTGATGTGTCACATGGTGAGCCCTTCCTCTTGCGTGACTCTGGCGTGGCAGGCTCCAGGGGGTTTTCCCCTACGGCACTCATTTTCAGCTTTAACTGACCTGTAGAAGAAAAACAAGGTCACTTTCCATTTTGTTTGAACAAGTACTTCAGCAGTTTTCCCAAAACCTGACACACAGGTGTTGGGTGTGAAACCGCCACTACTTCCACTACTCTTTACATACGTTGATGAAACTGCACAGCAGGGTTTGGTCGACAGTCATCCCCTACATAACAGCAGTTACTGCCATACAGAAATTGCAACTGCATTTTATTATATGGCATAATGTTTGTGGTGAGGTTCACATAATTCACAGCTCATATGAACTTTGGTTTGTGGTCACAGTTCAACAGAAAGGGTTGTAAACAGTTGAACATTGACCACAACTTTAAAATATCTAAATGAAAGAAACACACACTAGCATACAGTCTACACTATCACAGAAATCTCCATAGATAAAAAAGGAAAAGGAAAAAACAGAAAAGCCAGAATTGATTTAAAATGAACTGGGTGAAGCGGCAAACAATAAATAAAAGCCATCGTTCATGAGGAGAAGCAGACCAAATGCAAACTTAGCAGTACCTCTAGCTGTTGTTCTAGACAGGATTCTTTTATTTTCTTTATTGGGGCTCCACCAAATCGTTTGAAGCTTCTTGGGTACGTGTTATTGCCAGGTCTATTCCTTGTGCTTAAACCCATTATTTCAGCACAGTTGTAGATAACGATTTCAGGGGTGACTGCTGCATTGTTGGTGACTGCTGCATTGTTTCTGACTGCGATCCAAATGTTTCGAATGACTCCAGAGCATTGTAAAGTCTGAAAATAATATTTATATATATATATAAATATTCTGGTTCAATTCATTTAGCCTTTCAAAACAACATTTACAGTGAGACTGTTTGCTCTCCACACGCCTGTATTAACAGGGTGGTCTAGAAGCAATTTACCAGCACCATAAATTACATTTATATAAGAACAATAAACCAAAACATTTTTTAGGGTGGTGACATTGTAAAATATGACGACAGACATTTGAGGCTTCATTTAAAAAGATTACATTTGGCACAACCCTGTGCATAACATTCAAACATCATTTTTACTTTGTTTGGTATTGTGCTGAACATATAAGGGATGCACAATGTAACATCAAATGGTACATTCCATTACAGCTCTGCAACAAACCTGACTGCTGGTACTGATTCGGCTCTATAGCCATCTTTTTAACACTTTAGTTTGGGGTAATATAGTCTTGGATTTGCATTATGTTATTTAAAAAGCCCTCGTAATATTGTGTCTTTTATGTTTCTAATATTCCTCTTCCGTCTCCCTTAATGGACTCGTGCACGTTCTTTATCTGCTAAGTCTACTGCCTGCACCTCTCTCGCTGCATGAGGAGGGTAACCATGGCAACAGGCAACACCGTGTAAAGAGGGAGAGTTAACAGGGTTCTTGCATGATGCACAAGGTCAAATATTTAAATTTAAACCCTCTTAATGGTATCAAAAATTAAAATGAAGACCACTCTATTAATCCGTACACAGCGACAAAAGCAGTAAAGGATGTGAATTTCTGTCATGTTTAGCCAACTGTAGAGACAGGCGGGGTTTATTATTTTATAACAAGCCTTTTGTTGACAAAAGAAATCTGGTTTCTAAAAGATGTTCAGTGAGATTAATAAGTCTAAAAGCCTCGAATGTAGTCTTGAGCACTGCACACATTGAGATAGACTCAAGTCCCTTAATATGTAAAACCACATCCTTGCTGCATCTAAATAATGATCCGTAAATCACAGACATGCACAAAACTACAGACACACACAAAGTGTTTTGAATTCAGGGGTTAACCGCAAGAAAACAAGCAGCCAGTGTCACGGTGTTGGGTGCTGCCGCAGGGCCACGCTGCTCACAAGACGCTAATCTTTCCTGACTAGCCTCGTTTACATTTCACCTCAAATCACCCCTCTCTCTCCTCCTCGACCCTCCTTGTGCTGCTGACACGCAGCACATGAAAAGATCCATCCGCCACAGTGAGAAGCGAGAACTCGGCTCCACATCAATGGAAATACCAATTAGCTTGAGTTCTGAGAAACTGAGTTCAGCACTGACTTAAATACAGCTGAAACTGTGCAGTGCAGTCAAATTATTGCCCGACAGATTCAAAGAGACGGATTCATCAAAACACGCTTGGCAGGAAGCATCACAAGAAACAAGACTAGTACTTATTTTATATGCGTGCAGATTTCCCGGCCTGTGGTCCCCCACTGAAGTGTTTTTCAAATCAATTGCGGTGGAAAATAAAGAAATAATCAGCAACATGTTTCATTAAACCAATGGTTGTTTGAGTAAGTGGCGAGAACAACACAATCAATGCACAGTTTAGCAATTTCGCAGTCAACCCTTGAACAGCGCTCGTGATAATTCGTCAATAAAACACGTTTTTTTTCTTCTTTCACCGACTTCAATTCGATATTTCTTTTGATACATTACTTTGCATGTTGTTGTGACACCCGCTCTGCTGTTTTTGTGATTCCTCTCACCAGGGCGGGCGAGTGTCCCATGCAAACAAGACCGAAAAGCAGCGAGTCCTGGGCCCTATTTCTCGTACGTTGTATATCATCACGTCATCACGTCATCAATGAGGAAGGGAGCTGCCATTTTCTTTAGGGGGAGTGGCCAGCTTATCCAGCTAGACTGAATGAGCCTGCACTGGAGCAGGTTCAAATTTGTGTTGCTATGGTGATTTTGCCAAACTTGCTTCGAGGAACCAAAAACCCTGATTTGTTTAATCTCATCCAGAAAATTATCCCGCTAAACACGTTAGCCACGTACGAGAAATAGGGCCCTGGTGTTTGTGCATCCCAATATTCACGTTCTGTGTGAAAGTGTCTCAAATTAATCCGGCTCAATAGCAACGAGACGAGTTCCTTTCTGCACAACGGGCCCAGTTGTGTCTCATTACGCCGATTAGACTCCATTCAAAGAGTTCTAGAGAAGCGGCAAACTAATCTGTCATTTATTTGCTTTATTAATGCATTAACTGTTTGCTTCATAAAATGTGTGCAGATAAATAAATAGATTTATATTATATTTCTTGACGCACCGGGCGACACCAACTGCCCACTTTGACTCCATAATTTATTTGGCGCGCCGTAAACATGGCAAACGGTCCACTTTCCTCGAAGCAACGAGGGGAAACCTGCTGAATGGAGTGCGTGCGGTCGATAAGTTCGTCAGCACAACGAGCCGTCGGCAGCCAGCATCATGTTTCTGAGATTTGCTGTTTCCCAAACCGTTGTAATTATGTTTTGCGAACAACAGTTCCCCCCGCCTGCTAAGTGTTTATGATTGAGTCATTACGCGTGATGGTAGCCAGTTTTGCTTTCCGCATCTAGACCGTGCCCTTGTTTAAAAAAAGAAAGAAAGAAAGAAAGAAAGAAGCTGTATCAAGAACATACATGACGGGGTGAACTTGATGAACTCTGCAGTCTGCTGCATTACAGTTCAAGCTCGAATTGGACAGCTCTCTGATCTCTCTAAATCCAAGAAGCTTGTTTTAAACTTGGTCATGACTCACCGACCCGCAGCCCGAGCTCCTCTGATAAGTCGCTGTTAGCTTGATTATGTGAACTTCTGCTGACGTATGTGTTGCTGTCACAATTGCTTTTTAAAAAGGATCTACGCCTCAAAAAACGAAAAGATTACTTAATTGACGCAGCTAACACTGCATTAATAACTGTCGTCGAGACCGTTCACACCCCTGCTGCGTCACATCTCCGTTTCTTGAAGCGTTCTCGGAGACATGCTTCAGTAGAAGCGATGGTAATGGTGACTAAGGCTCAAATAAAACAAATGTACCGTTTTGCCGTGTAGTGCAAATCTACCGTATAAAACGTTGCTCATTTCTGAACTGGGATAAAGAGCTGCTGGGGCAAAAACAGATAAAGCGGGGTTCAAAGATAAATGTGTTTATGCTTGCAGCTGCATTTATTCACTCCCTGAAGTCTGTGAATAATTTGGCATAGTCCCTCACACAACACTGTCACTTGGAGATGCCCTGCTGTGTTTTGGTTATGCTCCGGTCGTTTTGCTGTGGTTGGCTATTGTTCATGGCATCCCATGAAATACGTATAAATGCAAAAGCACAAATGTGTCATTAATGGGAACGCAGCAGTCGGTCTTCCCCGTGAAATCTCGTTGGTTGAAGGGCCGACAGTAACAGGCTGTATTGCAATTTGGGTAGAATTCTGAATCATGACCTTCAATGTACAGATTTATTTTGCTTCATTTTAGAGAATGCGGAAATGTTACTTTCTAAAACGTCTGTATGCGTAATCCAAATCCACCTCAACCAAATTAAACCAATTCCATTTGAAGAGGGCTTTCTCTGTAAATGGAGGCTCTGTTGTAAATTATGTAACTGCATGTACATTGTTTCGTTGATAAATCAGGACAGCGGAGACAGGGTTACATTTTTCACTTCCGTGCATTTTGACAGAGGAAAAATAAATAAAAAACTCCACCAATACTAGAAGATACAGTTGCAACTGTGTGCGTTCTGTGTTGTTGTTGTAGTAGTTTTAACCAAAGCCACATCAAAGACACATTTCCATTTATCTTGCAATGGTTAACTCTGTTTTTCTCAATCTGACCCAAACAAACGTAGACCTTCACCTTCAGAAACGATGCAGCTGCAACGAAATCCCACACTGCTGTATGCAGTATATGTATTCAGGAAAAGGAAAAGGAAAATTAAACCACCACAAAATCCATCCAGGATTATTTAGAAAGCATTTCTTATGCATTGAAACTTTCGCACCACTGACATCATTGGCGGTATTTCAAACCGCTGTCACTTTAATGGTTCTACCGCTGCCTCACCTTGACATGTTATTGTTGTGTATTAATTAAGACGGAGCAGCCCGCACGCGAAAAAAACATACGCAAGTGTAATTAGGGCCGCCACACTTTCATTAAACGCCAACCACAATTCCCAAAAGCACGAGTTGAGGTCTTCAAATTGCTATTATAAAACACAGAGATGTTCAATTTCCTACAATGTAAGGCAAGTTATCATGCTCAAGAGGTTGGAACACGCAAATATTTGGCCTTTCTGCCCAAAATATAACTACAATGATCCATCATATTTAAAAGGGAACCCAAGGTATAACCTTCAAAATAAACATTTGGATTTCTACTTTTAAAAATGCAATCAATAATTGTTCCTAACTATTTTTCTGACGACTGACACATCTTTTCAGCTCTAATCAAATGATGTGGTTCAATTCAGTTTTCAATGTGACTGTCAAACCATCATGCCTGGACGCATGAAGTGGGATGGAGCCGGCATGTGGGCACCGCCTGGACAATTCATCAAATATCCATAATGGGTAACTTCTCACTCCGACAAGGCGTGTGAAAACAGATTTGCATAATGTGACATTAAAAAGAAGCAGACAGCGGGGCGGAAAATGTTAGAAACACTACGGAACACAATGGAAATTGGCCAGCGGGAAATGCACGCGTACTAGGATCTGTAAAACGCTGCGGTTGTCCTTCAAGAGTCTTGCTTCTCCACTGAAAACCCCTTAAGTTCCAGTCCATTGTTTCCCGCCATCTGAATGTTTACCAAGAGTAAGAAATTACCTTGGACTGCACACAACTCCACACACACAGCCAGACTCCTTAGTGTATAGAATATATAGCCAGTGGACTGCTGCCCTCAATCACTTTGATCATCTGTGAAACAGAAAAGTGAGCTCTTGCACGATATACAAGGATTATGATCCTTCATAAATAATGCCATATATATATATATATATATATATATATATAAAACCCAAAGGTATTTAATACTCCATAAAAGGGGATTTCCCCCTTGTCTGCCCTCTGGGAACACTAACAAAAAATACCCTCTAAACCCTATGAATAGAAACTAAATATACCCATAAATATATCATAGATTTATGAATATTTCTTTTCAAATAACTTGCCTGTGTGAAGTCATCCGTGTATCTGCCTTCCTCTGTGCGTCACTGCTCACCTCGTTTTTCAGAGTCTTTTCGATCTCAAACACGTTCACTGCTAGACTGATCATACTTGAATATTCATCATTTATTAAGCTCCCCTGGTCTCTGTGTGATTTAAAGTGTGAGTGTGCGTGTCCTCACTTTAACTCGAGGAAACGCTACTGGAGGCTAAGTCAGACATGATGGGATTCTCAGAGCTGTGCGGACGATTTGGGCACTCAAGTCTAAAAGAGAGCACAGCACCAGCGTGGGATAATGCAAAGAAAAGGCCAGAGAGAGAGAGAGAGAGAGAGAGAGAGAGAGAGAGAGCGAGAGCGAGAGAGATCTCTCTTAATCAATGTTGGCCTCGACCAACTGTCCCTCTTCAAAATGAAACTGATATACCGTTAAGTCTTTGATGGGACAGTTTCAAATGCAGCCAATTATGCACTCTGTTTTGAGTACTGAATAATACAATAAGACACCCACTAACCCAGGGTCTTTCTCATAGTTTGTTTCATGACTTTTTTTAAAAACTGTAGATCTTAACACAACTTAAATTTGCTCTGCAAATCACATACAGGGACAAAATAATGGCCAACAGTAAAGCACAAAATGTCAACAAAACTAGTCCTTTCAAATCCAAAACTCACACTGCATTTTCATGAATGAGCTGTTTTTATGACATAGTAGTGACAAGTAGCGAAGATACCTTTTTTTGTACTTCCCAGTAATGATTCCGATACTTGAACTTGCGCACCAATCCAATACCAGTGCGTTAAAAACAAACACATAGATAGACAACAAGCTCCATTTCGTCATTCTGGAAATATCTCCAAAGACCCGAGGCCACAAGCGAGGTGTGGTTACTTTCTTTTGCTTAATCGAAATAGACAGAATTACAGGCCAGTACAGTAGTTAGTTGCAGCCTCACTTAGCAACATTACCAAACAAGCCTGGAACACGTCCAGAGACACAGTGCACATTAAGCCCACAGCTTATTTTTAGCTCAATGCAGCGAAAATTAACCAGCTCCTTTGTCCTTTGCTTCTCTGAATACTAAATATTGACCTCTGTTCACCATCATCATCATCTTCGTCATCCTGCAAGCGTGGCCTTAAGCACACACTAACACGCTAAAATAAATAATACTTGTATTTTCCCATCGAAGTACATAATACGATAATAGCGTTCCAGGAGTGTAAATACACGCCCGGCTGTGAGAGGCAACACAGCGTTCACCTGTGGCTCAAGAGTGAGACGTACTGCAGCCATTCTTTACTCACTTGATCTAGGGCTCCAGTGGGTGAGTCATGTGGTTGGCCTGGTCCAGGGCTCAGAGCAAGGGAGGAAGGGGAGACTGGGGTGGTAGAGGTGTAGGTAGATCTCAGCGGTGGGTAAACAGCTTGAAGTGGGGATGATGGAGCAGTGGTGGTGGTGGTGGTGGTGGTGGGCTTATGGCTCCACGGCCGCTCTGTCACATGGCAACATCTCAGGTGCAGGGAGAAGTCTGTTGGCCTCCGACTGGGAGGAGAGAGAACAACAATGTTAGCATCAACGTTTTATCAATCATAGGAGATCATTTGGCGTTCACTTTTCTTTTTCATTTTTTTTGAAGTCTGTCATCCCCCACATTTTATTATTTAGTTTTATTCGTCAAGACTTATTTCTGCATTTTGAGTCTTGGATCACGAAGAGGCATGCGAGAAATACAACGTTTTTCTCAAGCATTAAAAGGTAACACGGGTAATTGATATACTATTTTAATAAATCCAAAATAGCAGATACAAAGCGCAGAAGGAAGGCACGCAACGCTGAAATTGAATTGGCCAAGGTGACAAAAACAGCAGGCCATCCTCATCACAAGTATTAGATAAGGATGAGACTCACTCCAGATGTGGAGTGTGGACCAACAAGACCCTGCCAACATTCGTCCTCTAGATGACGGTGCATTGTGATCGTCCAGCCACGTTCCGGGCTTCGGTGGCTTGTTTTTGGAACAGCACCACAGCCTTTGTACCTCCTCTATCAAATGCTTGTAAATAAAGTACAAGGACTACGTGATAAATGGTGCAGATGTGGAAAGGTCAACCGGCTTACACAAGCACACGTTAGCCAGAAGGTCAACGAGAGAGTTAAAATATTGGAGGTCTTCTCTTTTTAAACTGTCCAATAGTCAGTACATCATATGTTTAAGCCCTCGCAAACACATTTCTGGTCTCACACCTCATTACGTAACAATGAAACAACGGTAAATAAACACACAAATGTGTGACTGTTTTCACAACGTCTCACACGGTGGCAGTTGCGAATTACATGTTGATCCACAGCCAGCTCCTTGAAATGCTGGTCCACTTAAAGCGACTTTCTTTGAACGGACAGCCTCAATCATGTCGTGTTTAATTGCGGCTAATTGCCGGTTGCATAGTGCAATAATTGCAGCCCTATGAGTTTCATGATGCAGACGATTTGCCTTCTTCAGGGAAATGCAATAGAACCTGCCTTATCTTTATCTTAAACATGGCACTTGTCACTGGATGTCCAGCAAAGATTTTTTTTAAACACGAGTACACACACACACACGCACGTTCGGCACTGTCCATCTGTCTATGTGGGATGCAATTTAAAGGACATAAATAGTTTTGCCTTCGGTGGTGGGGATGGCGTCATCCAACACGTTTGAAAAAGGGAAGCCGTGAGTGGGAGTACGAGGCAGTGCAGTAACGATACTCGGCACGCCTTGGAATTTACCTTCCTAAAGGTGACAATGTCCTGCTTAATTTCTAGACTCTCAGTTAAACTCCGTTTCAATTAGTGCGGTGTTCTTTTTTCCAGGTTAGAATCTGGTTCTTTTCACTGTGTGGAAATGAAATGGGATTATTCGTCGATGTGTAACCGTCTCATCAGTTACTAATTTTATTAGACGTTCAGAAACTGACATTAATTTTAAACTACTGCAGATTTTAATGATATTGTTTTAAAAAGGTTAATGAAATGGTGTTGTTAAAATGTAAAAACAACTTCTAACAATTAGTCGATTGACAAAATGAACGGCTTTGCAAGCTTCTACAACATGAGGATTTTTAAGCTGAAGATTTGGGGATTTTTTTAACTGTTGGGTCAGACAAACAAGCAATATGTCTCATTTTTCCCTATTTCTTCTCAGATTTTACGAGACAAAGCATAATTGAGACAATCAACATTGTTGTCATCGGTAATAAAAAAAAGAAGCTTATTAGTATGCAGCCCTAAACAAGGCTAATATCTGACAGAGGACCTGCTCAGTATTGGAATGGCGCGTCACTGTTGTGTTTGTGAAAACATATTGAACACACTTGAGAAAGCGACATGCTCTTTATCTTAACTCCAGATGTTCTAGACCTCAACTCCTCACCCCTGCATGGCCGACACTGTTGACGTTTCACCTCCATCAAGCAATCTAAACACAGCACGCCAGGGAGAGACAGCCAATAGTGTAATTCAATGCGCAGACAACAAAGACGGGAGGCTCCCATTGGGTTAAAATGCTCACATCATTAAAAAAAATCAAGGCATATGCATCATGTCTTTAGGCTCTTAAAATCAAGGTCCAAAGGAGAAATTCAAGAATACGGTGGGAGGAAACGGAGAAGTTACTCACCAACGGACCGTCAAAGAATGATCAGCCCCTTGCAGAACAGGAAAACACGGTATCTCTCCACGTCTTTATTTTGACAGTTACTTTCCTGCATGCAGTCAGACACATGATTCCCTTTGTGTAGACACTGCAGTCCTCATTAGCGTCGTAACCAAACCAGTTTTTCCGTAACACATATTTACTTGTCAGGTGCAGCCAAAAAATGTGTGGGGCTGGCAGGCTGTGAAAGCCCCGCCTCAGTGACCTGTATTACAGCCGAATGGGCCGAGGGGAAGGAGCACCGGAGGGTGGGACAAGGCAAGCTGGATAGATATTACCAGAGCAGACCGAGGCTACCCACTGCAGCCTACGTATAAATACTTAAGATTCCAGCACGAGATAAAAGTAACAACACGGAACTACTAAAACGACACTATTGAAATACACTTCTGTTCATACGTTCATTTTAGCTCTCGTTAAGTGGGGAAACTCATTACACAGTAAATACATACACACAGCCAGAGGGATTAAGAGGAGGTGACCAAAATGTTAAGTTGAATCTCAGTCACCAGAAAAAGAGTACCAGTCTACAGCCGAGAGAGCCGCTCTGTAAGGAGGAACTGTTACCATCTTAATTTGCCGAGCTGTAGGGCTGTCATATACTTATATATTTTCCCAGAGATAATTGAGATAAACTATATTTGTTGTCATTTCAAAACCATCTATGCCACAGATATGACAATAGCATAAAAATACAAGTATACCCTCAGGAATGTCAAAATGACAACAACTTTCTAATTAAATGACATTTAAATAAAAATAAAAGCCACACAACCAAAATAATCATTTTAAAATGGACTCTTGGGCTCTGTAAACAAATATGCACAATGCCTATAACCGATTGTGCTATTGAAAACGCTGCTGTATTCATGTTGCACACATGTAAACGCAACAGGCCAATTCAAGGTAAGCAATCATGATCGAGGTCATGTCCGAATATCGAACAATATGGGCCTACCAATTGGCACCAAACTCCACAGTCAGCTGAGGCTGAAGTATTGGACAAGTAAACTCTTATCGTACTGGGGGTTGCACTAGAGGAAAGGCAAACTTACCGAGACAATTCATATTATGATCGTTTGTACCAAATTGACTGGCCGACCGGTTAAATAGGAATACACATCAGCCCTAAAAATCCTGTATTATTCGGCCTCTACTAAAGAAGCATCTTTATTGTCCCTAAACTGACAACATGACCTCAGGCGGAGATCTCCTCTATGCTTCTGTTCATGACGCATAGCAAACCAGCCTTTTCACACTTTCGGGTTTGATTTATTTGTTTATTATTTAATGGTTAGGCTACAAAACCATTCGGGGAAAGCCCTTGCCATTTAGACACTTGCAATAACTGTAACTAGGATCTAGATCTGTAATGGCATGAGTGAGTGGAAAGATATCATGGACTGGAACAGCATCTACTAAAAAGCGACATAAACAGACAGAATTTTGGTGTGAAAACCCCAGTGGTGCTTAAAATGGCTGCCAGTGTTTGAGTATCCATCCCACAAACCGTAGTTATTTGTGCCACTCAAAACAAGACCACTTCCTTTCCTCTTAGTGCTTTGCTTCCCTCCATCTATAGACAGTCTTTTTTGCCTCGTTAGGCTGCTATGCAGAAAAAAAAAAAAAAAAAAATATATATATATATATACATACACACACACACACACATATGCATATATATACACATACATATATATATATATATATATATATATATATATATATATATACACACATATACACACACCTCTGAACAATTTGTGGAAAAGAGCTCTGGCCATTCAGCTGAATTATTGTTCAATACAATAAGTAAAGACATTTGAGAGCTTTCTGGCCACATTTATTTCTCACAGGGAAATTAATAAAAACATTGTGCGCATTCTGGAAATGATTACATCTATCTTTTTTTTAATACATTTTAACTTTTGGACGGAGACCGAGACAAGGAGGCGCCTTGCTCGCTGTGAGTGAGACAGTTTCAGTAAATAACCAATAAGTAGTCAACGTTATTAATTAAAACTATTTGGGACAAGCCTAGTTGATGGATATGATTTGGCATGTGATGGGTTAGATTAGATAATGTTCAGAACCTGATGCTGTCATATTGTCGCATCAAGCATAGAGAGACTATTAAAAGATAGCCTTTGTTTTAACAGAGGATACATTAATATTACTTTTTTTTTTTTTAATGCTTAGATATTTTTAATAAAATGTCCACACTGTTTCTTCACATAGTTTTAACTGTATGGATCTACTAATTTAAAGCCCTTGCTGGTGATTGGATCACCCACCAGCGATCAAGTAACCATGTCCACAATTGGACTATATGAAAAAATCAGCCAACCCTCTCATGGATAATTGCATGGTCCTCAACTCTGTGAGTAAGTCAGACACTTAGCAAAACTTTTCCCATAGTTGACAACCACTAGTTATTGTTCATGTGAGCTGTGTATGCATATGCAAGTTGTAATTCCAATTTACCTGATACAGTATTTCCACCACGGGGAGATGAGCCAATTGTGATGCAAAAATGAACCAACTTCAGGCAACTTCAAAAGAAATCCCTGAATGCACAAAAGGTCCGCCAAGACTCTTAACTGCAGATAAGTAACACCTGTATTTGAATACCTTTCCAGTAAAATGGTGAAGTAAGAATGCAGTACAATCAATCATGTTTTGGTCTGATTTATCATGGCAGCACCTGTACAGCATGTGTCATGTAGCCCTGATTAGAAAAGAAATGGAAAGAAAATGACATATACAAATATAAAATCATACATCTAAATTATGAATTTTAAATATACTTCTCAATGTAATGAAAATAATGACGACAAGGCAATAAGTTTGAGGCTGTTCATATCTTTTTTAAAAGCATCGACTGGCATCAAAATAAACGCACAACGAGATTAATGGTCTCCTTGTCTCCTTGAGCTATCAAATGTTGTCTTTGTTTCGGCTCACCAGCATTCCTGGCTTCATCTCCTTCACCTGAATTGCATTCTCCATCGACCTTCAGAAAAACAAACGTATGGGCCATATGTCGTATACAAAAAGCCTTTGAGGGCAAGCCAAATTTAATTTCAAATTACGAAAACAGGAAGCCTAGGGCCTGTAGTAATAACAACGCCATGCCACAAGAACAACTGAAAAGTGAGTGGGATGCCAAGTTTAAACACTCTCAAGTACAGAAATAACAAATACGCGAGACGACCTGAAGTGCGGCCAACTGCAATTTGAACTGCGACATCTTGGTGAAACTTTGGAAGTATCTCAACGCCCGCCCATTTAAAAGCCAGGCACATAAACACCGTTGAGCTCCACTGAACAAAAGGTGTTCTCACCACCGTATGTTGATGACACACTGTTCACTTCACATCTACACAAAACTGATAAACTTCCTCCAATTCACTTGACAGCGTCAAGACGGATCCAGTCACTTTAGCGGAGGATAACGTGGCTACAAGAGGTTTTCTCCAACGCTCTTTATCACTTCAGTGTTATAATTCTGGTAAACGCCGACCAAATCCACACAGGAGAGAGAAAACTATTGTTTCAGTCTTCTTGTTGTGGCCCGACCTTGTTCAGAAAACTTGGGGCTCAACCGTTAACTCAATCAACCATTTTCCTTGCTCTGTTTTCTTGGTTGTTCGTTCCTCCTGGATGTGGCCTTTCCGTTTCTCTCATTCTTCAGCCTTTAACTTTCCTTTTTCCTTCCCTCCATTTCCTCCAACCCTCATGAATTCACACAGTCTGCTGCACAAGCCTTCTTTCTTTCTTTTTTCCCCCGCCAGGCGATAATGTAGGCCATCACTCTGACAGCGGCGAGGAGTCGGAGAAGCGCCGCTCTTCTCTTCCTTCGCTGCATTCTGCTCGCTTACAGCAGCCGAAGACAATGCGCATGTCAGGGTGTGTGTGTGTGTGTGTGTGTGGCTGCCTCACATTGACTCAGAGTGCCAGAGTCGAGGGAAAAACCACAACATACAGTAGGCTGTGCTGCACCAAGAGTCTATCCGTTTCAGCTCCGCAGAAACGACAGCTCCTAGATAAGGATAACGATATGCATTCTAAATAGTATGATCTTGCTTTCTATCCGGCTCTTTAATTGGCTCATAGCGACACGCACACACAAACCCTTGCCGACATCGTCGGCGACCGCTTGCATTGAGGACAGTCGTACCGAGAGCCCCGTCCCTCCTCCAGGGAGACGAGCCACAACGAGAATTTAAGTCTTTTAGAGCAGGACAGCTGCGAGGTTTGATAAGGTGCTGCAAAGCTCACAGACGGACACAGGCCTCCTTCACCCCGGGCTTCTCCAAGCCGACCTGGAGCCGATCATTGATTGCTGTTCATGAATTTGAAACTGTGTCGGACCGACCAAGACTGTAGATCATTTATGGGGAACACTGGATAATTGAGTCATGGAAAACGAGAACCGTGCGAGTTTTCCCTTCGTATCGAGCAAATACAAAGAAGTCAGAGCATGACCTGTGTGGGTTAATCTGCCGAAATCACACATCCTGCAACGGGACTGTTGCTGGGTCTTGAGCCGTGGAGCTCTGCAGAGATCGTGTTGCGCCTGTATGATCTTTTTTTTGTTTCTCTACACTGCAAGCGAAACCCACTCGTTGTCTAAAAAAACCCTGATACGATACAAAGGATACAAGCAGAATCGCTTGTTGACTGGTGCTGAGAAATGGCATCAAACAGACCCTGTGAACGGTAATCAGCTAATAATGCTTCCAGTGATCGGCCCCAAAACTGCTGATCTGAGAGCCCAAAATCAAAGATGATCTGGAAAAACTGGAAATCTGTATTTTTAACTAAACACTTTCATTTTTTTACTTTTATTTCGCCTACATTTAAACCACCAAATTTTAACTCGCACATTTTCTAAAAACATTTATAAATGAAAGCAAGTGTTTTTCTTTCACTTGGTCGACACGTGAGACGAGTGTGTACAGCGAGGGCAAGGTTTAGGGTCAGAACACAGTTGAACACGGGCTGAGGGATTGGTGTCGCTGCTTCCTGGAGAACCGCTCACAAACAACTTCACGCTGTGCCTTCTTGGGACCTCGTGAGGCTACGAATAATCTTCACTTGAAGCAGGACTTTTACTGTGTATTAATAGTTTTACAGTTAATGGGTTTACATTAGAAAGAAAGTTTTGAGTACTCTCAATATGTCACGTTGTTACTTTTTAATGTTCTCATGCAGGATGGTAACCATTTAGATTCCCAATATGTGGTCATTTCATTCAAGTAAGGCCTGTTTGGACATTTGTTCTGATCGTTTTCAGAGATGTGAGAGTCGCTACAGAGTGCCTGGCCGTCGCTAGGCATACTTCAGTGAACCCATGTCTGTTGGTAACACGGAGATAGAGATATAGATATGGAGATAGAGAGAGATAAATATAGATATATATTTCTAAACACACCCAAGGGACCGAGGGAGTCATCATGTTAAATCGTTAAAAACTTTGGCGACAATCCAAGAAGTAAAGGTGAAATAAATTAGCCTTGTGGCTCTTAGATTGAGAGTCGATTTGAAGTGACGACTACTAACAGAAACACGTTGAACACTAGATAATGCTTCACGCTTGAATAAGGACAAAAAGTAAACGGGACAGTCTTGCTGCCGCCTTGGCGAAACGCTTCGGGACGCTTGCGTGCAGAGCGGTCGTTGGCCTATGGCTGTGACAAGCCGTTTCAGGTTTGCAGAACTGACAGAGCCCGACATTAATATATTAAAAATGTGTGGATAATATAAAAAGCCGCAAAGCTTCAAGAGGACTGTGCTGTCTTTTTTTAACCTGACTTCATCAACATCGCATATACAAAACATAAATCCGTCCGTCGCGTAGTACTAGTGCGCTGTAATGTAGAAACATAAGGTTTTCACATAGCTGGCATACCTATCAAAAGGTAGATCTTCCAACGACACGAAACATAAAGTTGACAGACAGCGTAAATGCTGAGACATTCATATGCCATCTCCCCAACGGAACAAAGTTGCCAGCCCGTGAGGCAGGTGAGCCTGACCGGATCCATCAGCCACCGCAGACGGCATTCGTCAGTATCTGCTGGGTATTCTGACCCTCAGTAAAAACATCACTGTGACACCTGCAATCACAGGCTGGTTGCAGGTGTCCTTGGGAGAGAGGGGTGGTGGGGGTGTCGAAACAAACATGGAAACGTACTACAGCCCCACCAGTAGACTGCTGTGACAGTGGCAGCCGGGCTGCAGCAATTCTGAGTGCTAAAATGGCTGCTCCTTCTCCATACAGACACAGAGCTCAGCTAGGAAAGAGGGCTCCAACTCCCAACAATGTGCCTCAAACGTGCCTCATCCCTATGTGCGGGGCTGATAACGGAATCGCTATTGCTCGCAGTATAATAAATACGACACACGTAGGATTCTACACTAATCACCAGGCAGCAGCAACATCCGCCCTCATCTGCCTCCACATCCTCATCAGTATGCACAAACTCTCCCTATTTTACCAGGGAGACGAAGGTAACCATGACGCTTTAGCATGTCACCGCGTAGTGACAAGATCTGGTTAAGGGTCCTCATCTCTTCTTCATATTACAGTTCATCCGGCATTAATAGGTGTGCGTTTGCATGCATTGTCTGATCTGCAAGAGAAAACAAGTAATCCTGGGTCTCCTATTTGAAGGAATTCTTATTATTTTATTACTTCAATGTTACCATGTTACCGTGTTGTTTCCATTTGGGACACAGTCGGACAGCCAGCAGCGCTGCACACTTTGAACTGAATAACTGAGGCCTACATTGAACTCTATATCCTGGCCCCCCTTATCTGGACTACATCTCACCCTAAAGAGGCCCAGCTACAACGCTTTCACCTCCAACCAGAAAAGGCCTGCAACACAAATACCGCATAAACAAGCTACCTGCCATCACCGAGCATGCTCAAGCCAAACAGAGCAGACAGTTGCAACATGAGTTTATATAAATATTCCATTGAAAACATATTTAAGTATCCAATGAGAGTCATAGGACTACACAGAAGTAACTTTTGTATTCAAAACATTGTGTGCTAATTTCCACTGGTCAAATCATGGCGAGGCAGCTGTGGTGTCTGGGCCTTTCCCAGCCTTACATAATTGTAAAAAGTAAAGATTTGCCTTGCTTTATAAATATAACTGACATGACTTAACCTCACATAAGCTCAAACAGCTCCGAGATGCTGTTGTTGCAGTTGCTTGGCACACAGGATTCACAAGTCTGAACACAGTGAAATAGAAAAGCTTTAAAGAAACTTTACTCCTCTGAAATGGTTCTACTCGAATACCGTTTCCCCTCATTGGTAGACGATGAACATATGTATGTTGTTTCAGCCTGAATATCGGATTTCTGTTTACATTTTTAAGACAGAAGTCTTCGCATACAGCGTATCAGAATCCGAAGCAGTTCATTGCCAAGTAGGTTACACCTACATGGAATTTGACTTGGTGATTGGTGTGTGTGACAAGGAACACAGTGCAATAGTAAATGACAATCTATAAATAGAAAATATGAAAACGTACAATAAAATATGATAAACAAACAAATGAAGAGTACGAAATATGTGTCCACCATTTACCCAAAACCGTTCTGTCGTCACCGACGTCATACACACTCTGTGGAAACTCAATACATCACATCTTTCCTCTAGAAAGGGCCCGTGTGCAGCATTTTCGAGAGATCTATTTGCAGAAAAGGAATGTAATATTCATAGCTATGTTTTCATTGTATAGACTTGAGACTAGAGTCTTGTGTTTTCTTTAGCTTAGAATGAGCCCTTCATAGGGATCTTCAGTCCGTCGGGACACACCGCGATGAAGCCCAAACACTGGCTCTTGCTTTACCTGAAGGTCACCACAGTTCTCTGACACGCTTGAGAAATATAGCCACGGTTTTGAACTGGGCACCTTTAGGCTGCCGAAAGTCTTGGAAAGGGAGGGGGGAGGTGTCTGCAACCGCACCGCTAGATGCCACTACATCCTACACACGGTCCCGTTAAGATGTTTTTATTACGCAACACTGTTAATTACCAAAACGGACCTTTTCTTTACCTTTTGAGCAGTTCAATAACAATGAAATAAACCAAAATATATACAATCTATTGACCACCCTCTCCTCCCTCCCCTACATGTATTGTTAAGGATGCATTCACATGGTCGAAGCTGTTAATCATAATTTTTTTGTCAGATGACTAAGATTTTAGATTACGGTGGAATAACATTTGAACATGGCTGCAGGACTACGCAACACCGGGACTGACAATAGAAACATTAGACCAGGGAGGTCAACTCGGGTGAGATGTTTCCCCCATTATCCGGAGGGCATCATGTTCTCCGACCGCACGCCGCTGGTCTACGTCCAAGTATCTTTTTCCAACACCGTTCAATCTAAAAAAAAAAAAAAAACTAGAAGATGACAAGAGGCCTTTTGGCCTCAAACGAAGAGGTCGCGTGTTGTTTTCCAGGACGCAAAGTCGCGGGTCAATCCAAACGAACTGCGACGACACCTTGAGGCCGCTCGCCCCGTCTTACGTAAGCGACGCTGTGCTTTCGATGCAGGTGGCGAAGCACCAACAATGCCCCGGCGAGCACCGCACGCGCTGCGTTACCCGGCTGAAGGAGACGGGCTCGGTGCTGTCGTAGCGAGGTTGTGCGGAGAGAAAACAAATCAACAATGAGTCAGGGATGTTTGGAGGCCCTCGAGCATATCCTCCGCTGCAGCGGCCAGTTAAATCATGGCGTGTGTGCGAGGATGACATGGAGTCACGCATTAATCGTTCACGGCTGTGATTCTCCGGTGACTTACCTGGTTTGTGTCGTCCGCTTGTAAATAAAGATCCTGCCCACGAGGTCCACGCTGCAAACTGTCACGCTGGCTGATTGATCCCCACGCAGTTGGCTAACTTTAGCATAACCAGCGGAACTAACCACTCGCTCGCGTCAGACGTCTTCAGTGTGTGTGTGTGTGTGTGGTTTTTATTTTTCTCTATCCACACGGTTACTTGGGATTCATAATGTTGCGGTGATCCGTGGCGACCATGTCGCAAACTCCGGCGGGGTTTGTTATCTTGGCAAACGGGGGCAGAAAAGTTGCGTGCTCGCTGTCAGTCGCCCGTCAGCCCGTGTTGACAAACAAGTCCGCGGAGCTGGACTCAAACGCACAGCTCGGAGCTAGCTAACGCCAGGCTGCTAGCACGGTTAGCTTAGCCCGCTAACCAGCTCGCGAAATCCAAACCTCGTACCGAAAAAGCCCCTTTTTGTCTCCGCTGCGTCCGACTCGCGTCCCATCGGGAGAGGAGCCGCGACCCCGCAGGCAACTCCGCGAATCTCTCGTGGGTGCTAACCTTTCTCTGCGTCAGTGAGGGCGCACTCGCGTTTGCCAGCCCGAGTTATCGCTTTGGTCTCTGCTCTCCGCCATTTCCAATCTCTCAACACAAACAAACAGGGGCTGCTGCTCGTGCGCACGGAAACGTCGAGGCGCGTTCACGATGACGGCAGCGGGCACAGGCTCCCGCTGTGTCGACACGGCGCGGAGAGGACGTGTTGTTAACGAGACGTTTGTATCGATAGGATACAGGAAATAAATCTGTGCGCGTGTGCCGACGAAGCCACGGAGAGTACGTTGACTCGTGCGTGTGTCGCGTGACGCACTGTTCAAACTATAGGCCTCCTGCGGCTGTGTGTACGTGTGCGCGTGTGCGTTGGTGCACCGTGCAGAATCCATAGTGTCTGGTACAGAGTGATGCGTACCGCCTCATACACTGTAGCTACACGATGCACGAGGTACAGTGTGTGTATTGGATCAGGACCAGCATCGAACAGGCCGTCTAATGAACAGCAAACATAACAAATACAAACTAATAGAAACGAAGACATATATACAGTTTTAAACTAGAGCTGACACTGAGGTCATGTCCTCTGATTTCAGTTTTTCTGGGAATTTGGAGAGGAAGCAGCACGTGGGGGGGTTTCTTCAGTTAACATCCTGAATGTTTTACAGGACGATTATATTGTTTTTAGTGTTTTTGTTCGCCAGTATTTGCTTTCCCCCCTGGCAAAGATGATGTGGCTTTAGGAGAGTATTTACCTGTAGATCCTAATTTGTGGGAAATAAATGAGCAATACTTAATAATAATTTAATGATTTAATTTGAATGCATTTTCCTATAAATAACTATAATCAGGCATAATGACAAAGAAAATAGAGACGTTTTGAGATAGGTTAGCTCATCTAGAGTTCAAATTATGAAGAGCTGCTGCTTTTTGTCTGCTTTTATGGCGTAATTTATATATATATATTTTTAAAGTTCACGATGGATAATCAGTTAATGATGAGAAAAGGAAGAGGAGCCATATAGAGACTGCATTTAATATTCTTATGCATTATGCATTATGAGATATGCATTATGCATTATCAGCTAATACAAGTCTTCAGTGTTGATTATTTTTATTTGTTTATTGTTGTGTATTTGATTATTTTTTCCCCTTTAAAGCTCAAATGATGTTGCTGGATACTCAAGTAACAGTCACTGGACTATATTTACCATCAACTCTGATAGGACAACCTCATAACAGGTGGCGAGTTTTCCTTTTTAAAGAGGTATTTGTCATATAACTATGTAATTGAAAAATAAAATGAAAAAAAGTTTGATTGGAAAGATTGAAGCTAAATTAAAAAAAGGCCTCAAACCCAAATTATGAGCTGAAAAGGAAGACAACACGGATGATAATTCTCCGGCAGTTCATCATTGCAATATGATTTTGGGGACTTTGCACCACCAAGAGCATGGCTGTTAACAGCACATTGGCCTACTGTTCATTACGCCAGTAGACTCGTGCAGCTGCAACATGAAGAATACATGTTATTGCACTAGAAGTCTGCTTCTCGTGCACATTTGAGAAGGAGAGTAGCGTGAGTGTGGGCATGTCTGTGGGAGGTATTCTGGGAAATACTCTTGAGAAGTAATTACAATGTGTGTAATAAGTTGATTGGTTACTTACATTCCTTTTGGAGGAGTCTTAATTCAAAGTTGAAGGCTCATTTGGGCTCTACCTATTTTTTTCTCTCCTTTCTTTCAAATGTAATAATTGTTGGTAACACCTCATTGAAGCATGCCGGTGAAGGGTGGCATTGAAGCTGAAGATGAGTCACTCATGCATGCAGGCTCATTTAAAAGTAACTGCCCATATTTACTATGTGCATGACGGCAGGCGTATCCACAATATGCCAATTACCCCCCCCCCCCCCAAATTCATGTGCTGCTGGTGTAATCACAGCTGGCTTCCTGCCCAGATATTATGTCACGGCCAAGACAACAAGGAGACAGACTCCACAGAATAACCCAGTATTCAGTGAAACAATGAGAAAGTCAGTCAGAAACAATTAGATTCTCAATCCGGAGTAAATTACTTTATATAAACCCGTTCGGCCTGTGAATGGAGGCCAGTGCTAGTGGAAAGAAAAGAGGACTTTTTATTGCAGCATACATGCACGATGTCATAAATCACGACCGCGTTCCGTTTCGCAGGTGAGGCCGGCGGCGTCGTGCAAGCTGGCTCACATTTTATTGGACACCTATGTGAATGAGATACCGGAAATAGTTCCCCCTGTGCGCAAAAAGTCTGCCTGAGAAAAAGGACCACGTGCCGGTGGTCGCCGCAGTTTGTCGTCAGTCGTCTCACGTGACGATTCAATTAATGAAGCTCTTTGAACAGTTGGCCGGACGACGCAGGTATTTTTTGAAGACATTGCATTGGTCCCCCCCAAAATCGGACCACGCCCATTTGAGCCCAAACTACGGTTCCTGCCCCCCCAAGTAAATAAATGGAACCGGGTCATGATAATGTAATTAATTACACCTGTGTTCAATCACATGTGGTTTGGCTGCTTTGGGGAAAAGGCTGTAGATTGTATTAGTGTATGCAAGTAGGCTTTGTAGTGTAAACACATCCATAATGTATATTATGTATCTCTTGCATGTCTCATTTTGCAATGACATTTGAAGAGGACTTTGTGTTTCAATTCTATCTTTTTTTTTCTTTTTCTTTACCCTATACACAGAAAAAATGAGGAGACAACAATACCACGAAGGGCTGCATTATATGGAGCAAGCAGTTCTGGGAACACACCCGCTGCTACGAGGACACAATTATCTGCTTGGCTGTGGCTGTCTTTCCCTTTAATCTCTAAAATACACACTTTATTAAGTTTTATATAAAAGCATTTTGCCCACTGATTCATACCGAATGGTGTCTTCTCCTGCTAGAATAAAGCTCTTATCTTCCACAAACGCAGACCATAACGTGGGAAGTCACTCAGGTAACGGTTGCATTTCCTGTTTATTACAAAATCCCGCCAGGTCTCATGGTATCATGTTGGGGCGATGGGAAAGGTTATCAAAAGTGACTGTTGACTAATTTATGTAGTTATGAGTACCGATCCGATACCAGTGTTGAATTAATACGCTGTATGCTTCACTGTGTGGAGTACATGTGGAGGCAATATCCGTTTTTAACTTTGTAAAACCCAATGAACCCAAATAAATACATTTACTTGATTGTTGAACAGCAATTTGGTAAAGAAAATCCTCAAAATTAACAGGAATTACAATTCAAGCGTCAACCTTTTTATTGCAGCAACAAATTAGTCCGAATTTAAACAGGAAATAAAATTCATGTATAGTAAATAAATTGGCCCTGTTGTCACAGAGTATCGGCCCGATATCGGCATTGGTGCATCCCTTATAAATACATGTTTTGGCAGAGCAGTAGTGTTTTCTTTTGACAGAAAAGTGCCGTCAGTCACTCCATCACTTCCACAACATTTCCTTTTCTTACATCAACCGTAGCAGCTGCTTCGAGAGTTGAAGCAGCTGAAGAATAATTCATGAGCAGAGAGGGACAAACGAAATGTGAATCGCGCCCCAAGAGCGTGACAGTTACAACCTTATTACACGTCAGTCACTGAATTAAAATCAGTTAAAGGCGACACTTCATTAGTAGCTGCTGTGATTTTTCCTTCATCGTGAAAAGAATAACTACTTTATAGACAGAGGAATGCAGAGGGCAGTTCCCCTGTACAGAAGATGATTGGAAAGGTTGGAACGAACGTCAGTTGAAACACCTTTTTTTTATTACCCCCTTTGAAAACACTCATAAATTGTATGGTAATAATAGTTTTGACACATAATCATCTTGTCAAAAGAAAACTGGAGATTCCATTTCAGAGGTAAAACAGTTCAGTACTGACTGTATTCCAGGAGATGCGTTCGAGGTCACGACCTGCATTACAGACTTGATGCTCGATAAGCTTGTATGTGTCACTGCATGTATGTACTGAGCAGCCACACAGTGTAAACATGGAGTAATCCTCCTTAAAACACAGATCCACACATTTAGGAATGTCATGTTGCAGCTGCAATAGACTGTTCCTACTTAAACTGTTCATGTTTGGTACTCCGACTTTATTATTTGTGCCGGTCTTTGTGTAACATGTACTAAGATGGTAGACAGGATTCCTGTGAAGGTGTGCTGAGTGTTTAAGCGGTCACGTTACAGACTTAGACTTAAACCACTCGGGAAATGTGCAACTATTTTTGTAACTATATTTGTTTTGTTTTTTTAAAGTAAAATTCATCTTTTTGTTTTACATTAGTATATTTACACCCCATTTACTAGATTATTGCCTATTAATTGCTTTATTAACATAATTGCAAAAACAAATTCTTCCTTTGTGTTTTTCCCCCCCTCACCACCTGAACAAAGTAATGCAGAAAATAACTTCATATTTCCCCGACTTTAATCTTGGACATTACAGGCGTTTGGATTCGCTGAGATGAAGAGAACAACTTTTTTAGATGTTCTCCTTTTAAAAGATGAAATTGGTGACTGACGTGCACGGTCGTGCACAGCTGGCCGATGCCTTTGAAGGCAGTCATTTGAAGAGTTTGAACTTGCGCAGCAGCGGCTGCACCGCCTCCTTTGGACAGGGCTTCAGAGCCAAGCAGGTGGGGATGTTCTCTGGTTGTTCGACCCAAAGCTTGTGGGCCACACCGGCCTGTGCAAGACTGTCCGATAGACTGGAGAGGGCAGCCTCGTCTGGGGCCTGGAGAACAAAACAATTACAGACACGCAGAGTAAGCCAGGCTATTCCAGACAGTTCAACGATGGCCATTACTTCACATTGCAGTGCTCCATGTGAGCAAATAAGGTTTGATATTTAAACCTCTGAAGGACATAGGACATCGACTAATTTTCTTTATTCCAGTAATTATTCAGTAGTTGCATCAGTAAAATAGGACTTTGTCCTATTGGCTGGGATCTATTATGGGGGGGGGGTCATCTTATAATACATTATACATTACATGTATATAATTCGAATTAAATCAACTCTAAATAACAACCCATATTCAATATCTTTATCCAATATTGAGTTGCTCTGACATTACAATTAGATACGTGATGACAGCCTTGTGTGGAGAAATACTAAACATTTAATAATTTCTTTCCTCATTGGCACAATTATACGAGCAAGAAGGCCAATAAATACCATGATATATTCTTAAGGAGTCGCTTTTAAATTGGGCACTCGTGTTATCGATCAGACAGTATATTGGTACAATTGAGGAACTCTTTTATAACGCTAGCTAAGTTAACTTAAACATTGTGAAATTGACCATTTTATAGATTTGTTGTTTTACTCTACAGCTAACCAGGAGGGTTTTAATGCGTTATTACATGTATTGTGATACACGACATAACCGTAGAGTCCGGCTCACCCCCAGCACCACTTTGTGCATGGAGTCCAGGTCCGCGAGGTACTGCTGGGTGTCCGGGTCCCCGTAGTGAAGGTGGATGGCGGCGGTAGCGGCGTGGCAGGCCTGAGTTATCACGGCCCCCAGGGGCCAGGACAGCTTGTGGACCAGATCCGACCGGACGACCACATACTGGACCAAGCGGCTCGGAGACCCGGCTCCCGTGGCCGCCATTTTTAGAAACAGAAACCGACCCAGAGTCAAGGTATGTTTATCTTCCGGTTCAGCCGATGTGTCGTTTTATTATTAAACGATATTAAAACGTGACTGCCCTCTGCTGGTAGCTTTATTAACTTCATGTTAAAAACAGAGCAAGTAAACTGCGGTCTCCTAGTGTCGAGAAACATTTATATTCTCTTTAAACGTTTGGAAAATATAGTAAACAACTCCTGTTCCAGTTTCCTTTATGTCTGCTCTCAAATGAAAATAGAAAAACAACAACAATTCAAAACAGAGTTAGGACATAAACAACCCACTTAGTCGATGACATGTTTTAAACAGCTGGGTGAAGCCTTTCTTCTCCTTTCCTTCGACTGGTTCTTCTTCTTCATCCATGCTTCCCTTCTGTCTTTTATTTTGTTCTGGGAGTCTCATCATCTTTATATATATATATATATATATATATATATATATATATATATATATATATATATATACACACACACACACACACACACACACACACACACACACACACACACACACACACACACACACACACACACACGATATATTTAATTGAAATTGCTGTTCTGAACAACCAATGATACATAAAGGAAAATCTTGAAAATGATCAGGGGTGCCCAAACTTTTTCATACCACTGTATGTATATATATATATATATATAAACACATTATATATATATATATATATATATATATATATATATATATATATATATATATATATAAACACATACATATATATTAGGACGTCTGAGAGAAACCCTATCACTGCAATCAACCCGGAGAGAGATTTACTCACTCAAATATTTGGGAACAGGGGGGCTCAGTGTCCTGTCTTGTAGTTTTGTATTACTGCGAATGGACAGTGGCTATAGCTCTTTTAACAGATGACTCAGCCGGAAGAGGAATGGAAGTTTGTTGAAGACAAAAGAGAAGCTGCGAGTTATGGATTTGAGAGCGTTCAGATTTACAGGTTAAAATCCCTCGAAAATAAATGAAATTTAAACCGGAGCTTCGTCCAAATAAATGACAAACGCACACAAGTAAATGTCACAATAATTATTTATTAAGCATACACATTATAATATAAATATAAAATATGCTATTTTTGTTTTTAAAATTGGTGAGACATCATTATATCTGTGTTGAGACAGACAACCATACAAACAGGTTTTTAATATTCTACCAAAATCTGCTATGCAGCTGTTACAAACTTGCCATGATGGTGACGTCCTAAAATCAGAGCCTGTATTCATGGAGCATGTCAGAGAAGTGTAACTGATCTAGGATCAGGTCCCGTTTAAATGAGGAGGCAAGCTGGTCTTAGATCAGCGCTCCTAGTCTAAGATACTGTATGCAGTGGGCCCACGTACAGACAGAGAGAGAGAGAGAGAGAGAGAGAGCGCACAATAACCTACCGTTTATTTCTTTATATAGATATATTTCTTACTGTAGTCCAACAATGGCAATTAGCAGCATGAAAATGCATCACTCGTTTATTTCCTAGTTCCGAGAAACCGCAAAATAAGTTAGTTAAGAAATCAAATAAACATCGAACATACTGATGATCATCGTCACTGCACTAAGAGGAACTCGTCCACAGTGAAACAATCAGAGATAATCAAACAATCAAATCAGACCAGAAAGATGACGTTTGACGGGTTAAATGCGGCTTCACCTCAGTCAACAATCCGGACGTCTCCACCAGCAACAGCTCCAGTTGACAGAACCCAAAGTGAATTGACCCCCCCCCCCCACACACACAAAAAAAAACATTTGTTTCTCAATGCAATAAAAAAACAAATAGTTTAAAACATTTTTTCTCTTTTTTTGTCTTCGTCTTTTTTGTTTGTTTCGTTCTTTAGGTTTGTCCGGCATGCTGAATCCTTGCGTCTGCAGCTTCGTGGCCGATCAGAAGGAGAAGTATTGAGCGAACCACTCCTGACGCTGCGCGTCCGGGGACTCGATGGACGAGTCCTTCGTTTCAGGAGGGCTTCACGGCGGGGGAGCGCGAGACAGAGGACATCAAGTCACCACGACAACGAAAGAAAAGACAGGAGGAGAAAAGACAAGTCAGCGGCGGATTCAGCAAAGACTTACACACTGAAGGACGCAGCCGTGTCAGAATACTTTACTGTATTACTAGACCTCGTCTCTTTTTGTGTTGTTGTTGTTGTTGTTGTTGTTGTTTTTGTCGCTCAATGCATGTGAATTAAACCCAGAATTGAACTGCTCTGCTGTTTTGATTTAGCCTGGCACACACATACAGCAATAACACCATCCGATAACACTGATCTGGAGGTTTAAAGGTGGTTTGAATGAAGGTGCAATCCACCGTTCTGTCCACAAGGGGGCAGCACAGATTTATTGAGCTTCAGCCAAGGAGAGAAACACCTGCTGTGTCCCAATTCCATACTACATATTACTTATGAACTTATATATAGATAGATATAGATATATTTATATACTTATTGTAACTGTTTTTAGTAATTAATAGCAAATGTACTTATGTACTAATAATGTTGAGGTTTGGACTGTTGTGAGGGCATCACTTTGGGCTTTGAGTAGTTGAGACCACATTTATCACTATTTTCTGATTATTTAAAAATCAAATAAAGTAATAATCAGCAGATCGATTAAAAATGAAACTAATCATTCGTTAATAGTTCCACCTCAACCAATTACAATGGCAGGATCCTGCTTTATCATTATTGCATTAAGTAATAACACTTTCATTATATAATATATGATAGTATGATAGCATGATAGTATGATATTAACACAGGGAACTTTTTTATAACTTTCATAGTTTAGGTACATTGTCATGCTTATACTAACATACTTTTACTGAGGTAACATTTTTACAGCAAGACCGTCACTTACAACAGAGACCATTTCAAAGTGTGGTATTAGTACTTTTACTTCAGTAAAGGATCTGAATACTTCCTCTACCACAGCCATGGGCTTATAGGAGTACTTTAGCATGACTCTGTGTGTACCTGTGATGCAGTATAAACGCACAACCTCTCCCAGACATCATATATAAATTATTTTGTCATATCATTGATGGTATCTGCGAGACCAGATGAAGCTGTAGCTACTTCCTGGCTCACGTCTTTGTTGTTCCCCAAAGTTCAAACTAATTTGTGTTTGCATCTATCAAAACAAGCACGTATTGGAGCTCTCTGTGCTTTCTTAAATGGCTTCTTGTTAAACAAACAGTCCCATAACCCCGGGGTAATATTAAAGGTTTGGGAGTGGGTGTGATTTATTTTTGTGTTGTTGTTGTTTTTGTTTCTTAAGCTTGAAAGTCAATTACTTCCCAGAAGGCTTCCCTTGTGTTTGTGCAGCATGATACATGATGTTTATACTGTGCATGGTCACAAGTCAGACTCAAAGGATTCTGTTTTAAGGCCATCAAATATTAATTGTAATATATGCATTTGCATACAGCATTCCCCCTATTAAACACTATCACGTAGCAATCGTGACGTCTTGATCATTTGTGATCACGATCAACCGTCTGCTGACAACAGGGAGTGGCCAAGAGGACGGAGCAAAGTCAAATGAAACCTCATTGATCTGTGAGGGAGAGTTGGGTCGTGACAAAACTTTTAAAGTGTTCATTAAAAAAAAGATTAAGGTTCAAACAAGTGCATAAAATATTAAAGATGTCTACAGTAAAAACAAAAAAAAGACTATGAACACAAAAATTGGGATTACACATGAGGAAGAGCATAACTTTGTTATCTGCTATGTGTGGGCATATATATTTATCAATCAAATATTTTTTTTTTTTGGGAGATCATTTGTAGGTAGACGGGCAATGGGAAAAGAGAGGGGGAGCAAATTAAATAGCGAGCAGGGATGTCTTGATGTGGGTCACACGGGGAAGGAAATGCGATGGAGAGGACATGCAAAGAGATTGGCAGAGGATGAGGTGGAGAATCAGTGAGGAAGAAGCAATAAGATGAGAGGGATGATTACTGTCATCGCAAATGTCTGGCACAACAGCCACATCAGGATCAGGACAGGACAACAAATGCTATTTTTGTATCATCCTGACCAATCCTCTCCAAATAAAACCCATGGATTGCCATATCATTTGCAATAACAGTTCAGCATTCAAATTCCAACTGAAATCAAACCACGTGCCTTTTTTCTTTTTCTGTCACAGGATTCCCTTCTGCTCTGTAAATCACACGTCCTCAATCAGACACCAAAATAAGGGAGACATTTAGGGTTTCGCAGTAATTGGGCAGAACACCGCTCCGGTATCCGTCGACGTAGATTGAGACCTGGTTTCGATACAGCTAATCAAAGCAGTGGGGTCAGCGTCCTGTCACAGGCAGAGGTCACAGGCAGAGGTCACAGGCAGAGGTCACGCCGAGCCACACAACAATCCAAGTTAGCCCACGAGCCACCAGACAAACATCCGCTGAGGAAAAGAGCACCGCGTGCTGGCTGGATGGCTCGCTGGCTGCCACGTCAGCTGGTTAGACGCCGGTGTGCTCCGTCACTGTTTGACCAAACATGTTTCAGTTGGACTTTAAAGCTGACTTTTAAATGAAGATTTCTCCATAGGCTTTCTATCACTTAAGAGAGTGTATAATGAAGGTTTCTTCCCTTTTTTCCCTGTGAAAGGGTTTTCTCTATTATTCGGGAGATCTTCCTGATCCGATGTGAGGTCCTGGGACAGGGATGTCGTATGTGTACAGATTGTAAAGCCCTCTGAGGAAAATTCGTAATTTGTGATATTGGGCTATACAAAATAAACTGAATTCAATTGAATTCAATAACTAGAGTTTAAATGGAGCACAAGTGAGGACTGCAGGGACCATGTTTGTATAAACCACACTGACCACAATACACAGTCTGCCTACATTGCTTTCCTCCCCACATCTAGCTGTAATGATGTTGTCATTAGTCCTAATAGACTAAAAGTGTGGGACAAATTGAGCTTTACATGCAGCGTTTGGATATTTGTGTACGTCACAGAACAAAAAACTAAGCAGCAACATGGATTTTCTGCACATGAAATCAATGTGTTTCCCACCTTTACTGCACCAGTCCTTCTAAATACTAATTGCACAGTCATTTGGATCCCTATTTAGCAGAGGTGTGTACATGACTTAAGACTTGGACTTTAATGCCAATAACTCGTGACTTCACTTGGACCTGAGCCTTTGGATTTGAAAATACTTCATATCTCCACTTCTGCTATTTAGCATTGAGAAACAACTGGAATATTCCTATTCGGATTCACGTTAAAAGTTCCCTTAGACGAGGTTTGTTGTCTCATAAAAGTCTCTTTAAGCTATAAATACGTAAAAGACCCGACGATTTAAAGGGTTCAGATTTACAAATTGCCGCCAAGCGTTGAAGTCGGCGGAGAGATCAACTGCAAGTGTTTGTCAAGAACAAAGAGCGTGGAGGGTGAGGAGAGACGAACTGTTTAATGGAGTCTGAAAACATCTCAAAGCAGATCTATAATATCTGACCTCATACTGTCATCTTGTGTATGTGTGTGTGTGTGTGTGCGCTGCTGCCTACCCATAATAACAGGTTTGTCCCAAAGCTTTTGCAAAACACACACACACACACACACACACACACACACACACACACACACACACACACACACACACACACACAGTCAGAGTTCACACCATGGTGACCAATCACAATCATCAAGAAGCATTCATCGGACCGGAGAGTCGAGAAGTGATGCTGTTAAACAAAATTAAACACCACCACACACACTGAGGGGACCAGTCCACGATGGCCGAAGACAATATCTACTTTGTTATGAACTCGAATAGCAAAATAGTTTTATTTACTCTGTACAAAATGCCATCCCGAGTTGAGGAGAAAAAAAAAAGTGCATGCTGAAATTTAAATGAAGACGAGAGGATGACAAATTGCAAAATGACACGTTATTAAACAAAAAAAAACAGAAACCAACAGCAAGTTTGATAACTTCCCGAACAGAAAAACAAACGTGTTGTTCATGCACACAGTAAACATGTTGAGACTGACGGACAACGTGGAAAGGACAGAAAAATAAAAACATGCCCCTTTTGCATTCCAAGGCCATTCTTTGACGCTTCGGTCGGGACACCTGAGCTTTTATGTTCTTTCTAAATATTCATTTTATTTTTATTTATTTAAGCCAAACTACAGTCAGATCTTACCAATAGTAGGTGTGACTCGTTCCCCACTGTAATACAGGAACCCCCTTTTGCCTTGGACATGTTAGCGTTAGCACAATGTCATGGATGTAGCAGTCAAGTGTGTACTTAAGATCCTTTTGCAGGTTGTGTTTGAAAACAAACAGGATAAAGTCGTCCAGAGACGACCGTTTTCGACCGTTTTCAACCGTTTTCAACTGTTTTCAACTGTTTTCAACTGTTTTCAACTGTTTTCAACTGTTTTCAACCAACTCATCGTGCTAATGTTAGCGTAGTTAGCTCTCTGATAAAACAGTTATCAGTTAAGCCGGCGAAATTGAAGCTGCGCTTGTCTAACGCTGGCGGTTAGCGAAAAGTCAAAAACATTAGAGCGCTTTGAAAGCTTCTGTTTTACACCCGGCAGCTCGTGATGACAATGATTTCATGCTCCTTATGGTTTATGAAAAGGCAGGAAAGGATGGAAATGTAAAACACCAGTTATTGTCCCGCTGTTTCTTTTCAGCAGTCCTGGTGGGTTTTTCTTAGGCCTTAAAGTACAGCTTCTACATTCAGGGTTCCACTCAGGCTATGAGTCGACTCATCAAAAGTGCTTTAGCCACTTTAACCAGCAGGGTTTTTCAATTAAACTGCGGCCTGTGATTGGATGATTGATGCGTGGATTGACCAGCCGCTGCCCGTCGGGGCTGAAAAGGTCTCACCTCATGAATTTCTTGGGTTCGGTGGGAGGGGTCGGCGGGGGAAGAGGTTTGTTGGAGTTGAGTTCAAGGTGGTGGAGGGGGGAGTTGGGGAGGGGCTCTAGGCGGCTGGGCTGGGCTGGGGGCGGGGGTGGGGGCAGTGGGGGCTGCCCACTTCCTGAACCTGCCACGCCCACGCCCATACCTGCTGCCTCCAGAGCCCTGACATTAGGAGAGCTGCTGAATCTGCTGGCTGCTGTTTTCTCATTCTTTTTCTTTTGCTACACAGACAAAAAAAAGAAAAGGAGGGGGCACGGGGGTCAAAAAAGGGAGCAACAGGGAAGTTGGAAAGAAAATAAGAGGTACGGATAAGAAGAAATGGAGGGGAAATGGAGTACAGGGAGAGCCCCGGAGGTCGAAACAGTCCATCCAGGGAGAGAGACAGGAAGAGAGCAGCGTGCTAACTCGATCCTACTTAAAGATTGATCGAAAGCAGAGTGAATGGATCAATCTGAAGACCGGCATCGCTCGGTCTTAAAAGCAGCATTCGCTCTGAGCAGAATGGAAGTTCGGATGAGGAGAGATGTGTCGAAGCAGAAAACATCTCACACTAACAAATGGCTTGGAAAGCAAAGGAGAGCTGGAGGAAAAAGAGTCAGGGAGAACAATCGAATCGGGTGGAAAAAACGGTGAACACACAACATACACATATACAGATATGTGGGGGGGAAAAAAATACATGTGACAGGAACGAAAATACTGGACGTTATAGGAAACCTGAGAGATGGTGTCAACAGTTATATACTGATCATGCGGTGGGGACCATTAAACTCAATGAGATGTTCTCCAGGAGCGCCGGAAGCAGTAAAAGCCCTGAAAACAGATTGTCCTAATTATCAGCGATGGGACATTTAACTTCAAGAGATTCACTTCAACAAACAGAAATATTCAAATCTGGTGAGTCCAGTGTAATATTTTGGCGGTGCATTGACTTTTTAGACCCCGCTCTTGAACTGTGACACCTTAGTTTAATTGCTGTAAAGAAATGAGACCTTGGGAGACTATTGGCCTCCTTTTCATACCTGCGGTGCTAAAAGAAAAAACACCACGTTTCCTCGTCATGGCTTCGCTTCCTCTCCTCTTTCACCGTCCTTGACGACTTTGTTTGCGCCGGGAAAAAATAAACTTGTTAAAATTGATTTTCACTCTTTTATCATCTGCCGTTTGTTGTACACGGCCACTGGAACGCCATAATTGTGTCTTTTGCTGTAAAACAACCCCCTCAGGTAAAGCCCGACAGTCTCCTTAAAATGGTCTCATTTGTTCCAGCGCGATCGAATAATGTTTGTAAATGACTACGCTTGTCACAATGCAACCGCACCTGTTGTAAAAACACTGGCTCCGATTGTTCCTCTGATCCATCGGCACTGATGGATATGAAAATGAGATGGAGTGGATATCATCTTTGCCATGTGCTGAGATATAGCAGGCTCGTGAGAGGGCCCCTGTGTGTGTGTGTGTGTGTGTGTGTGTGTGTGTGTGGTGTGTGTGGTGTGTGTGGTGTGTTACATGACAGCAAGGCCTACCTTAATGAGCGGGTTGATGACTCCTACGTTAGGACTAGCGTTGAACACTTTGTTGAAGTTGGTCTCCCTGTTGACCAGCTCCAGCTGGTAGAACTTCTTATCGTCCTGCAGGAGGGGGAAACAAAGACCACGTTAGCCGACGTTAAGACCCGGGGGACGGTGGAAAGGAGTCGTGTACATCCAGTCTGTCAAAAACAAAATCTGAAAGCTAAAAATAAGCAGGAGTCGGAGGACTCCCCTCGTCACACCTCCTCCTGCAGCGCACACGCGCGGCCTCGTCAGCGGTTACCTACCACCAGTTTCTTGACCAGAGATTCTCTCTCAGACACCATGTCCCTCAGCTCAGCGATGACCTGCAGATCCTCGTGGCGACTCTCCCTGTTCCTGAACTTGTCCTCTGTTCCCTCCAGCCTGTGAGACACAAACAGAGATGTTCTGCACCAGAGACCCACTGCACTCCATCCGGGCCTCGACGCACACGCATTCGCAGTGGTGGAAGTACATTTACTTTAAGGAGTGTCGTTAAGTACAAGTTGGAGGTTTATACTTCGACTCAGATGCACGTTTTCCACTGCACTATATTTATCTTACTTTTCATATTTTAATAGTTCATACCTCTTACTGCCCGGTGAAAATATGTAAAAATAAAGAAAGAAAAAAGGTAGCCCCTGTAATCTATTCAAGGTAACATTTGCCGTCACACTCCAAATATGAATGTTTGTAAAAAACTGAAAGATGAAGTATGCCCTTTGTGTATTGAGAACATTCTCCAACTTCCTAAGCTAAATAAACTCTTCATAAAGCGTCTTGGATCAGCTGAAAACAGGCCTGTTTCTCTGAACTGAGAAGTTGACTTTTTAAGAACATGTGATGATCACTCCAAATCATGATCATACTCGCCAACAGTAGAGAAAAGACCCGACACGTCGACAGCACAATAAACATGAACATGAACTTTTCACCGCACAATGAGGACTTTTACTTTTCATACTTTTAGTATATTTTGCTGATTACGTGCATATACTTTTACTGCAGTAAGATTTTGAATGCAGGAGCATTTTCACAGTGTGGTATTTGTACTTCTCCTCAAGTAAAGGATCTGAATACTTCTTCCACCACTACTGTAAGACACTGACTCACAGCTTCCTCCTGAGGGAAAGACCACGGTGCTGTGTGCAGTCTCATCAGTGCAAAAGATGCAACAACATAAAACGGGTACGAGCCAGGTGAACTTGTTAGATCTTGCATTTTGCTGTGTGTGTGTGTGTGTGTGTGTGTATTAGATGAAACCATTTCCGAGGTAAGGGAATAAAAGGCATGTACTACAGGGAGGGAACAGGCTTTACTTTTTCATTAGCTTTTGATCAATAAAGCAGTAATTGTCCCCGGTTTCTTCCCTTCCTCTTCTCCTCTCATTACAAAAACCATTCAAGGGGTTTGTAGGTTCAAGTGGGGGAAAAATCGACTGTTTCGCCGGAGGTTGTTTTTGTTCTGTGAGTTATGAGAACTTTCAAAAAGACGTTTTTTTTTTATAATGGGTTTTTGTTATTTTCTTACCGGCTCCTCAGAGAAATCATCACTTGACTGTGACATTTCCCCAAACATGCCAAATGCTAAAGAATGGCCGAATGGCTGGTTCTTGAAGCGACAAACAATCATAGATGACACTGTTGTCCATTTTGTCGACAGCTGCACGCAGTGTTTAACTTATGCACTTTGAAAGGTGCCTTTTAAATGTTACCAATATTCAAGCTGTGATGTACTGTAAGTCACATCACTTCTTTATATCACATCATTGCCTCAACCTTAGTGTACTGAGCACCACGGTTCATAATTATAATAAAATAATTTCTAGTTGTGGTAAAAATGCAACGGACAATTTGGAGGATGCTAAAAATATGTCAAATTTAAATTGAAGTTGCAGTAAAACACAAAACACTGGAAAACGAAGCCTGAAACAGTCCTTTTGTTTTAGGGCGGCCTGCGGAGCCGTTTCCCTGCATGTTCAGCTGTAGACCTATTTCTGGTTTTACCAATTCCTTGTGTGACAGTGAGCTAAACCGCCTTTCACTTCCCACACTGCCACAGCCCAAGCGGCTGAGGGGTGTCTCTGTGACATTTACGCCACAGCGTGAAGTCACACTCTGGTTAAAGGCCGAGCATCGTGGCAGCTTGTCTTCCTGATAAGCCGCGGTCTGTCCAGCGCCGTACAGGAGCAGCCACCGCTCAGTGATACTGATGCATACTGATCTGCACTTTACACCAAATATACCGTCTGCTGCCCGTCCGCGTCTGTGCTCCTCTGATAGACGATTCATGGCGTTGCTCCTGTGTGGTTGGACATTTTCTGCGGCCCGAGACCCCTTGATGGGCAGTTGAGACAAACTGAAAGCCTCAACATCAGAAATGTGTGTGTGTGTGTGTGTGTGTGTGTGGGGTGGGGGGGGGGGGGGGGGGAGATGGGTGTCTGGAAAAAGCTTTAAAAAAGAATGCATCCCCTTGCAATTGCCAGTAAAAGCTACAGACCACTGCTACAGAACACTGAACATCAGTCACATGGTGTCAGGAACAATCCATGTGCAATGACCCTGTAAATGGTAAATGGTAATGAATCTGCACTTGTACAGCCCTTTTCTAGTCTTCCAACCACTCAAAACGCTTTAAGACTACATGACTTCATTCACCCATTCACACCCATGCACACATTGATGGGAGGAGCCATCAGGACTAACTAACATTCACACACCATAGGCTCAGCTACGGGAGCAATGTTGGGGTTAGGTGTCGGGGATCGAACCACCGATCCTCTGACACACCAGGACACTAAGCGCCTGTAAGTGATGTGCTACTGAAGTTTCGATGGAATTGACCTTCACAGTGACTTTGGCCTTTAATCTGACAGCACAATCTGAGGCTTTTTTTTGTTGTCAACTCCTCTGAGACAAATAATACCTTTCATGATCGGATCCAAATATTGTATATTATTATTATATTGTTATTTACCACCGGCTGGTTGAACACAATTTCCTCTGGGCAGGAGCACACCGAGGCCAAATGTTTGGTGTCCAGCTATTTTACGCCTGACTGCCGCAGCATCAGCAACCCTTCACTGGGCAGGAAGACCCTGTGTCTCAACCAGCCAGAGTGTCAGGGAGTCCGGTGTCACCCATGGCGTTTGTCATATTTTGGGGTATTTCTGTCTATGAGCACATGAAGAGAATATTTTCAGGGTTTGGACAGATGCACCTGCTGTTGCTCGGCTTATATACAAGCCATCAAACCGGTTTCCGTCAATAAAACCTGCAGGGCGGGATACTTCCACATGTATCCACTGCATGCTGAACAGACACTCCAGTCTAAACTCGTCAGTCGTAAAGCTGAACCAAGACGTGGTTTCTCTGGGAGTAGTATATTCATTGGTGAAGGTGGTGTCTGTGATAAGATGACGATTTGGAGTCTCCACTGCTCTGGACTTTAATGAAACCCCAAACTGACATGACTGATGGTCAAGAGGAAGTGTTGGAATTAAAGTGTTTCACTTATCTTCCCTACCTTCTGGCCGTGCTGTGTAATTTCCTCTCATTGCTGCTGCTGCAGCTAAAATGAGCAAACTCACTGTACTGCATGTTATATTTAAGAATTCTCCAGGACCTAACTGTAAAGACACTTTCAGTGGTTAGGCAAGAACCTATAACCACGACTTAAAACAAGCATACATTTTGTGTGAAGATTTTCACTTTGATTAACTGACTTGAGGTGTCCGGATATAATCAATAATGGACAATAGCGATTTAGCAACTGTCCATTGCTAAGTCATTTGTTTTCTTGTATTAGAAGACTCATTATGCATGATCACTTAAGGGGATGATTATCATAGGAAATAATGGTGAAAGACAAAGGAAGACGATTAGCAAATACAGGACAGAAAGTTAATATAATGCTTTAAAAGCGTATGTCAACAACTTCAACAATAGTGTACGGTCTGTATAAAGACTGCGAAAGCAGCACAGTATTATCTACACATGCCAGAGACAGCTACATCCTTTAAAAGTGATGTGTGATGATTTGTGCGGTGGGACATTAAGCTACATAAACACATCCTCCGTCACTTTCTTTGTCATGATGAATTTCAGCTAATGGACTTTGCTGTCTGCTCCATTTGAGAAGAAAGAGGTCTCCTGAGTGTTGCTTGGCATCGACTGTCTTTTCTCATCTAACTGGTTTGTGTAGCGTGGAAGCAAATGCATTGTTGCGGCGGTTACCTGCACCGTAACATACTTTACGCACAGATTTCAGAACTGTCATCAAACTGTAATTATGTTTCAGGTGTCTGGATGTATGATTTGACACCATCGCTGATGTGACATGACCAACTAACTGCATCTCTAACTGTAACACACAGACATGCTTTTTCAACTCCCACAGAATCAATAAGGCACAGACGTAGGACAACATATTTAAATATTCATGAGATGGTGGAGCATTCTCAGTGGGTGTTTAGCGAGAATGATTTGGAGTGAGGGACGGTGATTAATTAGGAGGGAGAGGACAAGGCTTGTGGTTAAGATAGATCTGTGTTTTAGTTAATTAGACAGAAGTCGGTGGATTATCTCTGAGGACAGCCACAGAAATGCCTCCTTTGTGGGTAAAGTGAGGAAACAGCCAGAAAAAAACTAACTGCTGACCGATAAAGTACATTTGTCCCAGATAACTGGTCAAAACAACACAGGAAGTAGATTATGTTTCGTCTGTAAACTTAATTCACTGTAAAAGACTGTAACTTGATGATGGTGCGACCTGAGAAGTTAAGTGAACACAGTTATTGCGATTCGTGCAAAGGGAGACATGAATGTCTGAACCCAATTTCATGACAATCCATATAATATCTGTCAAGACATTTCCACCTCAACCATTAGGGTCAATGGTCTCATGGTGGTACTAGATTAAAAGTCATCAAAGTTTCATCCCCTGGAGACCATGAATGTTTAAAAAAAATATCCAATAGTTGTTGCCATATTTCAGTTTGGAGAAAAGTGGTGAACTGACCAACCAACCGACTGCATTGCCTTCTCAATGAGAGAAAGATGGAAAATACTCATCTTTAACCTAACATGGTTGAGAAATTACGGTTAAGAAACCATAACGACCAACAAGATAAAAATATCAGCGCGTCCATCTGCAATGTAACTCCATTCTCTGATAAAGACTTTGAATTACGGTTGAAATGTCCTTAACAAGCTAGTTAGTGGACGTTGAAAAATTTGTGTTATCTTTAGTAAGCAATAGCTTGACTGAAAAGTAAAACTAGGCATCATTTTATATTTTAATCTCTGCCAGGCAATGATGTACTTGGCCCTGTGTGTGTGTGTGTGTGTGTGTGTGTGTGTGTGTCTGTCTGTCCATGGCTAATCTGCTGGCCCTCTCGTGGATGCAGTGATTCACACTTTTTCTTGTTTCTGCTATGGATTATAAATTACTCCTCTCTTGATGTGGCTTGGTAGGACAATGCATGATTATGTGAGTTCATGCATACATACATACATGCATGCATGTATGTAGTATGTATGTATGTATGTATGTATGTGTAGTATGTATGTGTAGTATGTATGTGTGTATGTATGTAGTATGTATGTATGTATGCATGTAGTATGTAGTATGTATGTATGTATGTATATATGTATGCATACATACATACTTGCATGCATGAATGTATGTATGCATGCATGTATGCATGAATGTAGTATGTATGTATGTAGTATGTATGTATATATATGCATATATACTTGCATGGATGCATGAATGTATATATGCATGCATGTATGCATGAATGTAGTATGTATGTATATATGTATGCATACATACATACTTGCATGCATGAATGTATGTATGCATGCATGTATGCATGAATGTAGTATGTATGTATGTAGTATGTATGTATATATATGCATATATACTTGCATGCATGCATGAATGTATGTATGCATGCATGTATGTATGTATGTAGTATGTATGTATGTATGTATGTATGTAGTATGTATGTATGTATGTATTTATGTAGTATGTATGTATATATGTATGTATGCATGTAGTATGTAGTATGTATGTATGTATGTATGTATGTAGTATGTATGTATGTATGTATGTATACATGTATGTAGTATGTATGTATGTATGTATGTATGTAGTATGTATGTATATATGTATGTAGTATGTAGTATGTATGTATGTATGTATTTATGTATGTATGCATGTAGTATGTATGCATGTATGCATGTAGTATGTATGCATGTATGTAGTATGTATGTATATATGTATGTATGCATGTAGTATGTAGTATGTATGCATGTATGTAGTATGTATGCATGTATGTAGTATGTATGTATATATGTATGCATGCATGTATAACTATCGCTCAGCAAATGACAAACTGAACTGAGGGCTAAAAGGAGCACGTCATCTCATGTCGGTAGGAGCAGAGCGAGCCGACGAGGCCAACGGGCCTAACGGAGCTACCGGCGAACACAACTAAATACACAGCAGGACGGACAGTTCCTGTTCACAGAAAGATTTAAACAGTCAACACAAAGCTTTACAAAGTGAACTGCAGAGCTGACAGCTGCGTAGGTTAAGATGAGAGATCTGTTGTGTGAGTGGAGAACATGCTGAGAACCTGATACACAGTTCATTGGCTGCAGACACACCTGACAGAGATCTGCACTCTAGGATGAGGTGTGCTGCATAAGCCAAGGGATTTGTGACCTTTCCTGTCACATTTTGTGGATTTGTTTTTTGTTTTTTAGAGCTTCATTGAGTCAGCATTTGTCCAATTATCCTTGCATTGTACGTCCCGCCCTCTTAATCAATAGATCTCGTGCATTGCTGTGTGTGCACTGACAATTGTATGTAATAACGGCCAACCAACGTGCTCTCTTTAGATGCACATCCTCTTTAGTCCAGTAGGTGGCGCTTTGCTCTCAGCTGACAAACTAAAAGGAGGTCAGCTCTGAAAGAGGATGTTAGCTCACTGCACGTCTCCTGACACACACACACACACACACACACACACACACACACATACACACACACACACACACACACACACACACACACACACACACACACACACACACACACACACACACTTTTCCATATGGCTTTTTCTTTCTTTATCTCACTCAGTTGTGTATCTGTTGTCTTCCGTCTATCTCTGTATAGCTTTCTCTTGACGTTTGGTTAATTTCCCTCACGACTCGACGTCCTCCACTGCCCACCAGCAAAGTGTACCTTTGACTCCCTTTGTTTAGTTTTTTCCTCCATCCATCCTCTGCTGCAAATCACTGTCTTCACCTGCAGTCATCCAGGTCACATCTCATCCACACTCTTCTTCTCTTAACCTCAACATGCTATCAATACACTGCAGCATGTGCTCCACGCGTTCCGACTTCCTCACTGCATGTCATCAATAATATAAATTCCCCGCTTCATATTCAGTAAAAAAAAGAAAGAGAAGCCATCACTACTCGCTGAGCTAAATGTCCTCGATCTTTATTTCATGTGTATAGAAGTCGTCTTTGATCCCTGCAAGGTCTACACCTGAGGATATTTGATGTGTGTCTAAGGCAACCATTAGCATCCAACATTTATTCCATTACTTAAGTGATGAGGTTTAAAGGAGAGCTTTTGATGCCATAGTTGTGGCAATGAAGCAAATCAGACACGCCAACCAGTCTAATCAATACTCAGAACATTGGAGCTGATTCAGCCGTAACCTACAACTGATTACACCAACGTCATGTCTGACAATTTGGGGAGCGGGGTTTAAAAGACGGGTCCATTATTTAATTATTTTGAGGTTTTTTTGTTTTTTTTAATCTCATTCTGTAGCTTACAAGTGGTGTTCTATACGCATTGAAATCCATCCATCCATCCATTTTCAATACCGCTTATCCTCATTAGGGTCGCGGGGGCGCTGGAGCCTATCCCAGCTGACATAGGGCGAAGGCAGGGGACACCCTGGACAGGCCGCCAGTCCATCGAGGGCAACGCATTGAAATCCAAACATTCAAATTCTGCACCTATGTCTTGGCGTCAAAATGTTTTTTTACTGAGCCCTCCAAAAAGCAAAATGTCCTCACGTGACCTGTCGCGGTGTCTGCATGATGACGTTGACACATGTATAATACAGTAACTCCCAGTTCGGAGAAGCAGACAGGAGTAACGGCACAGAAGCGACGTTCTGCGGTGGACGTTCGGATACGAAGATCCCACAATAACACAAACAAACTAACCGGTGGAGACAGCGGTAGGCCAGCAAGTCCCATGTTCTGGAAAGTAAATGGTGGCTTTGAAGAGGGGGATACAGCGCCTCCAGTCAAGGGCTTCCTGACAGATGCTTTGAAATGGAATTTGGGGACAACAGTTACATTTATTTTTGTTGTTATGGTGTTGGGTGACACTTACTTTTCAGTGTTTGACCTCAGTACTCTGGCAACAACACTGACAATAGCCGCAATTCAATTGGGTGCATTTTTTAAAAGCAATTTTTTTTTAATGTCATGCTTAATGATTTAGAATTTAAGCTTTTAATTTATAAATTGTGTATAAAGTTAGAATCAGTCTTCTGAAAAACACAAACTTGTCAAACAAGTGCGGAAAGAGTTTGGAAAATCAAACACTGCAGAACCGCGTGTTCTGAAAAACACATCATAAAGAAACATTACACCTCATGAATATGGATTCAGGAGCACGAGGCAAGAAGAACATACACATTCGTGTTCCTTCCTTCTTAAACCTTCGAATTTCATGGTGACATTTTTTTAATCTTTTTTTTTTTTTCTTCTCTTTGTTCTGCAAATGGAAACACATTGTTTCCAGAAGACTGCGACTCAGGTACAGATCGAGGGGCGCAGCGATAAATCTCTCTCTCGCTGCTGCTTTTCACGGCCAGCTAGTTTGGCCGCGCACCGCCGGGCTTGCAGCAGCTGTTCATAACGTATGACACGAGCGTTATGATTAGCCGTGAAGAATTCAATTCATCACAATTTCGACGCATTGCAAAAATAAAATAAAAAAGACAGTCTGCATGGATGCGTTCTGCTCGTGTGTGTTCACGTATGCCCTGATTTCTACGATGCAGTGTTTGCGTAGATTATTATGTGGCGAAAAAAAGAAAAAGCACAATGTGTGACGACTTTGTCCCACATTTGATCATCTGGAAGATAAAAAGAGTTAAGAGGCAGATGTGAATGCATCATGTTTTATTCTTCTGTTGCTTTAAACCTCCATTTGGTACCTGACAACACTCAATTACATTATCTAGGACGAATGGGTTGGCGCTGCGCACACAGCAATCATGAATTAGGAAGTGCTGAAGTGGGATTCCTCTGTGCCTCCATCGCTGCACAGCGATCTGAAGACCACACATGCACACAAGTGTGTTTACGGTGTGTACATACAGTATCTGAAGGGCGGAGATCTTGTCCTTGAGCACTTCCTGGGCTTTGTTGAAGTCTGACAGCATGTTCTGCGTCTCTCTGCTGTGGATGGCGTTCATTTCGGCGAGCTCTCTCTCGTGCCTCTTCGTCAACTCTTGTTCATGAGCCCTGAAGGAAAGAGAAGCATGGACGCAGATGTTAAGTGTCACTCAGTGTCGCTGGTCTAGGTGCACCTCATTTTTAATAAGTTATACACTGTTCGTTCAATTAACTGGACAGCGTTGCATGATGTGCTTGTTTTACAGATTTATGAAATGTAGCTGTGTGAAGACTCTATTGAGTGAAATATAGAGTGGCAAATAATCTGCTGTCGTGCCACAAACAAAACCATTCTTCCTTTTCATGCAGCTGTTTGAATGAAGCCACACCAGTAACAGTCACAATTCAAGCGTTAAGCCAGAGTAAAGCATGTTAAAACTCCCATGGTGGCTCAGGAATAACAAGGTTTTTTTTGTTTTTTTAAATTGGGGGAAATTTCCCTACAAGACTTAATCAGGACGTGCAGCCTCTCCTCTCTGCGTCTGTCTCTACCAAGAGAAACGGACATAATGTATCGTTCCACAGAGAAACTGTTGGTGAGATTAAAAAAGGGAGATAGATGCACAGAAGAAATTAGACGGCATGAAAACTCCCTACCAATGTCATTATAATAGAAATACGCAAAATATCGGCAGAGCACTATAAGATAATATGAAAAAGTATGGTATGACACTTACTGATGTACAACACGATGTACAACATAATGCACAGAACGTGTGTACTCAATTCTCCACTTATCATAAATGTTCAGTTTGCACATGTAGAGGGTTTTGCTCTGAGAGGAAAGGAGGTAAAGAAAGAGGAGGAGGATGGGACATGGGAATAAAAGACGATAATAATTAAATGAGCATGAAAAAAAGAGGCTGATGAAAGGGATGTGAGGGATGAAGGAGGATGTCTGTCTGCCTCTCACTCTGACTGGGCCAACTCTCCCCGAGGGCTGCACATCTTATCTCTCCCTGCTTCCTCTTTATTTATTTATTTATCAGCCTATTTTTATCCCTGTGACCAGGATTCAGATGGGGAGTTACGTAACGGAGGGGAGAAATGTGTGGTGCATGGGCCTGCCAGCAGAGAGGGGGAGAGAGAGAGAGAGAGAAAGCGTCTAGCAACACATGAAGTAACCATTGAGAAGGAAGCACCATGGGAGCAGTCATCAAACAAAAACACGTGTAGAAAAGTCTTCAAACACACACACACACACACACACACACACACACACACACACACACACACACACACACACACACACACACACACACACACACACACACACACACACACACACACACACACACACACACACACACACACACACACACACACAAAACATATAAGTCTATGATTGACTCTAATGAGTAGCTGGGCCACATTAGCCATACTTAAACAAATTCATAACATGCTGCAGGGAACAACATGATTATGGATTCCACTTTGCTTTCACCCTAAATAACCTTCACACTAATCAATAACTCCTGACACTGGTCGAGAGAGAGAGAGAGAGAGAGAGAGAGAGAGAGAGAGATTTGCCTGGTCGGCTTTTCTTTTCCTCTCTTTCATCTCGCTGTGCTTTCATGAGGACTGGAGCAGAGTACGGTTGCAGAAACTGTCATCATGCGACTAAGTCAAATTCAGCAACATGATTACGGAGGTTAAGAGTTGAGTGTGGGCATTTCTGTGTTTTTGAACAACGCTTTCCTGAAATGTCAAGGATATTGCCTTATTAATGTTCATGTGATAATGTTGCTACTCGGTACGGCTTCACCTTATAATAATCATTCAACCGTAGTTTCTTTCCCGAAAGCGAGAAGAGAAGACGGATATCACTCTTATGCCTGTAGGCTAATATATAGATCTGGATCCAGGAGGTGACTAGCTTAGCTTAGCATAAAGACTGAACGGAGGGGGCTCTGCCCACAGTTTGAGAGTTACGGATGTAACTCGGTTCTATGAATCCTGGAAAGAGAACACACAAGTGAGCTTCACGGTGTGTTCGGACAGAAAGCGTAGCAAGTTGTCACCTCGCGTCATTCGGTAGAATTTGACTGCCGGAGCGTTTGTCCCAAGCGTGTTGATTTGCCCCGAGCAGCCAACAGCAGGAAGCTCGCTAGCGACTCACCAGGAACCTTTTTATGTTACTTCCCTCCATTCTCATTTAATTCTTCTCTTATCTCTCGAAGAATATGAACCAGATTCACAAAGCCTCTCGACATACATTCGTTTGTTTCGTTATACATACAATTTGATTTGCGTTTAATCTTCTCGTCTTTCCATTGACTTCCTCTGCGGCAAAACAATTAGAGGTGTTCGGAAGTGGTGTTTTAAAACTTCAGATACAGCAAAGCCAGCACTTCCAGTCTTTATGCTAAGCTAAGGTAAACGCCTCTGAGCTCCTGCTCTGTACTCGAGGTACAAACACGAGAGTGGTGTCAATCTTCTCATCTAACTTTCGGGCCGAGAGCGAATACGAGTTTTTCCCAGAATGATGAAGTCATTTTTTAACGGAACTAAAATCAACTTAAAACTAAAAAAATGTATTCAACAAAAAGATACTAGAGGTCAGTCGATAGTGGATTTTCAAAGGTTGATATAATACAAATAATTTGGAGCAGGAAAAAGCAGAAAGATAGTTAATTGGCCGATCTTGTATCGTCGACTAGAAACTGATACATTCTACATTGCAATATTTAATTATTTAACTCAACCAAACTGATTAATCAGGCTTAAAATTGGCATCATAGAACCTAAAAACACCACCATTTCATACTTGCTCAAAATAGGGAACTCAAGACCCACCACTCTGAATACAGAGGGGGGAAATGCTCAGCACCCTGTTGCCAGGTTACAGCGTATGACGATACACTGCATTGTGAGCACACTGGTCTAGTAATACATGAATACTTCAGACACTAAATCTGACACACAGAAAAAAAGATGCATCTTGTTTCAGACATGGATAACATTGTTTGTGCTGTTTTTTAAAAAGGATATGAAGAGTTGGTAGTACATTTTCTAATATAAATGATGGCACATAAACGCACCTATCTGTACTTTCAATTGCAATAACTTCAACTTGACATACTGTATATAAAACAAAATGAGCGTGATCTAGTTTTAGTCTGAACCAAGGCTTCCGTCACAGTATGTTTCAGTCGTGCTCCGAGTGCTGAGTCATACCTGATCTGCTGATTGGCTTCGCTGCGGATCTTGAGCACCTCCTTGCCCTTGAGCTCCAGCTCTTTAGTCAGAGTGCTGATATTTTCGTTGAGTGTGTGGATCTGGTGGTCCAGCTGAGCGATGTGGTTCTTCCTCCTGGAGACCTCCTCCTGCAGCTCCGTGATCCGGCCCAACAGCTCACGCTCCTGCGAAGGGGAAGGAAGAAATCTGAGTTCATTTTCAGGGTTTAATGAGTTGATATCCCACAGTGTTATTTGTCCACTCATGTTTTTTTAATTACTTCTTCACAACAACAGGAACATTCAAGGACACAGCAATTCACCTTTCTCATTTTTTCCATCTTTACATGAACTGAGAGGCACCGTCTCTCTTTGGTAACACTGTGGTAACAATGGCGGATAGTATAACATATTAATGCTCAAAGTATTGTGAGGAATATTAAACCTTTTAAACCCAAACATTTTCAAGTCATTTCAATGAGGCAAAACTACCATGAGCATAAACTAAATAGATGAGACCTTGGAGACTGAATATGTGTACACTGTCTTTGTGACATTGTAGAATTGAATCGACATCTGAATATGAAAAGCTTCAAAAACTGGGATTGAGTGCAAGGCTGTTCTGGTTGATTTTACTGGGTGAACAGTGTACAGTGACTTTTGTCTAAACTGGTATTATGAACTATATCAACCTAGAAGGGTATTAAGAGAGAGCCATTGCTAAATGTCATATCTTGCAATGTTAACCAAAGTGAACAATAATCTGTGTATGAACTGATAGTGAATGGTAACAACGATTATTACTCACTGTCCAATAATGAATTGGAAACATAATTACCAATGTGTAGACTCTCGCCACTTGCTGTTACCCTGAATGGTTCCTATATGAATTACAATATCCACGGCACTTGACTTTATTACTTAAGGGGCTCTTTAGAAACGAGTTCGATAGAAACTAAGTTATACATAGAGGGTAAGTCATGTGTAAAGAGGGAGCGTTGTATCCTGTAAAACAAACTTGCGTGTCAAAAAACATTTGATTTCATTCTCAAGATGTCAATTTCAATCAACACCAGCACAGCTCATGACGTCATGACTTATCATGGAACAATGCGTCGGTTCCATCAGACACGTAACCTGCCTTATGAATCCAGATAAACAAGGATGTGACTCGCTACTTCTAAAGCCTGCTTTAAAAATGGTGTTTTCGTTGCAGCATTGGACTGCAAGCACCCGCTTTAGGACATTACTGAGCATTCTTTGAAAGATTAAACTCGACATATGGGACTTTTTTTTTTTAAAGATGTATATCTTCAGCAGGGCCCAGTGGGGCTCGGGGCCACCCTTATGCTTTAAGATAACAGCACTGAGTCCAAGGGCTGAACTGATGGTAATATAGAGATTCTGATCCGATGCACCAGCAAGTACGATTATTTAGTTGTTGCTGTGCCAGAACTTTTGTTTATATAATTCAAATGAAATCACAAAGATCAAAACAGCTGCGTCTTACCATTAGGATCTACCAGCCAGCAACACGCAAAGCTGCCAAGTTTGGTGTTAAAACCCACTTTCTGATGGGGAGCAGCGACAGCCTTGTTTGCCAAATTGATCATTATGATTAGAGACTTGAATGAAGAGGCGAAGCCATGAGCTGAAGACTCCCAGAAGAGGGCCACTTAACTCCACCAGAATCAGATTAAATATTGTCAAGTTATTGCTCACTAATGATTCCCCACTTTGAGGGGGTAAAAAAAAAAAAACTCAGCCCACTTTATCACAATTTATTCCAAGGGCTGTGTTCATATATCCAAAAGCCATAATCTAGTATAATCGGCCCATGGTCACAACCTGCTGCCTCACTATCTGTCTCCATCTGAGTCTCCCTCAACATCTTAATTTTAATGTCATTGGCAGATTCTTTGCTGTCCATAAACCTTGCGGCGTAATTAAACGCAATGGGGACAGGGCAGATTAATCTTTTAATGACTCATTTACTCATTTCACTCTCCATCCCGTCAAACTCCCGTTTTCATTATGAAGAGAGACAGGAGGCACAAAGGCAAGCCCCCCCCCCCCCCCCACAACAAACCAACAGGAAGGGGAAGAAAAATTATGAAAGGAACAAAGAAGATCGAAAATACATTTAGCGGCATTCAGAAGGATTTGAAGTATTTATTGTGTAGGGAGTTTTTTATTTTGCAAATTACAGCGGATTCATCTGTTTGATGTTCACATTCTTCTCACACCGTGTCTCTCACTCTTAACGTGTCTCTCACTCCCCCCCCCTCCATGCCGAAGAACTTGATTTAATAAAGGAGTAAATGTGCACCATCTGTTTCTGCCGGCCGCCCTCTCTATTTTCCCATTTTTAAGTCCTTGAAAAATAAATAGGTTCTTTAAACATTCATCAGACGAGGACATTAGCCGGCCGAATCTCCTGAATCTTACTGAAAATGGAAAAATGTATTAAAGATGACGGGTGGGCATTTCTTGGTCGGTATCATCCATCCAGTCTGACAGAAAGAATATTATATAATTAACTGCTTCTTTATAGAATATCATTATTGTGAAACTTTTATTACATTAAGTTTGTGATTGTTATCCTTTGTTTTAATGGGCAATTATAGTGATGCACTGTCAACACCAGTGTGTCCTCAGACCATTTTTTCTGGAGACCCAATTTTTTTGAAAATCAGGATAGGCCTCCTCTATAAATCATGAGAAAAGTGAATTTGTGCGTGAGCATTTTCATTGCCATTTCCACATCTTATGCATCATCTTGGATAAATAAGCCATTTTTAAGAGAGATACGTGTTTGAAAACAATCACAACTTTGTGAGTTCAACAAAGTGAACATTCAGGCATCAGTCAGGTCGACTGCAGATATGCATGTTGAATAAAAGACTTTCTACAAAATGATTTATTTCCCAGAATGAAAGTTATCTGGCCTTAACAGCAGAATAAACAATCCAGTGGCTTGAACTTGGTCCAGTGTAAAAATGTATATTCTCAATCTTACTCAGTGTGAATGATGGAGTCAGACATAAATAAATAAATCATACATGTTCTGTCAAAATAAGAGCAGTTTTGGTTAGTTCATATTCAACATTTCTGTATTTGAAGTGGGTGGGGGCTTAGTGGACTTTTCTGCCCTGGGTTTTGCCTCTCGAGCTACTTAACAGTCCACTCTGCCTTCTCATTGGAGGCTGTTGAGGCTCAGAGGGAGACAGCAGACACCACTCAGGGCCGACACGAGCACCGCCACCTCCTCTGCATTATTTCAGCTAAATTAATAATTCAGTCATATAAATATGATTTTAGAGGCTTTAAAGTTACCGGAGATTAATACATGTTAATATCAGGTATAATAATATCAGTATAATTAAACAACTGGATCCTAATCACAACTGTAGATTTAACGGAAATAAAGAGTAAAGGAAAATAATATGAAATATTAAAATGGATTGGGACGAAAGAGCCGCCAGAGACAATGACAGCACTTCTAAGATACTTTATTTATCCTGATGAAAAAAGAACAACTTCAAAGTAGCACTTTGTGAAAAACACTAAAAGCAGATCGAACGATAACTGAAATAGAACCGAATAGACGTTGGATGACAAGAGATGCTGATGATGTGATCATTTATCAGACAGCTCGGTTAGATCAAACCAGTTAAGTATCGCCATGGAGACGGATGACTATGTGTACACCCTGTACTTCACCAGCCCCTTCCCCCCCCCCGTCTGATGTCTGCTCAGTAATTGGAGGTATAAAAACAATATTTAACACAGCGGGACGGCTGAGCAGCTGAGCTCAACTCAGGAAGTTTTGGTCTGTGTGCCATTAGGGCTCCGGCACGGCAAACAGGGAATTCATGTAGTCACCAAGTCTCTGAGTCTCTGTCTCTGAATTTGCACAGGCAGCATTTTACCCTGAAAAAGGAAATTCACTTGGTGGGTCACAGTTTGTGCCGTGAAACCTGATGGAAAATATTTTAAAGCTGAGGGAGCAGAAGGTGAAAGGACAGAAGTAAGCACCCGCTTTCAAATTAGGGTGGCCAAACAGTGATCTATCCTGCCAGAAACACAAACATTGTTCCCAATTCAAACTCTCTCTCTCTCTCTCTGCCATCACGTTTGATGTCTGATTCTCTGCTGTGCCCAATCGAGATATGAATGCCCAAAAAAAAGAGGGGGGGAAGTATTTAAAGTACCAGAGCTTGTGCTGATTTGTCATTTGTATGGTAGGAATTGAGATGCATGAGCAAAAGAGCCATCACTAGAGCTTAAAGCTTATTTAGTTAACATATAACCCAATCGCATTCTGTCATGACTTATTCCAAAGTAAGCGATGCGAATCTACTTGGGTGTCAGAGAGAAGCTTGTGTGCTGCAGCAGCGACTGAAATATAAACTGTTTCACCTGTGTTTCCTGCAGACGGCTCAGACTGTAATACTGGACTATTAGCTTTCATTGACCCTGATTGCCTTGGCAACTAAAGATGAGAGGGACTGATGGAGGAGTGTGTGTGTGTGTGTGTTTGTGTGGGGTGGGTATTGAATACAACCAGCTGTGTCTCTGCTGGGACATCTGTATCACCAGGCGATGAGATGGTGTTTGGGGTAATTAGTAAGATTTACAAGAAGATAGTAAGAGGATAGCCTGAATAATCTGAATAATCTAAAGAAACCTGAATAATCTAAACATTTAAACTAATTATATATATTAATTGTGTTGTCTTTAAAATGGCAGAAAATCACAATTTTAGATAAAGATATCAAAAATGGTTGTTGATTAGTTTTCTATTGATCAATCACTTAATAATCATGAAGATTTGAATTCAATCCAACCCTGTTTTTAGTGTTAATGTTTGATGGCGGAGTCCGCCATTCCTGTCCTGGATCCAAACTGCCTTCACACAGGAATCAATGCAGCATGTTATCAAGTTTCAAGTTTACTCCGTGTCAGCGTTGTATTCGTGGGAACCCAGCACTTCCTGCTGCTCCTTCACATTAAAAGCATTCAACTGGCAAAACATTGGGTTCCTTTGATTGTGAAGCACTCACTGAATACACACAACAAAATCAACTCGTGAAATCTTATGAATTATAACTTGAAGCAATACAATATCAATAAGATATCATTACAACCATATTGGCATACATTTCTAATCAGTAAAGCCTAAATTACAGCCCCCCGCCGTCCACAGCAGTACATTGCTTTGCATCCGTGCTCATTTCTATTTTTAAATCCACTGTTGGTATTACACTGACTATGGATAACAACCTAATACAAACCCCACTTGAAAACATCCAAACTATCCCTTTAAGTGTGTATTATTTAGATTTATTTTCCAGTATTAATACTAGAATAGGAATAGCTTCCTTGGAGACTGAGAGTGAATGTGTTGGTAGAGGTAGTAATAGTGTGAAAGAGAGGCCCTGAAGGCCTCACAGGTGTCATTCATCACAATGGCTTTGTTTATTTTATTGTATTAAGTACCCCCAACATATCCAGATGCATCAATAGTAGGCTGGTCTCGTACCTGTATCCGGTTGTTCTCCAGGGTTTTCTCCAGCTCCACCTTGGCAGCAGCTGACTCCTGTTGGTGGGTTTGTCTCAGGTGTTCGATGGCTGACGCGTGGATGTGGTTCAACTCTGATCGCAGAGAGGCTGGTGGGGAAAAAGACGGAAGAAAAGGACATTTCATTTCATTTGTACAGAGCAAATCACACACATGGAGCTGGTTTCAGACTCAGTGATTTTAAAGCTCTTTGGAAAAGCTTCTTACAACCTTTAGCGCTCATTAATGGCAAAGGCAATTTTTTAGAAAGTTTTTTTTACACTCCCACGAGAGACACACACGTAGATACACACACGTTCACGCTCATGGACAGGATGAAGAAAATTGAGGGAGGACGAGAGATTAAGAGGAAAAAAGGGTTATAAAAGGACGTCAGGATGTGGCAAGTGAGAGATAGATGGGAGCAGCTCTCCAGTGGCAGGACCATGACATGAAGGTTAATGGAAGACCATTCATCACAGCACTGCTGGTGTGTTCGCACTGAAAACTGAGCTAAGCTAAAGATAGAGATTCTCCTGCACTTTCTAACGATGTCGGTCTAGCTTCGACTTTCTGCCAATGTCCTCAATGTTTTATTTGTTGTAAATCACATTATGGACGTGATGCACATAATAACGCATCAATACATTAAATATGTGGATTTTTACCATCAAAAGAACATACAGTCATATATAAATTGACATTTGTTAACACATCCCTCCCCATTCTAACCAACTATGTTCAGGGAAAAATGTACAATAAGAAATAGCAATAAAATATAGAAAAATAGATTGTGACAGCAGGTTATCCAGGCATTACGCAACAGTAAATACGAACTGATTATACATACCAACACTATGTATATATATACATTTTTTTACATATATATATATATATATATATATATATATATCGTGTCTACCCTCATTTATTGGTTCTTGCCTGATTACTTTCCAGGAAATGCAAAAAAGTGTCCCATATTTTCCTAAATATACCACATAGATTAATTTCTCCAAAACAAGGAAGGACGCCATTTCCTGTGACGCCATTTCCTGTGACCACAGTTGTAGGGCCGGCCATACTTTCCCACCTCAGGCAGGCATTTATTTATTTATTATTATTTTTTATGAATCAAGGGAGCTGTCCTGCAGCCTGGTGCGAAGTGATCATGATATGTTTTGTTTTTTAGTATCTTTTCTCTATCTCTCTAATGCATTGACACACACACACACACACACACACACACACACACACACACACACACACACACACACACACACACACACACACACACCCCTTACCCAGCATGGCTTTTCCCTCGTCCTCCAGCTCAAAGCGAAGTGTTTGGAGCTCTTGTTCCGACTGCTGTTTGAGTGTCTCGATGCTCTGGCGGTGAGCCTCTCTGAGAGACTGCAGTTCTGCATGGTGATGATGGCGGAGGCGCTCTTCCAACTCCTGATGGAGAGATGAGGATCAGGGGAGGATGAGAAAGGATAACAGAAAGGAACAAAGAGAGGTGCAGAAAAATAGTGAGAAACAGGAAATCAGGGAGTGGGAGGACCAGGGGGAGAGAGTTGGAGGTAATAGAGGAAAAGTAGGGTGGAAGAAAATAGTGAGGAGGGGGAGAGAAAGTTGAAAATGTGACGATGAAAAGTTTAAGACGTAGGAGGAGACAATGGAGTGGGAGAAAAAAAATAAAGAGATATGAAAATGAAATGGAAAAAGTGAGGCAGGGAGAGAAAGGGAAGTAGTTTAGCATCATTTATAATCCTCTAGAGGGCTGAAGGAGAAACTGGCCAATCATCACACTGACTTAAATTGCACCGAAACACCAGCCAAGAAAAGAAATGAGATGAGACCTCTTCCAATGTCAAAATGCATCGGAAAAAAGACAATTCTCCCTGAGACTGGAAGTCTCGTAAAAACGTAAAAGCTTTGCTGACAATTTCAACGGATTCCTTTGTCCTTGACTGTGAAGAAGAACCATTAAAAAAGACTCCACTCTCTAGCGTTTTTGAGAATAAAAAAAGGCAACTTGCTTCTATTTCTACACTACAGTTTTGGAAAAAACAAACAATTAATTAACTAATAAATCAAAGTTTGTTGAGCTACAGAGTGAGACCAAAAGTGATGCCACAGAAGAACTAGAATACTGTTAGGTTGTAGTGGATTTTATATATATTTGCACATGTAGATAAAAGAAGTTTATGTTTTAAATTAATACATAAAGAAAGATATGATAATTAATTTGGGATATTATGAGGAATATTCTGGAGGAATGTATTATGAAACATAAGAGAGGATCACTGTTTTATTATTCTGTTTTAATGACAAATGTAATGATTAACTGTATGATGCATGAGAATGAATGAATGTTTTATTGTTTAGACAATAGTTAAAATGGATGCCGATTGAAACCTAATGTGTTGCTTTTATTCGGAAGGCAGGATAATAGGGTTTTATTGTTAAGGGGAACTTCCTGTCCTTGACCGGAAGAGTGAGCTTTGACCTCGCCTGTTTACTAATTGGCGTAGCGAACAGAATGGCGGCATCCTTTGAACTGACCAATGGAACTAACCTTTAGGTGTGAATTCATTTGCATGACCATACTAATAGCCGAGCATTTGTTCTGGGGAGACATGGTTCTACTGGTCTGGAGACTCGAGACAGCCCCGGTCTGTGGCTCCCTGGGAGCTGCACTCCGTCTGTGGAGAGTTCCTCCTTTCTGGCCCCACGATCGTGAACGCTACATGAGTATTATCTTTGCCATTAAATATTGTTAAACTTTAACTCAAATCCTGAATTTCCTGCGGCCACGGGACCCGGAGCTTTGAACACGAATCTTACAATACTAAGGATTTAATGATAATTAGGTGTATTATGAAAAGGTGTAAATGACCATTATGTACTAAAAGTGTCCTGAAAGACAGAAAGGTCGAGACAGATGTTTTCTGTGTTTACACATGGTCATTAATAATTATATTTGTGGAGGGAACAGCAGTTTATAGTACACAAACATGCTTCTTTTTCTATGTTAATTGCCAATTTATGTAAATGAGGGGATTCATTAAATTATATTCAGTTAATTTCAACCAGCTGTTGCTGATTGTGTGTTTGCTTCATTACAATACTTTTACAAACATATTAGAATATTAGCAAAGAAAACGTACACGCTCTTATATACACAGTATTAGCATCAGCAATGCTGAATGGAGGGATGCCACAACACACACACACACACACACACACACACACACACACACACACACACACACACACTAAAATGACACTGCTGGCAGTCGAACATTTACTCTGGCAGAAGGAGCTGCAAGCCATATTGCGTGCCTGAGTGTTTATAGGAAATATGGTATTACTTTTAGGGGAACACATTAACTATCGATGCTCCTGTCAACTCGATCAACAACTCGAAAGACGTTTGTTGTGTGGAGTGTCTTTTTCCCGTGAGCTCATCAATGGCACAGAGTTGGCTTTCAGCCGGCTCGTTGGCAGTGAATGTGAAACCAACGGCCATTTTTTTTTTTACTATAAACATTGGTGACAGTTTTTATAATTGATCACATTAATCCTGAGTTTTGCCATACTTTCACTACAAAGACACAGAAGTCAGACAGATATATGGATATTTACGGACGCAACTGCTTGAGCTATTAAGTTCTTGTGCAGTTGTGCATCTTTTTAGTGAGTTTCGAAGACCGAAGGTTTCCTTTGGATGTCTATTGCTAAGTGTGGCACTGTGGTTTTGTTCTGTCCACCAACACAAGCTTATTAACTTCAGTGCGGTCAATCTCAAGGCTCAACTTGTCTTTCAACAGATTTGGTCTGTCACCATACACAAAAAACATCTCGCTACGCTATTATAACTCTGAAGGCCTTTGTTAAAGATATAGATCACCGGGGACATTAACATTTAAATGCATAAGTTAATAACGATGATAATGATGATGGTGACAATAATAGATAAAGTTCACAAGAAACAGCGAGCAGAGCTCTATTTGATTCCACATATGTATGTGCCACGCAACATATATCCAGATAAATCATTTAAATATAATCTTATTCTATTAACAGGTCACAAATGCAGACTGATAGTTGGGACCCTCCTTTGCATTAATCCATGAAGCCCTGAAAGCACACCATTGCCGACAAGAAAACTGTGAACCTATCTTCTTTAGTCAGTAAAATATTGAGATGCCATTTTTAAAATTACAACGAGAACCCACGAGCGAGGAACATTTAAAATGATATTCATAGAAGGTTGATGGCAACATCCGTGGCCTTTTAATTCGCCAATATTTCCTCAGAGAAATGATTCACGGAACGAAGAGAGCCCTGGTTGAGGTTTATTCTGTTACATCACATCCTCCAGTAAAGCTCAGCATGTATTTGCTAAGCCGCACCCTCATAATTGTGTCATCAGATCAAATCTTGAAAATCTACTTTAAATCCCTCTTATAACAATACACCATGCACATATTCTGTCTCACTCAGCAACACGTCACATAACAGAAGGACGCTGAGAGGACTGTTAATGTCCGTCGCTGATCCTCAGTTCGTAAAAATACAAGTAGATGTGTGTTGAAAGCCTTGTGGGAGGTTTTTATCACAGAGGAAGCCACTAATCTCTCCTTCATTGGTATTGATCATTGGTCTTTTGGTACCGTGGCATAGTAAAAAAAACATACCTTTTATTCCTTTAATTAAAAGGAGCACATTAATTCCTCTTAATCACAGTGTGCCCTATACTTACAAATTGACTGTAAAGTTGTCACAGTCACCTCCTGCTCTCTCGTCTCTATGCTGTGTGTATATGTGGAGGCCTGGTGGTTCAATCTTCATTCTCTTACTGGATGGTAAATATGTGTTACTTTCCTGGTGGGTGAAGCCATTTAACTAAGTTTAAAGGGGGGGTGGGGGGGGGGGGGGGGGGTTGATACTGATAGACACACCGAGACTGTGGCCCTCGGGTACTCTGGCAGGCGGATCCATTTGCTTCAACACAGGTCTTAAACCTGACCCTGAGGACTACTGAAAGACCGAGTTGGAGGAACAGAGGTGTCTAAAAGGGTTGTAGCTTAAAAGCATATCTGCTATGTATTCAGGTGATTTAAAGCCCCAGAATCTTAATGCCTAAACTAACCTGAAACACATTGCCTTTGAAACAGGTGTAACATGTTCTATTCGTGACATTTTTGTGGGCTTTAAAATTTAGACAGATAAAAATATATAAAGCTACGTTCTAGCTTGACATGTAGTGCTCAAGATTTCAGCAATATTAATAGACGATTTATAGAATACGGGGATAAATATTCTGGTTTTATTAGCTTCTACAGATGTATTACAGATTTAACAAAACAGCTAGCGGCTCTGGGAATCTCGTTCATCGGCTAAGTGTTGATATGCATACAACAAAAATGTTCAACATGCATATTTTGATCAAGCGTATTGTTTTCCAACTTAGTTTTTCATGTTAGCATGCTGCTATCTGCCTATATCTGCACTTAACACAAAGTACAGCTGAGGCTGATGGTAAAGTCATTATTTTTTACATAACCTGAATATTTGTCCCAAATTAAGTGCCATTCCATCAAACAGATGTCAAGATAAATCACAGGGGAGTGAAACGAGGACCTGCTGGTGGAGTTATTTTGGAGTTTTAGAATGTAACGATGTAGCAATCCAACAAATATTAATAATGGTAACCCGTGGGATGAGTGATGGGGAGCAAGTTTAGTAGAGAGTCTGGCAAAAGCCACCAAGCAACCAGCAATGGCCCGGATATCCATCTGTCTTCAGCTGGAGTTTATGCCGCAGATAAAGAAATAATAAAAATCATTTTTTGATATGTGCAGTAAAAAACTTTTTTTTTTTAAACTGGAGCCCTGCCGCCAAAGACTGAACCAGTGGCTGGTACATTTATTTTTTATGTGCGTATTTTTGCTATTACTTGGGTATTTTGTGTATCACTCCCTCCGACATCGTGCAGGCAAAAGAAAGTGAGCGAGAGTCTGAAGATAAGGAAGACAAAATATGACACGCAAATCAATAGGCTACCAATTGCTCTCTGCACACTCACTGCTTCTATTTGTAGCATTTTGGTAGCAAGAAGTCAGGGAACTAAATTAGGTTTTGTGAATGTGTTTGTGTTGCAGGAATTTGCAACAACTGTATTACTCCCTGGATGTAACTGTGTGCGAACAGATAACACAACAGATAAGACAATCTGAACGTACTTCACATACACAAGTACATGCACGAGCAGTCACACACACAAACACACACACACACACACACACACACACACACACACACACCTAATGTCTACACTCTGGATAATTGAGTTTTCTCTCCCTGCACTGAAATATAAACACCATAAAAGCCCTCCGTGAAGCGTTTCACACTTTATTCCTCAGCTTATTAACCAAGACTCGAGAAGGAAGAGTGTTCGACAGAAAGTGTGGTCAATAGTGGGTCTATATCGAGGGAGTGTGCACCAGCTGTTGTGTGTGTTTGTATCAGAGGAGAAACAAGTGGAGCAGGAGAGGAGGATCACAGGGAGGAGAATGTTCGTTACAGCAGGAAAATAATGAAGACTGACGATTTCACAAGTGCTGTGTGACTCAGAGGTGATATTATTTCCACACACACTTGTACTCAAGGAGTTGCCAAAAGCACATCATAAAGGCACCGTTCCCTGACCTCCATTCTGCCAAAAGCATTAATACAATTACAGCGTCCAAGTCGGGAAAGGGGATTTGGGATTGTAATGTATAGCTCATCCAAATCGACCTTGACTGTGAATGGAAGGATTAGCGTTGATAGAACATATTCTTGGCACCTTGAGGAGTGCGTATGTTGGTTTGAGCGTGCATATTTTGACATTCTAAAGAGGAAACACAGAGCTGTCAGCAAAGCTACTTGATACAGAAGCTGTCTGCTGTCAGTGAAAGTGAGTCATGATGGCGATGACTGACTGCCAGTCTAACCTTGACTCTGACGACGCTCTGTTAGATAACAATGCCATGGAGGGCTTCTCCTGAAGGGCTTCTCCTGAAGAGCTCCTCCAACTGGCAGAGAAGACGACATGAATGACGCGGCTTTACGTTCATGGGTTCTAATCAGTCTCAAGTTTTGAACATTATAAACATCTGAGGTTTGACTTTTCAGTGTTCTGAAAATGCAGGTTTAGCTTCATGCTCTCACATTTATACAGACGTTAACATACATCAACATTTATTTGAGTATGATATATTGAGGTAAATGATCTCCACTGAGGGGATAAGGGAGGTGTTTCTATTAAATATATAGTAAGTTCCAGGATAAATGCTGTTAGTTATACATAAGAACGCTCTCCTTTTTCGAGGTAAGCATCCAGTTGCTGTCCATGGTGCTGACTCTGCCTAGTCCTGAGGTTATTTACGGCCCTGCTGCCCTTCTGAGTCTGAGCTCTGCACCACAGTGCCCCACCAAGTGTTGCATGTTATTACGATACTAGAAAGATATCGCAGTACCCTGTTAAAAATAGTGCGAAGCCCCCGTTTAGAGAGCCATACGTTATTTCTCATGAGCTGAGTTGACGTGCCGCAGCGCGCACAAGCAGTTTGTGTGCAGCGCTCTGCTGGAGGACAGCATTGGGATTCTGCGTGAGCTGGCGTTTTGACTTTGCTGCAGGTAACAGCGGGCGGTCCAAAAATACAGTGTGTCCTGGGATCTAGCGTAAATTGCATAATCCACCGAAGAGCATTTGTTTAAAGTATTATTATGATTCTATCCAGGTAGTACCCCCTCTTCCTAGCAGACACAGCAGCGAAATGGACAGACGGGTTCGGCCCCTCCTACCTTCAGGTCCCTCTTCCTGGCGTGCTCCATGTCCTGCATGGAGCAGCAGTGGACCTCCTGCAGACGCTGCTGTCGCCTCTGGTGCTCCGTCTGCAGCTCGTCCAGCTGCATCCTCAGGTGCTCTCTCTCCTGGCTGAACTGGTGCTGCAGCTGCTGCAGCGAAGACTGCGACTGGGACAGCTGCATCTCCAGACTCTGCTTCAACAGGGAGATCTGGAGAGGAACAAAATACTGAACGTTAGACTTGGAGGGAGACCCTCACTGGGGCAGTTGAACAAGCCGCTGCTTGCACACCTCTCTATCAAGTATTCATTCCATTTATTGAAAGGAAAGCGAATGGATTTTGCAGGAAGAGCGGTTGTAAGGCGGTTCAGGGCGTCTCTGGGGAGCAGCATGTTTGTGTAGCAGAATATCACACAGCAATCAATCAGGCTTAAACAAAGATCGCCATATTTAGATGTTTAAAGCCTCCAGCAATAAATGTTTCTTACTTTCAGTGAATACGTTGTTTGCAATTCACTCAAGTACATAATGAAGTCTGGCTAATGGTCTGGGGCAATGAATGTAGCACCAGAATTCGTTGTGTGCATGTATGTGTGTGTGTGTGTGTCTGTGTGTGTGTGTGTGTGTATGTGTGTGGGGGGGGGGGGGGGGGGGGGGGGGGGGGGGGGATGCAGCATGATTCATCTAATGAGTCTGTCCCAACAACTTATGATGATGAGCATTTGGGCCAGTGTAGCGATACAAAAGAGCAACTGTGTACAACTTTCTTTGGAAAAACTGTATTTGACTGTGGTGTTAAGTGCCAAAATAAAAAGCTAATTTGATGACTAAGCTCAAAAGGACGACATGCATTATTTGGAGGACCTACGATGTGCTGCTGCCGTGTGAAGGTCCCACATGCCCTCCAATGTCTAGAAACACGTGTTGGTAGGATGCAAAGTTACGTAGGGATGATGCCCTTGTCCGCTTTACCAACTGTTTAAACCTCTTGGAGCAAACTGACAGGTGAGAGACCATCTGGACCCTAAATAATGAATTCATAAACACTTTGAAACATAGCTGCAATAAATTAATTCATCATCTTTTGAATGGACTTGCGGATCGTCACACGGGAATACGGCGCACTACACAGAAAGATCCTCAGTGTCTCAGTCTCAATAGCCGCATCTGAAATTTGGAAATGATATTGTAACTAAGACGTGAGTCCTACGCTGTGCCAAAGGGTTGGAGAGCTTTATTAACACAAATGTGGTCACATATGCTGTGTTATATTCCCATGTTTGGGTCTCTAAACCAAGAAACATGTCAGGTGGGTGACATGTGAGTGGGGTAACAAGTCCAGAGTCAGGAAATATAGTTTATTTTAGATTATGTCTTATTTTATTAATTGTTTTTTTGTTGTCTACCTGAAGGTGGACAACACTGACATATTATCACCGTTCATGTTCACGATCAGCAAGTCAGCAAACCGTGCGCATATTCTCGCATTCTGCAGACGTTATGCAGCATTAGCATTCATTAATTATAATAAACTAGTGCCGTTCGGGACGTGACCATTTGCCCCCGGATGCGCTGAAGCATTCGTTAGCAACGTTAGCGTGTCCAGACTCCAGCAGCAAAAGCCTGCTGGAGTCTGCAGACTGATATTTGCGCAGTGAAGCATCTTGTGTGTGTCATATTTTGTAAAAAATATATCTGCCCAGGCATCAGGGTGTCACAGGCACAGAGACAATGTTCTGTTCAAATACAGGCCTTCATCAAACATCAATTGATTTCCAAACAGCTCCGGTGCAAACCGACGAGGAGGTTGACCGCCTCTCTGATTTGACATCGGAGTAAATAAATAGAGCTCTGCTGATTGCCACGGCGTGAAGCGGACACATTAATCACTGGAAAGGGTGCTGGCGGACAGCGACAAGCAGCAGCGCGGCATAGAGGAATGTGTGTGTGTCTGTGTGATGACCACAGGAGAGCTTAGTCACGCTTCATTAATATTAGCGGGCGCTCATTAGCGGGCAGCTGCCCGCTCCGGTGAATTCACAGCGGCATCAAACAGTGAGTGTGTGAGTGGGTTTGTCCACCGGTGCGAGGACGATACAAGTCAGCCTGGCATTACTCGATGGCAACGGGAGCTTTGAAGGGATGCGGTTGCTCCGATTGTCTTTTCTCACCCTCTCCCTCCCTATTGAATTTCCTACTACGGGTATAATTACACATTCGACTACAAGCTGCAGGCATCTGGTATTCACAGCCCAGGTTGAGCCTCCACTTATCCTCAATGGGTGGAATGTGACCGAGTACGTTACCTCAGGTACTGTACTTAAGCACAAGGTACTTTTCGAGGTACTTGTGCTTCAAATCCATGCTACTTAATACATCACTACATTTCAGAGGGAAATATTGTGCTATTTACGGCACTACATTTATTTGATAACATTAGCTGCTTTGAAGACTCAAGGTTGATAATACAAAGATATGAATCATAAATTAGGATGTATTATCATTGATTACTGTAAGCTACTCGCAGTATATAAAGCTCAACCTTTACCAGCTGCAACATTAAAGTGATGTACACCTTAATGTGTACATCACAATTTATAATCCAATAATATACATTCATCTGAAATGGGCCATTCTGCATGAGTACTTAAAACCTCAAGTGTTGGTACTAATCCTTGAATTCAGGACTTCTTTGTGTATGATTTCTGTGTGAAAGATCTTCCTCTAGCACAGCTTATTTGTTTTACATCCATGACTAGTGATCATATATATTATGTAAAAGGATATTTTCTATTATTTGGGAGTTTTTGATCCGATGTGAGGTCCTGGGACAGGGATGTCGCATGTGAACAGATTGTAAAGCAAGGCAAATTCGGAATTTGTGATATTGGGCTATACAAAATAAACTGAATTGAATTGAATATATCTTTGGACTTAAAGTTTGGATTTTGAACATTATCTGGTGTGTTCCTTGAAGACCAAAAGAAGCTCCATCATGGTGTACTTTCCTTCCAGGTACAGACCTAGGAGGTAGGCCGGTTAACAACACACATGCACATACTGCACTACACAGATCCATTGGCAGTAGTCGTACCTGTTCCAGAAGGTCCTCCACTTTCCTCTGCCAGCTCTCCCTAGCGTTGCTCATTTCCTGCTCTTTGCTTTGTGCCAGCTGACTCAGCGCTGAGGCCTTGGCCTCCTCGTGGTCCTCTCTCAGCTCCTCGCGTAGCTTCTTACACTCCTGCCTACAACAGGGCAAAGCACACAGAGATTTATGATTATTTTTCAGGTACTGGGCTCATGCTGTGATCAAGAGTGATTGACCAAAAAAAATAGCCTCTACATTTGAATAATCGGCATAACAAAAAACAATGTGATAGAATAGTTATGTTTGAGTGAAGTGTAAAAGACAGAGGGAGTGGTCTTCCAATTGGAAGATCAGCGGATCCCCAGGTCCCTGAGTCCATATGTCTTGTCCTTGGGCAAGAGTGCAAAACCGGGGGAACTGCCATCTGACTTGCTAACGACGTTATTACAGAATTTGCCAAAATCAGCTCACTATGCTGCAGTCTTGTGAAGGGAGGAGTGAGAGGAGGGTTATTCGGCTTGTTGCAACCTGCGACCACACTTCCAGATGCCACTAAGTCCTCCACACTGTCCCTTGAAAAGGTCTGGTTTAGTTTCCACCAGCTTGTAGGGAAAAAGGTTGGACTCTTTAGCTTCTAAATGCTCCAATAGCTAGTCGCTAACTGTGTCAGTCGACCATTTGGTGGTGAGCTATAGTGAGTTTATGAGAGGTTTTTTTGTTGCTGCCTGCTGTGGCCGAAGATGAAGCTGTGAGAGTGAACCGAAACAGCAGATCTCCCAAACGTGTCTTTCTTTTAGGCGCCTTTGGCACTCTTGTTGTTGGTTCTTGTTGTAGACGTGAGGTTTTATCACAGCTCACAAGCACAGCAGCAACATCTGGTGAAAAAACTAACTGCTAACAGAACTCTACAACGGAGGTAAAGGTGCTTCAGAGATGTTCGCTTCTAGAGAACCATAAATGGTCCTTTATCACAACTCAACACTGCATCTACTGAGCGACCATCCCTCTTTAACGCTGCTGCTAACAGCTCTCTGTATGGCTCTCTGTGTGTGTGTGCTGTCATATAATAGCTGTGTGGGAGTTGAAATGGCAGCTGTTAACTGAAGTATCGAGGCAAACACGCTTTTTTTTTTGTCACTTTGAGAGCCAGAAAGTGTCTCTCACAGACGCGCGCACACACACACACACACAGGCCTTGGACTTCAAAGGAGCTCTGGTCTTTTTAATAAGCGGCGTTCTATAGCATAGCAGGCAGACAGATCAGGACCGAGAGGTAAAAGAAGGAAGGAGTGGATGAGATGTGGGATAGTTGGCTGGATTTGACATAATGATATAACGCACACCAGCTCATTTGAGGCGTGTATTTGTGTGTGTGATTATGCTTATCGACCTGAAGCGTTCGTAGGTAGCATTGGCAAAACCAGGAAGTGTTTTTCAAAACCATCCAACTGAATAACCCGGCCCAGCGTTGCCAACTCCTTTACAAGGAAAGTAGCAGCACTGGCTCCAAAGGTCGCTGAATCCATTGAGAAGGTCAGCCAACCGAACCTTCAGGCTCCTTCCAAAGCCAATCCCCTAAAACTGTCCTAACGTAAACAATGAACATGGCTATTGTTCGCACTCACAGCTGTGAAGCGAGAAGGTTGTGGAGGACTCTAGTGAGTCCAATCATTTTGTACTATAGTTGTATCACAATAGATATTACAGTCCTTACAGCCAAGGACTGTTTTATTGTTTTGTAGGAGCATCTAATTAATCGATTGGGATGTAATGAGGATTACAACAAAAATAAAATGTTTCTAAATACATTAACAACCCCCCATCCATCCATTATCCAGTCACTGGGCAGGAGGCGAAGCAGGGTATTCCAGGTGTCCCCCTTCCCAGCAACGCTTTCCAGCTCCTCCTGGGGAACCTTGAGGTGCTCAGACTAGATGAATAGACCCTCCTGCTGAGCCCAGCCACCCTTTCGAAGGAAGCACATTTTGGCAGCTTGTAACAGCGATCTCAATCTTTCATGTCACCACACGGAGCACATGTATAGGTTTGAACGTAGCTGGACGGGTACATTGAGAGTTTTGCCTTCCGGCTCAGATCCTTCTTCACCACAACGGTCCGATACGAGGCCCGCACCACTGCTGACGCCGCACCGCCTGTCACGTTCCAATTTACTCTCACGCTTGAACACGACTGAGATACTTTTTTCCAGGCAGAGAACCATGGTCTCACACTTTGGGATACTGACTCTCATCCGGACCACTGCAACCTGCCCCAGGGCTGAAGGTCGGCGTTGAATTGTGCATATGTCCATCATTCACATCTGGATTGTATAAAGTAAGAAATACATTCCATATGAAGTTACAATTTGTCTACAACTGTGATTTAAAAATAAGTTCCACGGTTAAAATACACACGGATACTTCTATCCTCTAAAAAGAATCTGACCTGCTCTTTTCTACCAAAATGTAAAATTATTTTTGAGGAGTCATAGTCAGTACCTGATGCAAGTGTGCTTCATCACTAGGAGTCATTTTATTTCCATTCATGTTCTTCAGATATTTTTTTCAATGTGGCTGAAGATTTCCTGTCCGTGGCCCTCGTGCTATGAATTCCTTTTAAAAATGACTATATCCAAGGTCAACGACGAGCATTCAAGCCCACATTTCCGCTAATATCTTTATAATATATAACGTTTTCAAGGCAAAACGGTTGAACAAAGAACCATAATGCGACCAAGGACTTTTATTGCCGAAAGGAGTCCGCTGAGGTGGTTCGGGCATCTAGTCAGGATGCCTCCTGGACGCCATTAGAGGTTTTCCAGGCACGTCCAACTGGTAGGAGGCCCCGGGGAAGACCGAGGACACGCTGGAGGGATTATATCTCCCGGCTGGCCTTGGAACGCCTCGGGATCCCCCAGAATGAGCTGGAAAGTGTTGAGGGTGAGAGGGAGGCCTGGGTCGGCCTGCTGAACCTGCTGCCACCGCGACCCGACCCCGGATAAGCGGCTGATAATGGATGGATGGACTTTTATTGCCGTTGTTAACCTCGATATTATCTCCATTCTCAGGAGTTATTGATAGCGGCTGTAGAACAGAATGACCCAGGAAATGATACATTGCTGCCACGTGGTGAGAGAAGTCCTGTGTTCAACTGTTAATCTGAGTTCAACGTTACAACGCTCCAATAAAAGCTTTTCCCAAACCCTCAGACGGGATGAGAGCTACTGGACGCGCTAATGCGGGGGAATTAAATATTAGCTGTCTTTCTGATATTTACCTTGTCAATGTCAATGTCTAACCACGGGCAGAGCCACAGAGTTTAGACACATATTCCCCAACGCAAACATCCCTCCAAGCTGGAGGCTTCTGCGTGGCGCTACTGGGAAGGTTGGATCACCGGGGTCGTTTCATCCTCTGGGGATCATGAAAGTCTGCACACAATTTCATGGCAATCCCTCCAACAGTTGCTGAGATAATTCAGTCCGGTAAACCGACCAACTGCCGTCGCCGTCTCTAGATCCAATTTCGGACACATTGGCACACATCTACCAGTACAGAGCGACTCACTGGCTGAAGTGGAAAGAGGTTCCCGGGCACACTCGACAAGGTCCTCTGTATGACCAGGACAAACTAGCATGGTACTGGCCCCGCCTTAGCGTGCTGATCTGCTCACCATCCTCTGGTCATTTGGTAATCCGGAGAGCTCTTTCTATGATTATGCTATCACAGAGAAACCGTCTGTTTCCACTGTGAAACGGGGATTAAAGCCAGCCTCCTTAATTCAGACGGCTCACTGACCACCAATCTACTCACCAAATGATAGACGTTCTCCTGAGAATTAAGGCCTGTGAGGAAGGTGAGAGCTAATCAAGAGGGATCGGGAGTGATTGGTCTACAGTACGGTTCTGCTCTCTCTTAAATCCAGGAAAACACGCTACAAATCTACCATTTCCCATTGCCAGAAAAATATCTGTAACTTCTTCAGTCTCTCTTTCAAACTCTCAAACCAGAACTGGTTGATTGTTGGAACAATCAAAGACTGACAAAGATGATTAATTTGGGTGATTTATTTTCTTTTTTTCTGTCAAGTATGAATCAAGTGTATTTCTATGACCAGCGACGTAAAATTGCTGTTTTCTGACTTGAGGCTGGTGGCTCCGGAGCGTCCCATAGCATCGCACCAGTAAAGTAGCATGTGTTTTACAACATTCTTTAATGTTCACATCTAACTCTGGGAATTAGTAAAGACTTACCAAGATGGTTTTGATGAGTTTTATTTAGTTTCTTCTGTCTGAATGAAGCATGTTTCGATGACAATCAATTACAATAATTGTCCATATCCCTGTCGATTTTATTTATTACATATTCACTTGCACGTCTTCCCCGGTGTAATGTGTCCTTCACTGATGATCGGAGCATTTGTCCTGGGAATGAATGCTGACTGTAATCTTTCCCACTAAAGACAAAAGCCAGATGTATGTTTTTTTTGTCCAGCGGGAAAGGGTTTTTATTCTGATTTATTGATGGTTTGACTTTGAATCAGTTTGACAGCACAGCAGACAGACAATTAGAACAGGCATTCGCTAATCTGTCTTTGATGCAGCCATTTTTAGTCATTAATGTCACACCATCAGTGTCGATGTCTTTTGCATTCGGTCTTTGTCACTTTCAATTCGAGACGCTTCCGAAGTGTTAAACTATTGGATGTTTCCTACTGCTTGAAATGGTAGAAATATTAAGTATACAGCAGGTGAAATCAGTCACATTTACATGATTCGTGAAGTCTGTCTCTGGTAGGAGGAAGTTTGTGTTTGTGTTAAAAAAACTCTGATACTTCTAGGGAGTTATATAAAAAGAAAACAACTGTCAGGAGAGAGGCTGCTGACAGATTTAGGTTGTGATGATTCCCGAAGTTCCTAAACTGCTTCCTGGTGTCTTTCATAATTTGACACTTAAAACTTGACACTTATTGGTCCTCCAGTCCTTTTGAGTCCCCCCCCCCCCAGTCCAATGTCAATGCATACAAGAAACGATGTTGGGAGAAAGCAGCCCATCCATAATATTTTTTTCTGATCTATAAACAAGAACACATAGCCACTGCAAAAATCCAATTATGATATATTGGCCGATATTCTTTTCCTTAAATGTTGTGATTACATAATTATAATCAATATATGAACTTGTAAATATGTATAAACTTGTATGTCAAATAAAATAATAGCAAAGTAAGGAGTAAGTCACAATTATAAAATGATTTCATATTTTTTGCATTTCTGCAATTTCTTTCTACTTATCGGCTAACACACATAATATCAACCGAAACATTAGTCTGAACAATTTATTATTCCAGCCAAACTTGTCACTAACCCCAAAAAACCTATACACCTCTGCTATACTAGTACTACAACCAGAGTTCATATTTTGGAGGAGAAACATCAGTCAGAAATATTGAATGGAGGCCTCAGTCGACACTATGTATGTATATATATATATTGAATAAATGTCTGAAGTCAAGGGGGTGTATAAAAGTTCTTTCTTTTTCCAGACTGTTTTTTAAGGTTTAAGTCTGTCATGAAGACATAAGTTCAAAGTCCTTGTCACAAAAGTATTGACAGGATATGAAGTCTTTTGCATCCAGTGGTCTGCAGATCGGTTACTATTTAATTCCTTATTCGTTGTAATTTAAATTTATGTTTGAGTTGACTTATGCTACTAACATGATGACATACTCCTTGTGTGTGCTATGTTATGTGTCTTAATTTAATTGTTATTCTATTTCGTACTAGTATTATTTCATATACATTTTATATCTATTTGTGTCTCCTCCTATGAATCGCCACCTTAACGTGGTGGAGGAGTTTGAGTGGCTCAGTGATCCTGGGAGCTATGTTGTCCGGGGCGTCAGCCCCTGGTAGGGTCTCCCAAGGCAAACAGGTCTCGGGGGAGAGCCCAGACTAAGAGCGGTTCAATAAACCCTGATGATAAGCAGCCCACGGATTGTAGCCACCTTGCCCGGACAAGGGAAACCGGGGCACCCTCCCGGAGCCAGACCCAGGAGGGGAGCTCGTCGGCGAGCGTCTGGTGGCCGGGGCTTTCGCCCATGGGGCCCGGTCGGGCTCAGCCCGAAAGAACAGCATGGAGCAGCAGTCATCCTGTGGACCCACCACCCGCAGGGAGAATTATCGGGGTCGGGTGCTATGTAGACCGGGCGGCGGGCCAGGCGGGAGACCTGGGCGGGCCGATCGCCGGCAGCATAGACTAGCTCTAGGGACGTGGAACGTCACCTCACTAGCGGGGAAAGAGCCGGAGCTGGTGCAGGAGGTGGAGCGGTACCAGCTAGATATAGTTGGGCTCACCTCCACGCACAGCATGGGCTCTGGAACCAAGCTCCTGGAGAAGGGTTGGACTTTGTCCTTTTCTGGAGTTGCCCAGGGTGAGAGGCGCCGGGCGGGAGTGGGGATACTCACGAGCCCCCGGCTGAGCGCCGCTGTGTTGGAGTTTTCCCCGGGGAACGAGAGGGTCGCCTCCCTGCGCCTACGGGTTGCGGGGAGTAAGGCTCTGACTGTTGTTTGTGCTTATGCACCGAACAGCATTTCGGAGTATCCGGCCTTCTTGGAGTCGGTGGGAGGGGTCCTGGAAAGGGCGCCGCCTGCCGACTCCATAGTACTCCTGGGAGACTTCAACGCTCACGTGGGCAATGACAGAGAAACCTGGCAGGGCGTGATTGGGAGGAACGGCTTGCCCGATCTGAACCCGAATGGTGTTTTGTTGTTGGACTTCTGTGCTAGCCACAGTTTGTCCATAACGAATACCATGTTCGAACATAAGGTGGCTCATAAGTGTACCTGGTACCAGAACACCTTAGGCCGGAGATCAATGATCGACTTTGTAATCGTATCATCTGATCTGCGGCCGTATGTCTTGGACACTCGGGTGAAGAGAGGAGCAGAGCTGTCAACTGATCACCACCTGGTGGTGAGTTGGATCAGATGGCGGGGGACTCGGCTAGAGAGACCTGGCAAGCCCAAACGTGTAGTGAGGGTGAACTGGGAACGTCTGGCAGAGGATCCTGTCCGGGAGGTCTTCAACTCCCACCTCCGGAAGAACTTCTCACAAATCCCGAGGGAGGCTGGGGACATGGAATCCGAGTGGACCTTGTTCAAAGCCTCTATTGTGGACGCGGCTGCTCGGGGCTGTGGCCGGAAGGTCATCGGTGCCTGTCGTGGCGGCAACCCTAGAACCCGGTGGTGGACACCGGGGGTGAGGGTAGCCGTCAAACTGAAGAAGGAGGCCTTTCGGGCCTGGCTGGCCCAGGGGTCTCCTGAAGCAGCTGACGGGTACCGGCGGGCCAGAAGGGCTGCAGCGACGATGGTCGCGGAGGCTAAAACTCGGGCATGGGAGGAGTTAAAAGCTTATGCCAGGGTGCTGGAGAGGAGGCTCCGACCGCTTGTCGAACCTCAGATTCAGGACGAACAGTGCAGATTCCGTCCCGGTCGTGGAACAGTGGACCAGCTCTTTACCCTCGCAAGATTACTGGAGGGGTCCTGGGAGTTTGCCCAACCAGTTTACATGTGCTTTGTAGACCTGGAGAAGGCTTTCGACCGGGTCCCTCGGGGGTTTTTGTGGGGGGTGCTGCGGGAGTATGGGGTGCCGGACCCGTTGGCACGGGCCATCCGGTCTCTGTACGCCTGCAGTAGGAGCTGTGTTCGTCTCCTCGGTAGTAAGTCAGACACGTTCCCGGTGGGTGTTGACCTCCGCCAGGGCTGCCCTTTATCACCGGTCCTGTTCGTGACCTTCAAGGACAGGATATCTAGGCGCAGCCAGGGGGCGGAGAGGATCCGGTTCGGGAGTCTCGGGATCGCCTCTCTGCTGTTTGCGGATGATGTGGTCCTGTTTGCCTCCTCGGACCGTGACCTCCAGCATTCACTGGGGCGTTTTGCAGCCGAGTGCGAAGCGGCAGGGATGAGAGTTAGCACCTCCAAATCTGAGGCCATGGTGCTCTGCCGGAAACCGGCGGATTGCTCCCTCCAGGTGGGGGCAAACTGCCTACCCCAAGCGAAGGAGTTCAAGTATCTCGGGGTCTTGTTCACGAGTGAGGGTAAGGTGGAGCGGGAGATCGATAGGCGGATCGGTGCGGCTGCAGCAGTAAAACAGGCGCTGTACCGGTCCGTCTTAGTGAAGAGGGAGCTGAGCCGGAAAAAAGCTCTCCATTTACTGGTCGGTCTACGTTCCAACCCTCACCTATGGTCACGAACTCTGGGTCGTGACCGAAAGAACGAGATCTCGGATACAAGCGGCCGAAATGAGCTTCCTCCGTAGGGTGGCCGGGCTCAGCCTTAGAGATAGGGTAAGGAGCTCGGACATCAGGGGGGAGCTTGGAGTCGAGTCGCTGCTCCTTCGTGTCGAAAGGAGTCAGCTGAGGTGGTTCGGGCATCTAGTCAGGATGCCTCCTGGACGCCTCCCATTAGAGGTTTTCCGGGCACGTCCAACTGGTAGGAGGCCCCAGGGAAGACCGAGGACACGCTGGAGGGATTATATCTCCCGGCTGGCCTTGGAACGCCTCGGGATCCCCCAGAATGAGCTGGAAAGTGCTGCGGGTGAGAGGGAGGCCTAGGTCGGCCTGCTGAACCTGCTGCCACCGCGACCCGACCCCGGATAAGCGGGTGATAATGGATGGATGGATGGATGGATCTATTTGTGTGTTTTTTTCTTATGTAGTAGCAATCTCTAAATAATAAAGTTATATCTTATTTTATGCTATTTGTTATTTGTTAATGTTTTTACACAATACAGTTTAGTATCGGCCAAACTTGGACTAAATCTACTATTTAAATTAGTAAACCAATTTAAATAGTAGCTCTTCTTTGAAATAATAAATCCTGCATCCCAGGTTTCATTTGATGGTTTCCAGAATACATACGCCATATGGTTCCCAACAGTATTTTGTACATTCATTATTTTGATCTTCTCAGACTTCACACAGGAGGAGATGGGAGATAACAAAACACTGACTTCTACGTGAAGTTTTCAACTAACAGCATTTCCACGGCGCGACTCTGCCAAACTTGGTATTCTACGCAGGCTGAGCCAAAACTAGAGACACGTTAAAACACACACACACCAATGACTGGTTAGAGAGGATCACCTGTTCGGCGCAAACCAAGTTTGAAAAAGCCAAACTAACATCAATAGCGCCCGCAATTCTTTGATTCAATAACTACTGCACACAATGTACCCGTTTGTGCCGAGGGGTCATTTGTCTCATGATCCTTCCACGTCTGAGACATTTTGTTTGTGGTGCTCACAACATTTTAAAAATGAGGTTAAAAAGATTCTATAGCGAATTCTCTTTGCAGAAACAGTGTCCCAGTTACTCTGGATAATCCAAAGACCTCAATGGGAACAGCTTTCATTGGAACTCCCCCCCCAAAAAAATAGCCCTCATGAAAACAGTTGACGGTGTGTTTCTGTGGATTATCCGGTGTAACTGGGACACTGTTTGTCGAGGAGAAAAAAGCATGTTTCCTTTTTTTTTCTTCTTATTTTCATGAACCAACCCTGGTACAGTTTATTAAAACCATTTAAGGCACCGTGGATGTGGTCACATACATGTCCCAATGTACACTTGTTATCTAAAATAAATAAATAAATAGCTGTTATATGAGCGTGCCCACTCATTCATTCACATGGGATTCAAAGCAACAGCTTTATGCCCCTTCTTTATTATTATAAATGAGATCGAACAGTATCCAGGCATTTAGCACTATTTAGTCAAGTTACTTCAGCATTAGAAGAAAAGACAAAATCCTTCTTCAAGTGGAAACGGTTTGACCATAAAGAAACAATTTAATGCCGGGATTACCTCCATTAGAGTCATTTCGAGGCTGCAGACTTCACTGTGTGAGAATTACGTAGGTTCACTTAAAAAATTGACAAGAAAGTCAATTTCATTCTTTGTTTTTCGAACAACAACATTTCAAAAGGCCTGTGGATGTTAACAGAGTCTTTGAAAAGCTGCAGATCCCTCCAAGGATAATAATCTGTCACGGTCGATATTGCAAGCCCGATGACCTGTTAGTGTGTATGTGTGTGTGTGTGTGTGTTCTATTGAGTGTGAGAATTGAAAATAGAGGAACAGAACAGACTTCCATTTCCCATCCAGTCTTAATTTCAAGGTCTCTCACAACACATAGGCTTTACACACACACACACACACACACACACGCACAGACACACACGCACACACACACACACCTGAGTGTTTCGGTCCACTTGAGCTCCAGCTCCAGAGCCATCTTGTCCATCTTATGTTTCTCTTCTTCTTTGGTGGTGATGAGCTTGGCTTCATGCTGACGCTTTTGGATCTCCAACTCTCCCTGTGAAACAGACAGTCGGTCAAACTCAGACAGACAGAGAGACCGATGGACGTCGGTTAGTGTGCCAGCATAGTCGACACGTTGCTCAGAGGTTTTTCCGCCCTGACAGGAATCCAGTTCTTTAGGCAACTCTGAAAACTTTTGGGATTTTCTGAAGCGTGAAAAAAGGTTAATGCCTTTTGGAGTAACACGTGCGAACAGTCAACACGAAACGTTGCTGCCGGCAGTGTCAATCCAAAAACAGGTCACGTGGGAGTCCTTCAAAAACCCGCTCTGCTCTAACACTAAATCTACATTGTAGGACTGAAATGATTTGCAGACGAATTGAAGCGTTGATAAACCAAAAATTAATCAGATAACTGATTAACTGTCATTCATCAAACAAAGAAAAGCCAATTGTTTACTTACTCAAACATCTGGGTTTGTTGCTTCTCTATAATCTGTATTATTGGAAATATATTTTGGGTTTTGGACTGCTGGTCACACGACACAAGCACTGTTAACATTCACTATTTTCCAGCCTTTTTATAGACTTAAATAAGTTATAAATAATTAGACAAAAAATCATAATTAGTACAACTACATTGTGAAAGATTCCACTAACACAAGATACAGTATGAGTTATACTGATTCCAACCACAATATATATTATATTGTGTGTGTGTGTGTGTGTCCTCCTATCTTTGGACACATGTGCATTTTACACCTCGTGGGGACACTTTGGAGAAGTGAGGACTTTAGTCTCCTCCTCACTTCTCCAAAGGACAGTTTGACGGTTGCAACCTGGTTTCAGGGCTACGTTTAAATTAACGCTAGAGTCCTCAGAAGTCCAGTAAAACAACAACTGTGTCAGCGTTTGTTGGCGCTGACCTGCAGAGCGGTCAGAAGGTTGCTGGTCTCCCTCAGTCGGGCCCTGGTGGCGTCCAGCTCCTCCAGCAGTTTGTCCTGCGCCTCCTTCAGAGTGGAGATCTGTCCCTCAGCTTTCCCGACGTCCTGCTCCCCCTGCTGCACCTCCTCCTGCAGCCGGATCAACTGCGGGCAGAGGAGAGACAGACAGAGCGAATAAACTATATTCACACCCTCTCTTCGGCTGCGCTTCGGGGCTGTTTCTCAGTGTGGCAGCGACCTTGAAACTACATCAGCTATTTATGCGAGGTGGATTTACCATCAAAAATGCATTCAATAACCATTTCTACTCATTCGCTCATTAAATGAGCGAGGCCCATATACTTTTTTTCATAGTTTCTCAATTCATCTGATTTTAATTTACCTCGCTGTTACAAGTTGGAGTGCAACAAACAACATAAATAAGAAGTGGCAGCGGCTTTACACGCAGGACGAGCTTTTAAAGACCGGGGACCAAAAACAAATATTCACTCTCAATTACTTGTTTGAACAAACATGCACCGCAATTAAAGGAGCAATACTTAATATAGTTGCTGTATTGACTCATAATATGAGCATGATATGTCATCACATGCTACATGATGTTACATGAAATGAATACTGACGTCCAAAAGGAGCACTAGAGTACTCATGCTCATCCCGAGCTACTAGTGCTTTACTGTCTCATCTAATAGAATATATGTAGAAGACTTTATTCAATTTGCTCACTCATGAATACATGACTAGATTGAATCAATGAATGTGATCAACTTTTGCTTGTTTTATATAGCAAGGTAGATATTTCCGTGAAACCCTGTAGCCTCGCTAGCCTTTAGGTTATGTTAGTTCTTGCTGGCTGAACAACCAAAAAGGTTCTTTGTTAGCCAACGTTACATTTCCTAATAAGCATTCGCCCAACACCGGTGGCAAAGTATGATGTAGCTCTTCCTGCCTTTGTGTGGTTTAAGTGTCCTCAACCTGGCAACCCAACTTAGAGTATGGGGATGAGGGTGAGGGGGGACACAGCTCTCTCCAATGTTTTGAATGTAGACTGCCGTAACCATTTAAAAACGCCAGCTGTCAGTGTGTTCCTTTAAATACCTTTAGACCATGTCAAACACACGCTCCGAAATTCAGTAAAAACAGTATTCATAAATTAATAAGCAGCCAATACTTATGTTGAGCAGTTGAACAGTTTACTTTTTTCTAAGTAACCTTTTGTTTTCTCTTGTGTCATGTTCAAAACTAATGAGAGACTTTGAGCCGGTGATTGTTATCAATAATACAATCAGAAAGCTATAAACCATTCAGGTTAAGGATCTTAAAGTCCTTTAATAAGAAAAATGGGAGCTTCACACTGGGAAGGGAACCTCGCCTCATTTTTCAGCTGGTAAAATGACTTGAAAACACAGTTTACCTCATCTCTGAAATGATAAATACTGTTAAGCATTTATTTATTATTCAAGCCACTCACATTATTAAAGATTCAGACTCCAGTTTCCCTAACTTTTGAATGTCACAGTACCAACAAGAAGTGAAGTGAGTAGTAAATGATAAATTCATTACACACAGTGTTTACAAAACAGACTCGCCATTTAGAGGCTGATCACATGATCTTCAACGATGACATTTGAAAACCAAGGAAGAGGAGATGTTCTGAATTCACTTCAAAATAATAAAGATATAACGTTTTTTAATAGTGAAACTACTGTATTTCACAGTGCGTAGATGATGAGGAAGCAACCAAAGATAGCTTAAATGACGTTAAACCTGTAAGACGTCCTACCTCTTGGCTGGCTGCGGTGAGCTTGGAGTTCAGCTCCTCGCTCAGCTCGTCCAGCTGCTGCCTGAGAGTCGTCTTCTGCTCCTCCAGCGAGAGGCGCTCCATCTCAAACTGCTGCTCCAGCTCCTGTGGAAGCCAATCAGAAACGCACATCTGTCTAAGTAAGTCAGGAGCATCACCGAGGAACCTAAAGCGACATGTAATGTAATTTACAATGAACGGTTCTCTTGTGGTACCTTCGCAAAATACTTTTGCGGAGGTTATGTTTTGATCGCTGTGTATTTATTTGTAAATATGTCTGTTTGTTATTCGCATAACTCAAAAAGTATTAAACCGAATCGCATGAAATTTGGTGGGATGATTGGCTGTTATCCGGGGACCATTTGATTAGATCAAGGTCAAGGTCAAACTCGTATTTTTATCATAACGCGGTAAATTTTTATCCAATTGGCATGCAACTAATGCCAAAATGTTCGGCGAAGGTATGCGCTCTACCGAGTGCCCGTTCTAGTTTGAGTTGTGGTGTCTGTGGAAACACTCCTGTGCTGGTCCCCCCGGAAGTGATGGGCTTTACGTCAACCAGCCAGAGCTAAAGGGGGCAGGAAGTGGTAGATAATGGAAACGTTCAGAGGGAGTATTAAAGTCAAAAAAATAAAGCGATCGGTGGGTACCTCTGTCAGAAGAGAGGGGACAGATTTGAATGTGCTCATTCAAAACGTACCGTTATTTGCACGGGAAGACTTAAAAGGAGCGCTCCTCAGGGGAGCTCAGCTGCAGGCATGTGTCACGGACAGTGTTTAATAACGGGGGGAGACAAATATGACGCACTCTGGCTTTAAGAGACAATTTCTCTGCAACTAAATCAAGAAGTCGAGACAGTTCACGTCACCGACCAGTAACGTTGTGCAGCTTTTATTGGATTTTAATATCATTCCTGGTATTTTGCATCTACGAGGATTCGAGCATGGCTAAAAACCGGAGGTGGGTGTGCTGGAGGCTCCGAAAAAGGATTTATTTTCAGACAGAGACTGGAAATGACTGACGAACACAACTTCACACAACTTCACACAACTCAGAGGCTTTATGTGTCGTGTTCCCTCAGTTGTGTTGCAGGTGCACAACATGAATCCTCTCCCTCCCCCCCCCCCCCCTTTTTGTTTGACATCCCATTGACTGAATTCACCCATGCAAACTTTCTATAAATACGACAAACTACTTCATTGTCCTTGACAGAGACGGGAGCGCGAGCATTCTTACCACGATGAAGCCGATTATGCCACCGGACGAGTGGGAAACACTTTCTGTTATAGCGTGCAATAATTGCTGCTTTCCAAGGACAATTAGAGTCGAGGGAAATTGCTGTAATGTCAAATGAAATTTGCCACCATTATTCATGAAACAGGAGGATGGAGTCTGTAAAAAAAAAAAAAAAAGAAGAAAAAAGCATTCAGTGTATTGACGACTGTGTTCCATAAAAATGAATGGAAATTCATCTGAATAGAGAGAAGAGTGATAGATCACAGTAATCCATGTGTCATTACACATGGATTACTGTGATCTTTCACTCTCATCTCGTATTTCATCACCCGCAGACTGGTGGAAGTTTCTCTGTTGCAAGTCGGCACGGTAAACCACTGTGAATACTGGCATGCATCCTTAAAACAGGTTGTTGTAATTTGGTACAAAGAATCACAGATCGGCCTCAAAATGATCCAGTTTGTAGACGTCAACTTTTCCCTGTTGTTGCTTGCAATAGTTTCAACACCCTTATGCAACTATGAACAACAAGCCTCCGAGCTACGATGCAGTCTCAAGCTACACAAAGATCTGTCTGATATGCTGTTCGCCTAAAGCCTTTCTCTCCTTCAAGTCCTCACAAAGGCTTTCCTTGGGACTATTTCTTGCTTGTGAGCCCAATGGTGAATTGGGTTTCAGACAAAAGAAATCAGGAAAACCAACTTCAAACTTTCTTCAATTTCTACATGTTGCGTGGTTTCTTCTGTGGATGTTTACAAACTCTACTACTTTGTTTTTTACCGGCTTTGTGTTACCTGCTGTGGTAAATTATTTTGCTCGGGTAGATGTACTCCTAACAGCCTCTGATCTAAGGTAACCAAGGGGCAACATCTGGGTCTGAAAAGTGAAGCCAGTGCAGAAGTGCCATGAACTTGCATTCTTAGTAAAAGGCCAGCCGGGGGCAACTCCACTGTTTGCAAAAGGTAGTCGGATTGTTTAATGAGAAAATTGTAAACACGAGTTCATGGTCTCAATCTCTAGTCTTCTTCAATACAGCATGATGTTCAATAAGTAAATGATGCTCTCATTAAGAGTCAGCTGCTAACAGTACCGGGCTCCTTGCCCAGAGCCACCATCTAGTCCAAATATGGTCACAAAACCAACATGGCGAAGGCCAAAATACTCGAGGCTTCAAAACAGCAGTCCACAAACTAATGGGCAACGTCACAGTGACTACGTCCGCTTTATACAGTCAATGATGGTAACTTGTAGTACCTAAAGCTGCATTAATATAGTGTTGACCCTTTGGGGCAGCAGAACCAACTTACAATTCAACATTGAAATGAAGCTCATTCATTTCCCTTTTTATACTCCGCTACATTCTTTATACTCCAGTTCATTCATAATCTCAGTCTCTAATTCTCCCAGAGATTACTCCATCAGCTGCTTGGGGGTGTGTACGTTGAATGATAAGATTATGCGCAGTCTCTCTAAGCTAATCACATCGTTGTTGCCACACTTTTAAATGGGTTCTCCTCTCTGCTGCTGTCAGTTGTCATTTCAGCTCAAACAGACGTGACCCTCCAGCATCAGTCCTGCTCATCATTCATCATCGGGTTCTGCACCATCACCAGTGTCTGGACTCTGGGGGGATTCTGCCTTACCAGATATCAGCATCACTAGCCCTTGCTTATGCCAATTCAGGATGAGTCCACATGCCAAAGACGTTGCACTATTCAACTATATGCAATTGTAATGCATTTTTGTAAAACTCTACATTGAAATATCATTATCCTGTAATAAATGTGTAAGCAGACAATTGGGCAGTAATATTCATTTTGAGTTGGTAATCAATACGTGGGTCTGTTACTGAAAGCGACCCCTCATATTACACAATTAATTTGATCCATTGTTTAAATACAAATATGAACAAGTCAATTATTTCTGATATGGTCAGCTAAGGACTGGGATAATATTAATGCTACAAAATGTCTTCATCTGCTTCAAATCCTTGGTCATTGCTTCAAAGATTTCCTCCCAGTGCTCATTCTAAACACCAGAAAAGGTGAATTTGCGGGTGAAGCTCTACTATAGTGAGACCCTCACACTGTTTTAGCACTGGTGCACATTCAAATACAAAAAATATTTCAACGCACCACATCAGACACCTAAATCGCGGACATGAAATAGAACAGTTGTTGAATAAAAACTAAAAACGAATCGGTCACTATTTGTGTACGTTGTTTACCGACTGTCTGATGAGATCGAGGACATTGATCGATTCAGGAAAACAGACGGGGAGGAATCTAATGTGACGCATCAGGATTCCTGTCATACCTCGCCGATCGATATGGAGGCCTGACGCCGAGGTGCTGCAGACTATTCATTTGAATTCCAACCACCAGACCTCCTCGCAGACGACTCTCGTTTTCATTCAAAGCGATGAAAAGAATAGGGCTGACGAAAGAGAAGATGATTGACGAGACGTGACGCAACCACGGTCGAATGGAGGGCTGAAGAGGCCTTTCTCTCTCGTGTGTCCGCCACCATGATTTTGCAGAGAACATATCAAACCGCAGCGAGTGACTGAGAAGTGAATGAATTCCACCTCCTCCCTGTCACTCACTCGATGGGACATTTCTGCACAAACACTGGCTGCATGATCATGAACAGGAGCGAAGAATGGGGAATTAATGTGAATATCAGAACGCTGCGGTACGGACTAAGAGGCCATGGAGTCTGCATATGGAATGCATATGCATAACGCGCGTCTCTTTATGTAGCTGCCCGCTCTGATCGGGTCTGCTGTGGAATAGCATTTAAAACGTGTCCTCATTACGCAACTTTGATGCAAGAGAATATTTGATGCCTCCACATGGCCGTTTGTGACTGGAATAAAGGACCCCGTGGAGATTAGGCACCATCACAAAGCTATTTCAGGCTGGTGAAGCTGCGAGCCTCGGCTGCAAATGAGTTGTAGGCTGTGTAGGTAGACATCGGGCTTATTAATGGAGTCCCGGGGCCCGGTTTGTAATCCTCGGGGGGGACATCTCACTGTCTGTCAAGGTACTGGAAAAAGGGCACTTCCGAGCACATTAGGGAAAGAGTGCATGTTTTTGTGAGGAGCAGCAGACAGAGCAGTGCAGGTGGTTTTGTTGAAGCCAGGGTGGTCAATGGGAGTAATATATTATTATTTTATTTAGTTTTTTCCTCTCTGAAAGTGTACAACAACTGTAGACTACATTATTTGATTCATGCGTTACAGTGTGAAAGGGTCTCCAGATGTGTGGTCCATGTTAAAAGGTGCTTTACTAACTCTACTTCTTCCCCGGAGTCTTTGTGAATTCACGTTTCATTGGGTCCATTGGACCTGGCCGTGTCTGAAGCTGGTCCTGGGTCCTTGTCCCTGCATCCAGCCTCTGGTCTGGGCCTGACCTCCTTCCCAATGGCCCTGCCTCAAAGGCCGACCTCATTGGTCCGTCCTCTTTCGTGATGCCTGCTGATGCCTGCTGATGCCCCCCCCTCCCCTCTCTCTCGCCTTCTGTTTCATGGATTGGGGAAATCTGGATGGTGGTCCATGCTCATTATTCATAATTTCTGTCATATTTATTGAATGTGTTGTAACTCTGTAACACTGTTCATTCTGTACACATGACATCTATTGCTTCTGTCCATCCGGGGAGAGGGATCCTCCTCTGTTGCTCTCCTGAACGTTTCTTCCCTTCTTTCCCCGTGAAAGGGTTTTTTCTATTTTTGGGGAGTTTTTCCTGATCCGATGTGAGGTCCTGGGACAGGGATGTCGTATGTGTACAGATTGTAAAGCCCTCTGAGGATAATTTGCAATTTGTGATTTTGGGCTATACAAAATAAACTGAATTGAATTGAATTTATATACGAGATTGGGAGCATTTCTTTTGCTCCCAACATGCCGACGCTAACAGTGCAAACAGTGTGCTGATACATTGCTCCACTTTATCTTTACTAAGCAAACAGTCATTTCATGCTCTGAATATCGAATTGAGCTCCTTTTAAAAACACAGCTGAAAGGTTCAAGCTCAAAAGTGAAAAAAAAATCTCAATGGCTCATGAATCTGCTTTTGCTGACCTCACTTCAGCTGAATAAGGAATAAACCTCACTGGTCCCCAAGCAGAAACTCTCATGTCTTTCCCAAGGAGTAAAAATATATAACATAGAATATGCAGTAGACAAGCGGCGGAAAAATGCGCCATCTAAGAAGTGGGTGTTTACGGTAGGTATGAGCTTAAGCCCCGTTAAGTAAGTAGCGGTGAAATATTAATGATGGAAGTTTCAGAAACAAACACGTACACTCTGCAGCAGTCGGCGGCCTAATTCAAATCCCTCCGCTCACAAGCTCACATTAATGTCTTTTAACGTTCCATCATTTTGTCCTAATTTAGTTCACTTTACCCACTTTACATTCTCCACTTCTTTTTTACGTGCCGTGAGTGTCACAAGCGTACAAGCAGGACTGTGAAATTAAATCTCAGGGCCGTGCACCCATTTAAATGTCAAAACTCCCCCACTTCTTTTCCGAGCCTTCATTTCGTGATGCGTTTGAAAGATTTTTTGAAGCTCAACTTAATTAGTCCCATAGTCATTTTTGCCTTTTATTGAACTGCACAAATATCGAACTATGCACACTAAAGCAGCTGTGTGCGAGTAGCAGCTTTAGCAACGCCCCAAAAATAGCACACTAGAGCATCTCATCACCTGTGAGTCATCCGGCGTGTCCACATGTGGCTTTCCATTAAGAACTTATTTACATTTGTCTTTTTTATAGATTTTTAAAAAAATCTCTTTTGTTTTAATATATCACTGACAGAGGCTCCTGCAGGTTTTTCCACCAGCCCAGGTGACGTAAGCTCAGATGTGTTCTAGATGACATTTATGTGTGATAAATATAAATGTGCTCCCACGTCAGTAGGCCGCCTTTCCTCCTCTGCCAGCATCTTAGTCACCGTTATACCCCCTTTTGATGTTTTTTTTATTGTCTGTAGATATATAACCTAAACAAACTGAATATTTTGTGGAAGGTATCTGAGCTCCTCCACTGGCTGTGGCGACATGTGATGGTTTTTAATATCACCCTCTGAGATTACAAATGCCAAACCTTGTTTCAGTATTTTAAAAAGGGGGGCTGCTTGATCTCCGAGTCTGTTTTTGCTCGTGTTGACATGATATCAGAGGATGAAGTCATGTGTGATTACAAGCATCTGCTCCACCGACTCATTTTGTTCTGCGCCAAAGAGCTGATCGATAACTTTAAAGAGTAACAGATTTGAGATGTTTTTGCTAGTTTTGCAAAAGGTAAAACAGATGCGAGAGCGCTGCTCCCCTGCTATAGTTGTATGAAGCACATTCAGATCTCGAGCAGCAAAACAGCTGTCAGAAGCTAGAAAGGCAAAAGAACGTTTCGGGTCCACATGATGTCTTCTTTAAAAGAAATACCCCAAAGGTCCTTTTAAATCTAATAAATTCTGTCTAAAAAGTGTCTATATATATATATATATATATATGAGATTGGAAAATTCTAAATAAAAGTACATCACTTTGACGGTGGCCGAATGAAAGCATGGCCGCTCAAAACAAATTCCTTCACAGGAAATGCTTAGTTTAGTGAAAACAGTTGTTTGGATGAGCCCACATAAAGGCCCGAGACACTTAGATGATGCCGTGGACGAGAGGACGTTCTTTGAGTCTTTTTTTTCTTCATTTTTTATGTCTTTTGATCGGCCTCCATCAAACATGATTACATTTTTCATTCTCCACTCTCCTTGACGCCATTCAATAGAGAACTTGTTATGAGACCATGGAGAGCCTAGGGAGCTCAGTACTGTATATCATTTATATTGTTTTTGAGTTAGTTCTTCCCCTCTTGTTTACAGCTAAATAAGTCTGATGATAGTCTGTAGTAGATAAACAGTAGGGTAACTGTCCCTAATGTATTTATTGGTGTTACCCAATCTGCTTTAGTTTAGTTTTGCTTATATTCAATACTACAATCTAGCTTAGTCTTAAAATTAGACTCAATTTCTTTGCAGATCAACATTTACAGTCAAGTCTATACTGAAAACGTTAAAAAAAACCAAAAAATATCAAAACAGAAAAACTCTGGAACAATATTTAGACCTTCGTGACACATGAGAAATGCACAATTCAAGTTGAGTCTTCAGTCAAAGACGTTTTTTTCTTTTTCCAGTTCGTAACAGATGGTCCAGTCAGTGGACAATGTGAAGTCAGCTCAGAGGTTAGAGAAGCCGGCTTGTGACCAGCAGAGTGTCTGTGGGGAGGAAACGAGAGCTGTCGTCTCCTCCCTGAACAAACAGTAGAGGATACAAACGGCATTCTTAGCCAGTGTAATGGTCAGTTTACCTACACGCACACACACACACACACACACACACACACGACTATGGTCAGTGGTTTGGTGCTGATCAAATTTAAACATATGCAGACACCCCGGGACATCTGTCATCCAAAATCACCACTGATTCAATAACAAATATTGTGTAACATCAACAGACTGAAGTGGTATGACGGGCCCAAATCTTTTGGCAGGCGATGAATCCAAAATGCATCGACATGGAGAGAGCGACAGCTTGTGTTTTGACTGAGTCATTCCTGGATGTCCCACTCTTCAATATGTTTTAATTATTTATTCATTATGAATTGTGAAAATATAAAAGGGGTTCATCAATGTGTCACTCCTCCAGTGGGTGAAAAAAAGGTTTTTCCGATTCTGGATGTTAAGCTGCAGTACTTGACATATTAACAGTGGCTCAAAAGACAACACGTATTGTGAAAGGAGTCGCACAGAACTAAAGGGCACTCGTGGCGTGGCCGTGAGAAACATTCACTAAATAATGGACTTACATTTGCCTGAAACACCACTCCAAATTCAAGCTAATGTTGCAATTTCTCAACAACAACTAAGAAAGTATAAATATGTAAAAGTCTGGCGACTTTGGAGACGGCGTTATTTTAAAAGCGTCCAACCGAAAAAGACAGCCCCTCCCTTCAGGCCGCCCTCCAAAGCCCTTCCCTAAAAACACGTGGAGACACACTGCCTGCCTGTGTGCGTGGAGGTTCACGGAGAGGTAGGCCACCCAATCATTCCATTGCAGGTTGAATTAAATGACCGTGACAGTCATTTAAACACAAAAAGCTTCTAAAATTGCCTCCACTAGGTTTAACGTCAGTGTGTTTTCTTTAGTAGCAATACATACATGCGCAAGTACTCCTTCACTAAAGCAAGTTAATAGAAGTGTAAGTAAATATGGTAGAATTAATAGTAAAATGTACTTAAAGTATCAGAATGAGGAGAATGTCGAGAATGTTGCAGGTGGTCAAGGTGAAGTGAACAGTACCACTTTATATATTCTTGTTAGTTCGATCAATACCAAGACATTAAGTTTAATAAGCTCATCGCATGATTTGATGTAAAGTAGCAAGTGACGACAACAATCGGATAACTGTCGGGTGGAGTAAAAGTATAAAGCTGCACCCCATTACCTACAGAAATACTGTACTAAAAGTACTTTGTTGCCATCTACCTCTGGTCTCCATAGAGCGATACTTCTTCCACAGTGGGGAAAAAAGAACGGTTTGAGACGAGCCCGGAGCTTCGCGATGATGCAGGATCAATTAAAACAGACAGCTGTTTGTTTTCCTCGGGCTTCGAGCAATAAACGCTGATTACACAAAGACGCAGCGTCGGGTAAAATGAATCTGGTGGATTCCCGTCCATCTGAAGCACCGTCTGTCGAACATATTATCACCTCGCATTCTTCTATTCCCGATTGCATGCGTGAGAGTGTGAATGAGGGAGTTTTAATCAACGGCCTCCATCACATGATGCAGACTACGCCGAGACAGTGTTATCCGTGAAGGGCGATCGTCTTCCCCGTGCACCGGTACCGATACACGGCGTATGTTTGTGTACTCACAGCCAGCATGCGGTTCTTTTCCTTCTCCGCGTTGTTGAGGGCGTTCTCCAGGGTCACTCTGTGTTTCTTGGAGATTTCCTCCAGGGCTCGGGCCTGGCTCTCCTTCATCTGGCTGGCCTCCTCTTCGGATCGACCTTGCATGTTGTTCATGTCCCTCTCGTGGGACGACTTCTCCTCACGCAGGGTCTGACGGGGACAAAAAAATAAAATAAAATACATATGCATGCGCACGTTGAGCAGGTTAAAAAAAAAATGTTTCGAGGTGAGCCTTATGATTGACAACACGCACGCGCACACAGAAAGGGCTCGGCCTGACAGTCACCCCATACGCTGTGTTCTTGCAGCCTTATTGTCAGTGTTGACTCACAGAGGCAGCCTCAGAATTGATCTTGTATTCTGTCTGTATCGGACAGTGTGTTCCTCACAACTTCCCGTTCATATTTCTAGGCTGAAAACAAAACTTTTTTTTCCACACTCCATGTGGGATTATAGATAAAGGGGCTATTGATTATGGAGCTGTAGACCCAATAATCCCTCAGCAACACAACGCAAACATCCTTCTGGTTCTGAATGGAGACTTTTGCTCTTTTAGTTACTGTTGCCGTGCCTGTCGAGATGATAACGGTTGCACGTCACGTTCTTGTTCTTTTTACTCATCTGGTAACAATTCTCGTCGGGGGTGTTGGAGTGTAAATGGCCCTAAAACAGAATAGCAAAGCAGCTCTGTAGAGTTCTAGTTAAACAGCCCAACAACAATTGGGATGGCTGGGAGCATGCTGATGAGTTATCTGCCGGTGACTGGTTTGTGGATAAGTAAGAGGACTGGTGGTTGAATCAGAAGAGAGCTGCCTCACAGGTTGGAAACTGGAAGGCATAAACAGAGGAACGTGGTAGAACGTAGGAATGGATCAAAGCCACAAGATGTGGCTCAGAGGGCTCAGAAGAGAGCGAGAATGAAGTTGTGCTGATTCGTAACCAAGATCCATATATTGTGTCGGAGACAGAAAGGCAAGAACAAACACTCTCTGTACTCGGCAACAACACACTGGGTTTGTCATTGGGACTCTGGCACAGCATGAATCAAAGATAAGGTCAGACAAGGAGTGATGATCCCGAGAAACCGAAAATAAAAATCTGCGACCCATTTGCTGTGGGTTCGATCAAGGGGAGCAGCTGTGTCTTGATTGCATTGGGTTTAACACCATTTTAATGAGCCCACAAATAAAAAGGCCACATGGGAACAGTAATATCCACTTCTTGAGCTGACATTAGGCAGGGTAAAAGTGCCCTAAAGTAAGCCGAGGAACTCTTCCTGTTAGAGGGTGTATCAAGATTATCCGACTACTAATGAGATGAAATTCAAAGTCAGTTGCTGATATCTTTTTTCTCGATTACTCTGCCTATACAACACACATCAGTTTTTTTTGCTGCCATAAAAGGAAATTAATGTTTAGATGCATTAAGATGTAACTCTTTGCATTGAGGGCAGTTCAGGATGTTCAGGTATCTGCCAAACTATTTACCATTTCATCGGTGATGAATTAAAAGACGAGATGCTAGCGATGTCTCGATCAAGGTTTTTTTTGGCCACGATCTCGAGCCAAGTTAACAGAGACCATTCTGGCTAAAAATGACACGCTGCTAGCTGAATGTTTTGCACACTGCTCTTGCAAATAAGGCAGAGAGAGGAGCGATAACAGATTTGATTTGAGTCTAATTTTAACTGCCTCATACAGTGAAATACTGCACTTCAGGACCCAGGCTTTAATTGAGGAGAAAGGCGCCGTAACACGAGCAGGCCCGGATGGATCGAACAGTAAAGAGAGGATCAGATTTTTGCTGATACGGATCCACTATGATGTGCCCAGATTGGCCTCAGGATCAATCCTTAGAATCAGTTTGGGACATCTCACTAAATGCACTCATTTTGGATTAAATCTCTGGCAGGTGAATCTAGTATGCCAAACATTTCCTTTGCCAATTCCTAAACGTAATCATGCCAGAAATGGCACACTAACAATTCGATTTGTTGAAATTATTGGGACTCATCAGCCAACATCTGCTTGCCATATAAGAAGAACAGTGTTCCCCTCATTGCCAACACAGTTAAAACTGCATCTTGTCCAAAAACACACACAATGTACATTCTGTTTGGCCACATACCAATCATTTTAAAACCAGTGAGTATCCGGCAAATTATTGAATACATCAGACATTGGCAACGACATGAACAAGAAACTTGAATTCCCCACCGAGGATCATATCGGTTTGTACTAATTGCTCCAAACCAGAGGGCTGTTTTGGAAATCTACCAAGAAACGTCCACCAAGCTGGTCAAACGGAGCAAAACTGCTGTGTTGTCATATGGCCAAACAAACCTGAGGGGGATGATCAGAACAACAGTGCATGAAGAGAACTTGGGTGGTTAATTTCTTCTTTTGCAGAAAGAAGAGAAGGAAGAAGAAAAAGACGAGCCTCCCATTCATTTAATGGCTTTTCCACAGCATTCTATAATTAAGCAAGACCACTAACATTACCTAAAATGTTATTTCCCTTCCAGCTTGCTAATGTTGCTTATTTTCAAACACAATTATTCCAAAGGTCACTCCTTAATGCAAAGTTGGAAAACCGGCTTCGATGTTACTGGATTAGTTTTTTATTTAACGATTGTTAGGTTAGAAAAGCCCCCGAGCAACAGTCCTCTCACCAACAGCCTGATTACTGCGAGTAATCCTCTAATGTCAGCTATCAGTGGAGCACTGGGGGGGACGTCGCTGCAGCCATGACAGGAAGGTGCCGTGAAGTTTTTAAGTGGTGCGAGATGTTCAATAATCCCGAGGAAGACATTCACAGCAGCCTCGCGTGGTGGGAGAACTCTGCCAGCTCACAGAGGATTACACAGCACAAATGTCAGAGATAAAGGGATGGGGAAAACACACATGAAGCAGCAACACTTGACATTTACCGCCAGCTGTGGTTGGTCTGCCTTAAATCAACTGACCTTTAAAAAGAGGCGCAGCTTGTTTGTTTTTTTTAGTTGTTGTTCAAAGTTTATAAATGCAGTGATGGACAGGTTTGAAACTTTCACCAGTTTGATGACTGCAGGTCCATATTTGCTCCATTTTACTCAAACGCCTGAACATTTTGTTGCACGCATACCATTTCTTAGAGCTATTCTGCAACACAAAGAAGCTCTTGGGGGTTCAGACAGGTGGAGAAAGAGTGGGAGTCTTGATCTAAATGTTCGTGCCTTCACAGTTTGTGTTCTCCATGAAGTACCCAGAGTACACAGGGGGATTACTCTGTAAAGTCTCATAAATGGCAGTGTTGCGAAATTAAATTAAATTTTAAAAAAAACTAAATACCAACGTGAACAACTTTGTTTTGGGCCAAGTAAGTATTAGAATGGCTTCATAGCTCCAACAGATGGGCTACTACTTTTGGGCTTTTCTCTCCAAAAGGATGACTATATATACTGTATTTGAAGGATATAAAAAAAAAAGTCTAGAGGAGAGTCTACCAAAACTTCTGTCACAGCATCTTGATGGCTTATTGCTTATTCATCACAGTGTTGTTCCAGTCTGAGGTGAATACAAATCCCCCACACACCTTCTCCAGGGACTGGAGCTGTTGTTTCTGTCTTTCGTCCAGGGCTTGGCTCTGGCTCTGCAGAGACTCCCTCTCTTCTTCCATCCTCAGCACTTTGTCCTTCAGCCGGCTCCGCTCGTTGTCCACATCCCTGATCGCTGCTTCCTGGGTCATCTGGGTGGCCTGCAGGCTGCTGATGTGACCTATGACGGACAGAGGCCGACATACATGAGCCGAATGCAAAGAGCAAAGCGCTGTCATCTGCATATTGACATTCTGGGCGGGCGGTTCTTGTTAGTGCAACCAACACATGTGCCTAAATAAACTGGTGTCAGTCCTGGATTGTCGATGAGTTTTATAGTTTTTATTGACTAAACATCCTGAATTCCCACCTTATACATTCATTCACCCTGACATTTTGTTCTATCCTGATAATGTAATTTTCATAGGGGTTTATAGGAGAAGGTATGGGGAGGTTTTTCAAGACAATCAAAGACATTTGAGGGTTTAAGAGTTTGTATTTCTGTAAATCAACATTAAAAAAAAGTTGGGCTCATTATTTGACTATTCTTAATGAGTGAAGCTGTGTCGGAAGATGATGTCGACATCTTCACCAACAATCTTCTAAGCTAAAAAACTAAGCTCGACCTACTTGCTCAAATTCAGCACACACACAGGCGGGAAGTATGTGGTGCGTTCAAAGCTAGATTTTCAATAAGTGGTTTATCTAAATAACGTCTGTTTGCTAATTAACCGCAAAGTTTTCATAGATGCGACGGAGCCGCTGGCGTGGGTGCCCTGACAGCAGCCTTTGCCGTGAGTCATGCGATACGTCTTGCTTGAGCTTACTTCAGTGAGCTGTCTTAGTTACATGTCCCCACAGAGATCTTATCCGTCTGCCTCACATGCGAGCAGCTTCAGTGGAAAGTGACAAGGCATTCTCATTGGGCGCGACGAGCTCATAGGCGCTAATGGGCCGAGCATAATTCCACACTGAGTTGCTCCTATCGCTCACACCTTTCAGACAGTAATGTTGATGCAATATTATTGCACAAAGCACTGACGGAAAGACATCACTCGATATTGGATCAGATTCTAACATGCAACCATTTACCCAACATGAGTGCACACAAACGCACACCTTAAACTGGGCATAATTGATGGGAGAAGGGTTTTCTTCTGCCCCTGAGGAACTGATAATACTATTAGCGTGGGTACAAACAGCATTACGCCATTAACGTGTTCCACGCCATGATGCCACAGACAACTTGAGAGGAGCTGTTCCGGATATGTTTGATGTTTTTAGCACGACAAGCCCAGGAGGAGGGGTCCTGAGGGTAGCGTGGGTGTAAGGATGCATTATGAATGTAAGTCCACGTGAGAGAGGAGAGGGGTCTTACTGGCTTTTGAGCAGTATTTCAGTCGCTTGCTGCTGAACTCGGTCTCTGGCTGCCTCGAGTTCACACTCGGCTTCCTTCTGACGGATCTCCACAATTTCGGAGTTCTGGGTCACCTCGTCCAGCTGCTTGGTTAGGTCCTGTAGAGGAATCAAAGAGAGCCAATGAAACCCTGTTAACACATGGAGTGACGGCCGTTCCTGACAGAGAAAACAAGACCATTGTGAAGTGCTTAATGCATCTCCTTGTTAATCGACATTAAAAATGATGGAGCAAGGAAAGTGACTTTATATGTTGGCAATGAAAATGAGACTTGGCATTGGACAAAAAACAAACCCTGAACTGAATGAGGAGACATTGGCATCAAAAACGCTTGTATTTGAAAAAGTTGTATTGGCACTGAACAACTGAACAAAGTTTTGGCACTGAAAAATAAAACACAAGCATTGAGAAAGAAATCTTCCATCAAGCTTTCTATTAAGAATGATTGTAACACGCTTGTTCCTTTTTTAAATAATAATCTCATTAAATCATTTTCTTTTGATTTTTTTTCTGTGATCATCTTTTTCCTCACGTCAGTCTTGTGTGAAAGTTGTTTTTTTCTTAAGCCGACAGTCTATATTCAGTCAAACCAGCATAACGTCAGTTAAAAGCTGACTTTCATCACTGTAATCACGTTCGACACTTTCGGACCTCGAACACAGTGATGCTCAAAGTGTCTGTGGCACTTTGCCAGGAGTCATGTGGACTTTGTTCAGATTCATTCCTTTAAATCATCTTTCTTGTTGAAAGAAAATAGGCTACGTCAAATTCCAAAGGACATACATGAGGGGGTGTTTTCTCTGTCTTATGATTGGCCCTGTGTTTTTTTGATTGATGGTTCATAAACAGAAAAGTACAATACTTCGATATTTGATGCAGTTAAAGAGGCTTTGAGAGAATTACATAGCTACTGCGGATGAAAAAAACATCCACATAAAAAAATTATGTTATGAATATGTTATGCAATAATTATGTTGCATCAGTTGTGTGTGTAAAATCTGAAGCCCAAAGCGAGTTTCCTGACATCTCGGACTTCCATAGCCAGTTGCAAAATGAAGCATATTTGTAGCTTATTATTAATACTGAGGATCAAGGGACTTTCATGCCTCAAACTTAATTACTGCTGCCTTGGACAGAGAAACCTCAGCGTGAAAACAACCAGTGAGAAGTCACACACAAACTAGACATGATCAACCCTCGCTCCTTCAGACGGCTGTTGAAGGTTAAGTCTGGCTTGGTTAAGTTTATGTTCCCAGTGAACATGGAAATCTTCACAGAAATATATACTTCAATTTTCTTTTACGAGGTTAAAAGCATTTGCTGGGGTCTATTTTCAGCAATGGCTCTGGAACATATTCTCTCAGTGGGGGTCCCCACAAGTACAGTCTACACACTTGTGTGTGTATGTCTGATGCTGCTCAATAGTTTATTGAAATGTATCTCTGTTGATTTAAACAGGTTGAACCGAAATCCCATTGTTGCTGCCATTTAGTCATTACCTCCGATTCACCCCTCATCACAATAAATATACAAAATACATCACACACACACACACAGCATGGCTGAATCCGGCATTTTCAATTAAATATAAAAAGGCTTTGAAAAGTGTCCGTTGAACGATTTATTGTTTCATCCTGCCTAAAGCTTCCCCTAACCAGTCCAGATAGGCTTTACCTGAGTTTTTCACTTGGGGGATAATTTGTCATTTTTGGCCTGCGTTGCTCCTATAGACGCTGGTGAACCGTCCGAGATTAATTAGGTCTGTCTCATTTACTCCATAACCAATCAATTGGTTGCATCTCTCTAGAGATTTGCCCACTAAATCATACGCTAAAGGAGGATGACAGGGCACACCGGAGCAGTAAACTGGAGCATCCTGACACCAACTACAAGTGCCTTCGCCTGTGCTAAGTTGATGCTACTATTTCTACTCATGAAGTATGCCGGCACAGTAATTATACCTCCTGAGACTAGGGAACATTCTGGTTTTGGTGCAACATTAAAATTCTCTGTAGTGAAAAGAAATTTAGTGAAGAGCGTTAAAAAATGTCACTCTGCATGAGCAAAGTGCTACCTCACGGAAACCCAATGATTCTGAACTCCAGGCAAGAGGATGGATGAGGTACGGGGCGTGTGTCAAAACCAAGATTGATCTGAGCTTGTTCATTTAAAATCCATCACCTCTCAGCAGGAGATGTACTTAAGAGATGCAGGCTGGTATTAGGAGATTATTGTCATATTACCGTAAAAAACAATACAAGATATTTGTGATGCTCTGTGTAGAAATAAAACAAAAAGGGGCTCAAATTGTTTCCACCCTCTGACATCTGTTTTTCTGCCTTAAATCTTGAATCATATGAGAGAATCTAGAAACAGCTGTCAAGTGAAGTTGGTTTCCAGCTCTCTGCTCCGTTGCTCCGTTGTCGTTTCTTATCTGGGTTACAGTTAATTGCTCTGAAAAGGAATGGAATGATTAACCCCAGGCACACCAACGACGGCCGACCTTGATGACGTTCTCAGTAGCGCTGAGAAGGGGAGCTCCCCAGCCCGTCTTCTGTGCAATCAGTGATCATTTCACACAAACTTCACAGAATATCATAAAAACAACAAATAAACGACTTCACCAATTCCCCTGGGGCACATGCCAACTTTATTTTCAACGGTGGAGATAAGATCGTGTGAGCCTATTTCTAAAGGCCTTACAGAACTCACAGAGTAGAAAATATGAACACGGCATTGCTATTTTTGCCCGACACAAAATGCCCATTGCAGAACATGCAACATTGCATGCAACATTAAAGTGTGGTACACATGGTACCGCACTTTAACATAGCGATGTACAGAATAGTGTTGAATGTTTTTATCTAACAAAATGTTCCGCGACAATCCATACTTGTTGCCGTTTAGCTGCCGCTCGCCACATGGAAAGGCTACGATCTACGTGCACCACAAAACTCTACCTGTATAACCGCGAGGACGTCATCAATTATGACGACGGATATTCGCGGCTTCATTTGAACACGTTAATAGACGCCTTGAATGTATAACGAAATGATGACGTTCCGTGCTGAGTATGTCCAAACAAATGGCATCAAAACAGCCAAAGATTTTGGGACAAAAGACTTGAAAACGTCGCTGGTGCAGTGTGTGTGTGTGTGTGTGTGTGTGTGTGTGTGTGTGTGTGTGTGTGTATTTCATCAGCGGTAAAGAGGGAAACTCGTGAAAGCCAAAACAAAGGTTATTGTCAGAAATAGACAGTCCGTTGAACATCCACCATACGGCCAATTAGAGACTTTATTTGATTAAATTACAGGATGTTCAGGTACTGTTTCACCATCCCTGTCCCCTCCGGTCTTTATCATCCTACGGCGATGTGTGTGAATCCGGCGTTTGGGGCTGAGACTCACCTTGACGCTGCTCTCGGCCGTGGTCAGCGACGCCTGAAGCCTGTGGGACTTCTCCCGGTTTTCCCGAGCTTCGTCCGTTATCCTGACCAACTCGGCCCTTAGTTTTCCGAGGGTCTTCTGGAGCGCCGCCTCCTGAGTCTGGAATTCCCGCCGCAGCTCGGATTCAGTGCGTTTCCATGCCAACAGGTTGTCGGCGGTCAGCTGCTGAGTTCTCTTCATGGCCTCCAGCTCGCGTTCGTAAAAAGCCTGAGCCTGGGAAAGGACAGACTGGTGAGAAAAAACACCTAAATCCCAACAAGTAGAACGCGTTAAGCCTCCAGCATGGAAACTGATCATTAGTTTAGTTCTTTACTTCCCCGCTCTTTTTTCTTTATGAATAATTGGGACTGTAATTGGAAGCCGTTTTGGGCGATTGGAAGCGTTCTCATCAAAATGCAATCTCATGTGAAAATAATCAACACGAGTAAAAGGTTGAAGCCAAGATGTCTTGGCTGACTGTGTTCACTGTCAGTGAGAGGTTATTTTATTGAAATGAATAGCTTTTGAAATGCAGTGATTTAAACCGTGGCTTTCGCTGTACAGAAATCTGCAGATCACAGCCTTCACTTTGCAACGTCAGTGTAATAGTGCCAGTTAATGTAAATGCCCATTGAACCAATACTTACTTTGGCACCTTGGAGCGTTTCTTTATTGTATTGTTAAAGCAACTCAACAAATACCAGATGAGACATCTACAGGACAACAATAATATACTCCCTCGATCTTTGGACAATAATATTTAGATATTATTGATAGTTTTTTTATTTGTTATGTAACAAATCCAAAAAGGGTTGACGAGTGATTAAAACAGAAAACAGGAGCATAATGTAAAGCCTGACTTTAATGAAGAACCGTTCTCCCCTCAATACATTAAGAAAACACATTTGCCGATGCACTTGCTGAAGTTTATCATCTGATTATGAACAGGGCCAGCTTTTATTAAGATTATACATAAATGTATTTACTTGATCAAATGTACCTGTTTAGACCACTTCATAGTGGTGTTTGCAGCCTAATAATCCACCCCGGAAGAACAGAAAACGTTGGCAGTGTGCGAGCAGCAAATGTCGGCCACAGTGGCGACAGTACCTTGCTGAGTTTGGCCTCGTACTCCTCCACCAGTCTCTTCTTGTCCTGTTTGAGTTCCTCCACCCGCTCCGTCAGAGAATCCACCTGGAATCGCACAACACATGAGACGGACAGAGATAAAACTATTCACCCCACCCCCCACCCCCCCTCTGTGTGGTAAGAGTTAGAGTTGAGGTAGCATGTTAAACGACAGAAAATGATGTGGTAATCACAGCTGTCCCACTTTCATTTACTTTGCTGGGGCCTTTCATTTTTCTGCTCTACTGCAGTGAGTGCGTTACCTCGGCTTTATGGAGCTGCCCCAGTTTCTCCTGGTCTTTACTGTAGTCAGCGTTCTGACTCTGGTGGCTGCGCAGGAGCTCCTGGACCTCCTGCCTGTGCTGGCCCTTCAGCTCCTCCAGAGCAGCCCTCTTCTCCTGCTCAAACTGGGTCTGGGCCTGGCTGAACGTGCGCAGCTTCTCCTCGAAGGACCGCCGCATCTCCTCCACCTCCCGCGACATGGACACCACGCGCTGCGTATGCTGCCAAAGAAGACGGGACGGAAGAGACTGAGTTTACGGGTGTGTGTGTGTGTGTGTGTGTGTGTGGGTGTGTGTGTGTGTGTGTGTGTGGGGGGGGGGATATTTGGGTCGGTAGGCTTTTAAAAGAGCGTGAAGCCAAGTGGTGATGCTCCCGCCTGGGGGAATTTGACCTTCTGGCTGCTCTAAATTAGAACTGGAGGAGAGCAAACACACTCAACAGAAAGCCCAACATCTTAACAGTAAGCACTTCATTAACGGGTGTCCACAAACATAACAAAAAAGCGTATTTAATACAAAAAGACTTAAAGGGTGGTCTCTACGTTCACCGTTTTTTATGAAGCAGGCGAGGCAAATGATAAACATCTCCCCGGGCCAGATTTACATATACAGATTTACGCCTTTCATTTAATTTGCTGGCACAGTCTGAAATTAGCATTGCACTTATGAGAAGGCAGCAGATAATTACACAATCAGCGACACACGCTCACTGCGAGGTGCAATTTGTACCTGAAAGCACGAGCTAAAGAAAGGTTCACTCCAGTGGTGAGTTTCGTGCAACACACAGCCCTCGACCCAGCTCTGGAACCAAAAACTAAACGGGAGAATTTGATCTGATGCTGAAATTAAAGTATTGATGATTGCAGTTACAGACATACAAGCTGACACTCATCACTTACCACTCTGATGATAACACTAGCACGAACACACCTTTGCATGAGCCTTAGCGTGTCACTAAGAATCATCCATCCAGTCGTTTTATTCCATCCCATCCTTTGTTCCTAAACACAGAGCTGCACATCCTCGACCCACTGAATATAAATGCATATACTAATGTCATCCATCTGTCTATTCATCTCGTTGACTACTGTATCTATTGTAAGTTCAGACTTACAATACACAATTTATATATATAAGACGCCGGCAGTGGAACCAGTTGATCGGTCATGTGAGTCTATTGCTCACTGGGTCAAATCAATTAGTGGAAAAAATGTACGACAAAAGATATAAAAGAACCTCAAGCAATCGGAAAAACTTCGCCGCGGAATTATTCTTTGATTCATGATAGTGAACTGTTGTAGCGTTTATCTGATCCCTGATCAGTGCAATCACTGAAGGATCTGTGTGGGTGTTATTCATGTTGTGGAGTTGACTTTATTCTCTGGTCAGGTAGACGTTACTCCTCTATATCGTCACATGGCTAATAGTTGTTTGCTGCTATAGTAATGCTCTGGGTTTTGAATGAAGCACCTTTAACTGATATTGTTGGGACTTGTTGCTATTCTTCTTCTTGTTATTTAGTAGTTACCAAACTGGTAGCTCTGGTGCCTGAGAGGACCAAGACGGACTGGAATCATCATTTGTGATCTGGCCAACTGAGACACATATTATATAAATGTCACAAAAAGCATATTCAATTTCATTTGAATATTATCCGAAAGCAAGACACTTGAAATCACTGGTGAAAGAAAGCTCTGATCACTATGACGACTGAGTCGAATATCCAGACAAAAACAGTGTGGTGATGCTGACAGACAAGAGAAAAGTCCTCAGCCTCAAAGCAGCAGACAGAGACAGACATTAGTACTAATTACCTGCTGCATCGGGCTAGGCACCACTGCCTCACACACACACACGCACACGCACACACACACACACACACCATCAATCCTCCGTCTACCTGAGCCTCGGTGCAAAGCTGCATATCCTCCACCCTCTGACGGTAGCTCTCAAACTCTGCCAACGCCTGTCTCTTCATCCTCTCGTGGAGCTCCATGGACTCCTCCAGAGACTGGATCCGCCTCTTCAGGTCTATCTCATCGCTGATCTTGCTCTTGTACTGTTGAACAATGGAAGGTATTTGAAATCCTCATGTGATGGTGATAGGATCATGGACAACATGTGCCCGATTGTGTGTCCTGTTAGTTTGTGAGGAAACAGCGCAAATGTCCGATTGTGCAACGTGAAAAAAAAAAGAAGTCCTCAAAATTCCACCCGAAATCGTTGACGTCTAATTTCATTTTATCTGCTCCACACATAAGTCACAGTAACAACCATGGCAGAACATACGTATATATACAAATAATAATAAGGTCTCCCAGGCAAGAGAAAATATAGTGAAAAAGTATAGCATGTAAACGTCTACAAATATGTGTTCGGCTGTTCAATGTTGGTCACATCGCTGTCAGGGAAGCAACTAATTCCCACAAGGAGCGATGACATATAGACGTAAATAATTAATATTCGGATTGAGGATTAAATATTGATGAGTTTGTTTTGGATGTGATCTCGGTTCTCCGGCTCTCCAGCTGCCATGTGTTAGTGTGCAGCTGCAGTGCAGAGAAATACTGTAGTTTAGTGAGCTGTAGATGACTGTAAGATAGACAGCGATGCCGGCTCATCTTAACTGACGTGGCCGCATTTTCAAAAGAGCCCCGCCGGCTGTTTAGATACTTAAAGCCTTGAATCAATAGTCAATAAGTAATCAAAACCCACTCCTACCAAAGAGGAGGAATTCTCGCCCCACTAATTCATCTATTTAACCCGAACATGTTTACTTATGACGCATGAGTTGTCAATCACTCTAAAAAGCAATACTTTAATATGCATTTATCTTTCCTCCATCAGGAAGCAGCGATTACGTCACTTAATTAACTTCATATTCGTTTTACATGCAGTGGTGGAAAGTAACTGTTCTTGAGTATAATGTTGATGTACTTGTACTTTTACTTGAGAACATATTAATATTTATGCTGCTTTATACTTCCACTCTACAACATTTCAGAGACACATAATGTACTTTTTTACTAGTCACTAGCTTCACCTTCACCATAAATAACAGTGATTCAATAGATGAATATTTCAATGATGGTATAATTATTAAAGAGATCTTAGTAGTTCTTCCGCCACTGCTTACATCTAAAAACATTATCTCTTTATCCCTCTGCTCCCTTCTATGTAAACATTGAGGTAAACATCCATGACATGGTAACATGTCTAATCAACACAGGACAGATGGTATAACCATCAACAACAACTTCATTGAAAAGTAAGACGTCAATGTTTCATTAATTACATCAAACGTAAAGACCTGTAGTATCTTCTCTCTGGTCTCCGACAGAATCTGCTGCACCTCCTCTTCGTGGGCCTCCTTCAGAGTGGCGATGGCCGCCTCGTGTTCGTCGTTTTTCGTGTTGAGTGCATAGATAACCTGCAACAGAGGTGGAGAGAAACCTATTAGCTGTTAGACATATTCATAATCGAGAGTTATCACGGCATGGCGACCGCTGGGAGACGAGCTGCACCTCTCACAGCTCGGGGTTCAACCAGCACGCGCCGTGTTAAGACCGCTGTGTTCGAGACGCTTCGTTTACCTCGTGCTGCACATCGTAGCACGAGGTAAGGCGGGGGAAATGTGAAGATGATAGGAGGGTCGATATCAACGCTGACACCCAATATCTTTAAATGTATTCTGTGATGAATAGAAAAGACAGCCAACTCCAACTCCAATACAAAGCCCTCCGCTCCTTTAATAAACGCTCTGAGCGACTGCAAGGGGGTGGAGGTTGGATGGGTCAAACAAACACAGGACTTTCACCCAGGAGGCTGCTGTCCATATCCTGTGAGAAACAGAGTGAGCATGGTCTGGTTCCCCGTTTGCTGCATTACTTCTGTTCTTTACCAATGCTTTACCGCAGTCTTTTCCCAAGCCTAACCAAGTCGATGTTGTTGCCTAAATCTAACCAATGAGTTTGGTTGTAAATAAACTTAAAAACTAAGTAAATCTACGTTGGACGGAGAAACTGACACGTCCAAAACCGTCAAAAAGCTACAGAGCGTCGCACTTTGAACGGTATTTTTGACGAGTTGGGAGTGAGAATGTGTTGATAATTTCATCCGTGTTGCCCAATCTTACATGATGCAAACCAAACAACAAGTTGCAGCAATCATTTTGTCAGGACTCAGCCAGCCGGACTCCCTCCTCAGCCCGTCCACACAGTGACACCCGGTACCTGCCAGGGAGCTACGGGCTTGGAGGCGGGGACGAGCCAGCTGAGCTCCAACTCACACCTGAAGCCACTCAGCTCGTCCCACAGCTGCAGCTCGTCAGCTCGTCAGCTCGTTGTCTCCGGGGAATAAAGGTCAGGACTGTCTGTGCTGACGTGGCGAGTTCGTGCCATGATGTCTGTGGACTTTCCCTCCTCGGGTCTTTGCTGATTCCCTTATGTCTTTGCTGATTTTTTTTGTATGGAGTATTTTCTGTTCGACCATCAAGTGGATTACCTTTTTTCCCTTCCCCTGGAGAAGAGGAGTTTTTGGTTTGTCGGGTTTGATGTTCAATCACTCGTGGATTAAGGGGACACTTTGAGTTTTTTTGTGTTTCTTTTGTGCTCTAATAAACTACGCGTGTGTTCGGCTAAGACAAACCTTCCTGTTGTCGTGCGCTTGGGGTCAGAGACAAACCGTAACACATTTATTACAATTATGTTCTCTTTTCAAATCAGCTTAGAAATACAAATCACTGCCGTATGACAAGTAAATGAACTGCGGTGTATATACTGTATAAATACAAATGTAAATATGTATATATATTTATATAATATACATATTTGTACCACAGCTGCATGGAGTGGACGCTGTTAAAAGTCCAGCATGCTGTTCCACAGTCATAAATTAGAGATCAGGCGATGCCTCGTACTGCTGGGGATAAAAATAACACAGGCAAACAGTTGTGCATGAGATTGACCTTTAAATCCATCCCAAAAATACACGCGGCCATCCAGAGAGGCACAATCTGACAGCACAGTGATCCCCGGCTCACCGGCAGAGAGAAAGAGAGTTAGGGGACAGAAATGGGTTTTACATTTCCACATGAAAAACCACGAGCAGCTCTTCCCCGAACTTCTCTCTCCCTGCCGTGAGAAACCGAGCGATGTGTGAACCCTTGAAAAAAAAATATATATATATATCAATAATACAGCACTGTGAACTGTGGGAATGTCCGTCAACAGAATCAGTTTCTTTGAAACAATGACATCCACTTTTCATGCCTTGCCGGGAGATGAAAGGATTTAGTTTGACAAGTGCTGTTTTTTTATTTTTAATTCCTATGAGTTTATTCCCCCCACACACTGCTGACAGCCACATAGCTTTAACAAGAGTGGTAACTGAAGACACAGTATAATCAAGAGGTGCTGTGCTATTTGATTGTACTGACCTCTTAATGGGAATATCATTATCCCCTTTTTTAATGCGGAATATTAAATATATATTTATTTTTTATTATTTGACTTTTACTTGAAGCATAAAGTGTTTTGCATGTATATTTTTTAATCTGTAACACATTTGTTTCCCTTCCTTCACCTTCCTTTGTGCAACAATTAATTATTGCACTATGCCTAATTCAGCCTGTGAGAATGACTAAACAAAAATGTTGCACTGGACAAAAAGTACATTTGAGGCTTAGTTTGGTCAAAAATAAAAATTCTGACCTGATGATAAGGCTAAAAGAAATGATTAAGAATCAATATGGTTATTACATTTCATCCAAAAGGTGGTTACTATTTGGATTTAAATTGAATGGCAATCCATTCAACAGATGCCGAGACATTTTCACTCAAAACCAAACATTAACCTCATGTTGGCACTTGAGAAAAAGGTCAGAGAATCACCAAAGTAATTAGGATTCATCCTCTTGGGAACATGAATGCGAAATGTCATGTTAATCCATCCAATAATTATTTAAATATTCCAGCCTGGACCGAGATCAGTGGCCAGAGAGAGCAACATTTCCCGCAGCTTAATGTAACAATGATGATCAAATGGAAGCAGCAAAGTGAAGTCGCTTTTTTCTTATAAGTTTGTTCCACAGGGTTTCGCAATCCGTCATTTGGACCTCTCTCGCCTCGTGTCTCTTCGTCTAGTTTATAAAGTGAGGAATGAAATGTCCGAGAGCAGAGGAAAATTCAGTTTACTCCATAATGAAACATCTTTTCCTCCACACATCTAAATTATTCAGTCCCCTCAGTCTCTCATCAGCTTAGGAAGGGAATGGAGCAGACGTAACTGTTAGAGGAGCTAAAATCTCCATAACATCCCGAGAGTCATCAGCACACTTCTGCAGACGACGTTCACTAATCATAATGCTGTGGGGTCTGCTGATACACACAGAAACACACACACACACACTAACATAACAAATATGCTATTTGTACACATACACGAGCAAAGACTGTCAAGGATCAATACACCCGTGTCGAAGATCATCAGCGTAGTGTGCCTGACAAATGGTCAGAGACGAGTGTGTGTGTCTGTGTGTGTGTGTGTGTGTGCGTGTGTCTTTGTGTGTGTCAAGGAAAAAGACAATTGCTGCCTGAGAGACAAAGGCTGCCAATATTGTCCTCATTGTCCTCATTAGGGATTAGCAGATGTTGGATCTAGCAAGCCGGCAACATGCAAAAAGCAGATACTATTCTAAAGCGGGACCGCAGGTATCAGACAATAGTCGGGGTCAATACTCACAATATTTTAATTTTACCGTATTAATGGAAATCATTAAGATGAATAGACTGTAGTTTCAATGATAAAGAAACACATCCGGAATACATAAGCATTGCAATGTGTAGTACGTATAATACTAGTCCACCGTCGTGACTTTGGAGGCTTTGTGAGGAGTACAAGCCACACTATTTTTGGGGACTTTCTTAGCCTTAACTGATCCTCTCCCAGACGATGCGCTTGTTAAGGCAGTACCACAGCCATAAAGGAAGTCCTGCCTTAAGGCGGAATTATCTCTGTCGAGGTGCACAGCTTACGATTTAACCCTTTGAACTGTCACAACACTGGATATTCGGTATCGTGCAGTTCTGTGCTATGTACAGAACATTCATTTCATAGCTCTTGGTCACATGGACATGAGCAACAATCACAGCAAGGGGAGTAGAAAGTTAGCCATTTGTACGGTTCTAGATTGTAAAATACAAATTTGTCAACAAGCACTAATAGTTCTGGAAACATCGAGGAGACCACCGGAGCTGATCAGTTACAGTTCTTTGGATCTTCCAGTAGCACAGGTGGGTCTGTGTGTGGCAAGAGACTTTAGAGGAAGCTCTCTTACTGTTTACGACAGGAAGCTGCAGCAATGAAACCATCGCCGTACGCACAGTACAGAACACCGCCTGCATGATTCCAAGCTGTAAAGTAACGCATTATCAACTTATGACACAACATCCAATATTCCGTCTCCTTTAACTTCATCTCCATCGACGCCTGAGGGAAAGATGCGGCTCTACATCCTCCACCGTGTTCACCAGCCAGCTGCTAACTTTGTCAGTGGTTTCGCTGAGGCTGGAAAATAGGTTGAAGGGAACAAGTAAAGTCGTGGGCTGTAACAAACAATGGCGCCTGCTATGAACAGACCGGCATCACAATGCTGTCATGCAGAAAGGCTGAATGTTTGGTTTCCTTTTTGTTGAGCACTATGGCCTGTTTTGTATTCAACTTTGTTATTCTGCTGTACCATATACTTTTATTTCGGACTTTTGGGAAAAGATCATGTGATTCAGAATAACATTAATGATGTATTCATCGTTTAATAGAAACTGCAATGTCAGCTTTATACACATTTCCTGCTTTCTTTTACTTCTTCTTTGTTTAAGTGTGTGTGTGTGTGTGTGTGTGTGTGCATTCTTCTGAGGTGTGAAAGTGTGAGCACAAACAGAAGGGGAGTGTGAGACAGACTGAGAGCGATCCTCTTCTCATCTCCTCGGGTCGATCGGGTTCACGTCCTTGGAGGAGTTTGCATAAATGACAGCTAACAGGCGGATCGATACGGTGACGGCAGGCGAAATGCCACAAATGTCAGCTGGAAGAAAGTCACAGCTGAGAAACTAACTAAGACTTTCACCAGACGCGAGTCCCCGTTAGCTGCTCGATGAAACATGAAAAATATGAGGAGTCTTCTTCTTCTTTTTCTGCTCACCTTCTTGACTTTATGTGATTCCCTCTGTACAAACCAACTCTATAACCTTTATAAATATATTCAAGAGATGTGAACTTTCTTTTACCTTGTTTTGTTGTTTGGATACAGGACTTGTTAGTAGGTGTCAAATCATGAATAATCCGCATTGCACTGTTGACATTTGGTTGTCAAAATAAACTTCGGAAAACACGTTCAATGAACAAACAGTTACTGTAATATCCAAGAAAAACAAAACAAAACACCAAACGATGGTTAATGTCTGAGAATACATCCACAAACACGGACAGATGCATTATATACAAAGAAATACAAGTCAAACTGGGAAATACAGACTGACTGTCTCATATCTCACTAGTCTTGTTATCATATATCAAGTTAGAATCAACTAATTCAATCTGTTTTTAAAAGCAACCATTTCGTATATATTTTCTAGAAATAAGTGTTTGTATAGGAAAAGATAAGTAAGAAAGAATAAGGCATGACCCTGCACTAGCGTCAAGAAATCCATCCATCCATCCATTTTCAATACTGCTTATCCTCATTAGGGTCGCGGGGTCGCTGGAGCCTATCCCAGCTGACATAGGGTGAAGGCAGGGGACACCCTGGACAGGCCGCCAGTCCATCGAGGGCACATGTAGGGACATACAACCATTCACTCTCACATTCACACCTATGGGCAATTTAGAGATCAATTAACCTGCAGCATGTCTTTGGACTGTGGGAGGAAGCCGGAGAGCCCGGAGAGAACCCACGCTGCCACGGGGAGAACATGCAAACTCCACACAGGGTTCAATTCCCACTCTGACCGGGAATTGAACCCGCGGCCCTCTTGCTGTGAGGCGACAGTGCTAGCCACTACACCACCGTGCAGCCCGCGTCAAGAAATCATTATGCTTAATTTAGTAAATTACCGAAAAACTATTTGATGTTCATTAGTTAAGATATCCCTACTCACTGGCAGATTAATTCACTTATATTAAGTACATTTAATTTAAAAGGACTCAATCACAGACAAAAGCAACTTGACAAGACAGAGATGTCTGCAGTGCTCAACATGCAAACTCTCTACATTTTAGGAATTCATCTTAACATTGAACTCATCACCGTTCGCTGGGGGTCGCCGGCTCAAGCGTCACCATGTTGAGGGCCGCGTGAACGCTCAATCGTAGAGTGGCTCTGAATTTGCAATTCAGCACCTTTTAAACTGCACAAAAAAAACTAAATCTATGCATGACCTTTCCACAATGAGTCTGACAGGGGAGGTAAGTCATAACGTTTTAATTGGTAATAAAAGACAGGATTCTGAGGTGATCAAAGCATGACATGCCGTTTCATTTCCTTCTCCAACCCTCCCAGATCTTGTCACTCTGATTACTTATGTTCTATTTTTAGACTCTTGTTGTTTTTGCTTTTGCCTGCTGCCGGCTATACCTCTCATACCCAGACATGGCCAATATATATTCTCTGTGGTTTTGTATTTCTATGATTTGTTGCTACCTGTCCAAAAATGAAATAAAAAATGGGATTCATACTGTGGCTAGATGCCTCTCTAAGGGCACATCGTAACGTTGACATTTACTGTACTCACAATCTGGAGTATTTATTCCTATTTGTCGTGGACATTCACATAATTCTCTCGATAAAACTGAAATGTCTATGTCCCAATCTGAACTAAAACACGTTGTCCAGAGACTAATCTCAGGAACCTATAGGTCACTAAGTGGGTAGACTCTCAATTTACCACGTGCCTGCACCAACTCAAGATAGGACCGAACTGCAGTCACTCATGGCCCTAAAGCCCTGGAGGCCCTGCAACCTTTCTGCTTACGAGCACCCACACTGAGGACAAAGACGATCATCCAATTGTGGTAAACCACTTAAATAAACTTTTACTTTATATGCTAGTCCTAGTCTATCTTGCCTCTCACCGAGGATGGAGATGTGTGCTGAAATGTTGAGATTAATGTAATCCATTCATTTATTAGGCATATAGGTACACATGTATATCTAGGTCTGGCTGTATCGTGATGATAATGTCTATCTATTTTGTGGAGTTGTTTCATTCATTCAATCTTTAATTGATCAGGTTTTATTCACAGATTTACATCAGACGACCAGGTTCTGAGGATATCAGAGAAAGCCGAACCAACAAGGTGAGAGATGAAAAAATGTGATTCAACGAACTAAAATCATCCAACAACTTCCAAGAAGCATTATTTATTTATTTATACAGTTATTTTTGTGGAGTAGAAGCAGAGATGGCCCCAGAGGAACAGCCGCCACTGGATGCAGCTTCACATTACGTCCGCCCATGAGGACTGTCAGGTGAAACAACACCATTCACAAACCTAAATGAGTTTGATCTTCTTAAGCCAAATTAATTTAAGTCACATGATGAAATATTCCGAGAAAATAAAACTAATAAAAAGGGGCTTGCCTGGTGCTTCCCAAACTCTCAAATGCTGAACGTGCGTACATGTTTTGAGCAAAATGTAAGGTATTAAAATGACGGGTTGATAAACATTGATGAACTTCCATCAATGATAAGAGGCCCTGATTCTTCCTGGTGACATGCAATCCTTTTCATTTATGTGTGGTTCATTTATATTCGTAATTTATTGTACTCTTCCTTCTATTCTTCATATATTCCCTTCATTTTGTTTATTTTATTGATTATTAATTTATTTTCTGTTTAGCAGTTTAGTTATGTATCTAGTCCAATAAATATTTTATTTATAAAGAACGTGATTAGTGTGTATATGAAATAATAGGTCCCTGTACACCTTGAGAAGAACCCTGAGGCTAAGATTTAATTGATTAATGAAAATACAAGTCTCGTACTATTCCAAGGGAAATGTGGAGAAGAGTGTTATCAGTGGGACTGGAAACCAAAGCCACTAGAAAATGCAACATAGAAAACAAGCATTTACGAAATTATTATTGACTTCTGATTTCCAGTTGAGCTTAATGCCTTGAGAAACTTTAACAGCGATTGGAGATAAAAGTAAACCACATTATTTAATGAGGAAGTAATATGGACACCAACAGAGAGAGTAAACAATAAAAATGCTTCAATCTTTGCTAAAATCAACACTAAATTAAATGTAGTTTGTTCAGATTCAAAATGTGCTGCCGATGTCTTTGAACTGGAAGGATGAAAGTTACCAGAATGAAGATCATTAACAAAGCTAATTGCAGGACTTTGTAACAAAAGCCACCCAGAAAAGTGTGTGCACTAAATTGCAGACCAAAGAAACAAACTTCAGCTGGATGCACAAATGAATGCAAGGTGGCTGATGTTGTTCCCCCAGACTGGCGTCATCGGAGTAACACAGGATCAAAAGAGAGAAAGAAAAGATGCTGGTGCTCTGAGGTTGTTCAGTCTGGTTTCTGCGAAGGCTCTAATGATTCCTAACGGACTCTGATGGCAGCAATCTACTCTTAGTTCACTCTCCCAGGCCTGAGAGCATGCGCACACACATACACACACAAACACACACACACACACACACACACACACACACACACACACACACACACACACACACACACACACACACACACACCTCTTAGCTAGAGTCTCTCCGTCCACTGATGAGACTTTGATGATAATGTCAATGTCTAATGACGACCATTTTGCCACCTTAACACTAGCCAGTAGTCATTTTCCACCCTGAGGCACTGCAGCTCGGTCTTGTAAGTGCAGTGGGAGTGATGAAGAATGAGTGCTGACTGCAAGTACTGTGGTGTAGATGGAAGACTGGCTGCCACCGGATATATAACAAAGACGTACTGGGGAAAGTCATTACAGGAGAAGATCGAAACCACTCTGGTTTATGTAAGACAACAGCCAGCAGCTAGTTAGCTTTCAGTAGCTTAGCACAAGGGCCGGAAATCGAGGAAAACAGCTTGTTCAGTCCAACAGTAACAAAATACACGAACCAGCACCTCTGAGAGGTCACGAATTAACACATTATATCTTGATTGTTTCATCTGTACAACAATTGAAGTGTAGAAATGAGGATCTTGGCTCAGAGCAACTCCAGGAATTAGAATAATTAGAATATTACCAAGAAATATAACACGTGAAATGACATTAGTACACTTTTGTTTTTGTAGGGATTAATTGAACAAAATATAATATCATCACTAAGATTCAGAATTGTTGCTTACCTTCTGTAACCCCCCCCCCCATTACCAAACCTTAGCCGGTCATCTTAGCTAAGCTAGTTACCGGTCAGCTAAGCTAGCTGCTGGCTGCTGGCTGTACTATTTGACAAAACAGAGATATGAGAGAGGTATTCATCTTCTCAGCCCAGAAAACAAATATGTGTATTCCCAAAATGTCAAACAAAGTAATATAGAACTTTTTCCAGGTATTGAAAAAAAAAAAATATATATAAAATCTGTCAAACTGTATTTCCGTCACTTATTCCTGCAGTCAGTCTGCAACAAACACTGACATGCAGTGACATACATGATGAAAAATATAATGTGACATTTCCAAAACAAGTTGCAAAGAAGAGTCAGCTGATTTCAAAGGTAAAGCCGCGCAGACGTGAACAAATGTGTTTTGGTGAGCAGTGTATCGACTTCTGCCCTCTTGGGGATGAAACCGTTCACCGAGTGGAAGGAAGGCAACGGGGAGATGCGCCATATAATTGCTGCAACAACTATCGATGTGTGATTTCACCGGCTGAGCCCGGCTGGAGAAGGAGCTGTTGCAGAGGGTAGTCAGTGGGAAACTGGTTTAGCGATCAATTAGCCTCATCATTGCTGCTGCATACCAAATTATTGTTCTGTTGATAGGAAGCCAGACGTGTTTTCTCCCTTTTCCTCGCTCGGTCTATCTCTCTCTTGAACATCAACCCTTTATTCACTCACTGGATTTAAAGCTTCAGTCCTGACTAAAGAAATCCGTCCCTCATTATTAATTCAGCTACTTATTTTCTTCTACTTTATTTATTGGTTCATTGAAAAATTGAGAAAAATAAACAAGGTTTTCTTGTGAGTTCAGTTTGCACGACAAAACATCAACTCAAGGTCCATTTACTGCGAGCCTCATCTCATGGTCTTCATCAGCTAAATTAAATTAGCTGGATAATTCAATTAATTAGCGGTCTGAATAAGTAACTTGACATTTTATTGGATGACTATTGTTGGTGAAGACCGCTAGATGTAATTGGAAGCTAGGTATCGCTGGTAAGTTGACCGTGACCATTAGTAGTTGTCCATTTGCGGATGAATGCTGTCTCCTAATATTGAGAGCTTATTAAAGACAAAAACATATTCATGGTTAAAACATTAATGCCTAAGATGTGATTTGTAAGCCATATCAATCAGGTCTGACCAACACTCTACATCCGCTTTGACGGTTGGCTCACCAAATATGGTTTTGAACATTACTTGGCTAAACAATGTGATGAAATATGAGCGTTAAAGAACCTCCTGGGCTGCAGTGAAATACATCAGCGGGCAATTAACATTAACACCTTATACTCATTAGCTTTAAATCAATGTTTAATTTGAACTCTAAGTCCTAATTTTAAGTAGCGATGAATGTGTAAACAGAATAATCTAATCTAATCATAATTCTTTGTTCTACACTATTGCACTAAGTACATTGTTTGTATTTTTACCTTCTATGTTTGAACCAAAGTCTACAAGGCCAATGAGGATATATTTTACCAAGATATCATGAGGCACAAACTGCTCTCCAACCACTTGTAAATCAATGTTTACAAATCCTCTCGGTGTGAATTTAAAATGACATATCTCAGTGTGTTCTTTGACGAGACCCATGTGGTGCGCATTGTCTCCCTTTATGGTTATATTTTATTGTTCATCCCGTCAACCAAGCCTTTTATTTGTGTAGCTCCTCTTTTCCAGCCCTTTCTCATTAGTGTTCCAGTCTTGAAATGGATTTGACATTATTTTGACAAAACTGATAATGGCCTCTTGCTACTTGTTACTATTCAGCAACCAAATAACCAAGCAAGGCTACAGGTATTTGATCCTTGGTACCCAGATCTATAAATAGAAAGGAATATGTGTTTGATCGTGTCTCCTCCATTTGCAAAACTCCCGCAAGATGGTTGCGGTTAGGCATTGACCTGGAGTGGTTGGGGTTTGGATTGGTCTTCGGGGAAAGAGAGGTTTTGAAAATCTAGGGTCACCATGTAGACAGCAATTTGTATGTTTTTTGCTTGCAGCTAATCCGAGCAATAACTCTTTGATTTAATGTGACGTGTGATTGGCCCGCTGCCACTGCAGCTACAACCCATACAGTCCGTGGTGTGGGGAAGTCGAGCGCGGCGTATTTGATGGAGTTGGCGGTTCAGAGTGCAGAGATGCTCTGGTGGCTCTACTGGTGGCTCGACTAAACGCCTGTGGCGGCTGATAAAAATAAACATTGCACATGATGGCATTTTACGCATCTGAAGGCTTCTATTCACATGATGGGTATCAAATGAAGTAGAACAAATTCCATCAAACAAAGTACGCTATAGGGATAAGTATCACGTTAAGGGTACTGGTATTGGTACTATCATATATGTTTTTTTAAAGATTCCCAGCCCTTGCCCTTTCATTAGAATTGATCTTTTCTAGTGTCATCCAGCACACATTATTTCTGCATACTTCATTACAAATAAACCTTTAAAAGGGCATACGATTAACATTTGCAGATTAAACCAATATTGGTATCTAGCTTCCTCTCATCTGTAATGTGCTGCATCATCATTGCACCATCCCCCACCACCATCTCAAAGTTTCATATTTCCACGTAAAACATGCACACCGAGGCAGACTGCCATCTCATTTCCATAGCCTCAATATTATGCGTTTACTGGGAGTGAATTTAACGAAGCGGGGAGACAGATAGGAGACCTAATTACTTTAATTATAATATGTGGCTGCGATCTGCTAAACTGTAAGGTGCACCTTAATCCGTCAGCTAATTATGGGATGTTCTGTAGCGGTGTAAGTGGTGGTGCAGTTGAGCCGATTTTTAAAGTTTGGCATAAAGATCTGTTCAGGATCTGTGATCAGTGGATCAGCTCTTTTAGTATTATACCAAATAAACTGCATCGGCGTCCGATTTTATATGAAGAATCCTGTAAAAGAACTAAATGGTGCCCGGCTTGTTAGAGTCTGTTCAGTCAACTGAAGAGAGCAGAAAACCAAATGGAGCATCTATACATGCTCTTCGGTCTGCTTCTTTAAGCTTAATGCAAATGCCGCGCATAGCTTTGGAACACTGTTCAAAAAATCAGGAGTCCACTCACCACTGTTTTTGAGACAATTACATTTGAATGACACAGGCTTTGGTCTTTGCCTAACCCGTGTGAGTATTAACTTATATATACTGTTACAAATGAAATAAAGCATTGAATAAGGGCTCCGTAAAAATATGTTAATTGTATATTGACACCAAAACACAAGAAGAGCCTCAGGAACAGAAAGTGCACTGCCTCTCACTATTCCAAGTAGAAGATACTTAGTGCATTACATTTGTGGGATGTGGATGCTCAGGTTAGGACATGTTCCCAATAATCCAAGAAAAAAAAGAAGAGATGTCCAAGGTGCGAAAGTAGATGAAAAAAGCATTACACTACCAGATGTACAAGTGCTTCTGGTAGCGCGATTGTCTCAAATCAGTCGGCCATCATGACATCCACATTTGGCAAGTGAAAGTCTTTTGTTAGCATGATATATACACTTAATAAATTATAATGCTTTTGCACAAAGACAGCTTGTGGAGTTATTACTGAAACATTTAGCAGCGAAACTATTTTTGTCACACAGTTTACCCAGCGCAGAGGAGGATGAAAAGAGCCGTCACAGATCAGGCAGAATATGAGATCACATGAACAGGAGTCCTATTAAACCAATTTTTAAATATTACATTGTTTTGATGGGGAAGATAATATTTATGTTTATTTTACTCAGTTGCCTTGTCTTTTTGTTATGCCCTGTGCAGACAGCAGGGACAAGAGCAGCCCTTTCAACAGCAGACATTAAATCAAACAGAAGTCATCGGTTTTTAAATCCTACTTGGTCCCAGCTTGATTTAGAGTGATGCATTACTGAATGAGCATGTTTGTATTTTACTCCTGACCTGATAAGATGAGATCGTCTGCATCTTGTTTTATACGCCTCCAGAAATATGCTCACAGGTTGGGCAGTGCAGCTCTCCCATCGTTTGATGTATTCTGCACGTGAACAGCAACGTGCACCGACTTTATGCATATATATATGCATTGATGGAAGGCTCAGGCAAGTAGCAGTAGATCCAGCAGAAGACATCAACCCTATGAGACAAATCCTCTCTAAGTTCTTAGGGGGAAAATCCACCACTTCCAGAAAGAAACCGGCACAGATTTATTAAAGGCAGCTTTTGCAGGAAATCTGGGCCACGGTGCATGATGCTACGGAAGAAACACTGAACACAGGTGGCATAACATGTGCCAAAATCTGAAGTATTTTTGGTCTACCAAGCTGTTGTAAAGAAAGCCATAGCTACGCACTCTGGCTGGATATGTAACTAATTATCCAGTGCTAGTATACATGTAAACTAAAAGCATGTGGCCCATAAAGTCTGTGTTGTGTGTGTGTGTGTGTGTGTGATGTTGTTTCTGTATTATGTAATCTAAAGAGACGTCTCTAATTGAATAATAAGCACCATCTGGAGCCATTAGTTTACTGCAAGTTCTGAGTGCATTGTATTGTTCTTTCTGCACACACACACACACACACACACACACACACACACACACACACACACCACACACACACACGTATGCTTCAGTTGCATAATACAATATATATATATATATATATATATATATTGCAGTTAACACAGTTCAAATATGTAAAATCATGTGTTTGTGCAGGCACGGACACACATTTCCAGTGGTTGGCTGACACCAGGGTTATGCCTTGTCCCTGCTGTCACGGGGGAGAAGCAGAGTGTACGGTTTGGGAGTCTCCGAATTGCGTCTCTGCTCTCTGCTGAAGATGTAGTTCTGTTTGCTCCATCACACCGTGAGCTCCAGCACACAGTTTGCAGCCCAGTGTGCAGCTGTCGGGGATGAGTCAGTACCGCCAAGCCGGAGGCCATGGTTCTCTGATGGAAAACGAGGGATTGCACCCTGCGTGCTGGGAGTATCTCGGGGGCACGAATGAGGTTAAAATAGAGGATAGGCGGTTTGGTGAGGTGTCAGCAGGGATATGGGTGTTGCATCAGACTGTTTTTGGTGAAGAGGGAGCTGAGCTGGAAGGCAAAGGCCTCAATATACAAGTAAATCTACGTTCTGACACTCACCAGTGGTCATGAGCTTTGGGTAGTGACCGAAGGATCGTGGATACAAGAGACCCAAATGAGCTTCCTTCATAGGGTGGATCTGTATGGATCCGTCCATACAGAGGGCTCCTCACCCTCTTAGAGAGAGGGTGAGGGAGCTCGGAGGAGAGCACCCAAAAAAGGAAATAGGTCAGCTGGAGTGGTTCGGGCATCTGATCAGGATGCCTCTTGGACCCCTCCCTTTAGAGGTTTTCCTGGCAACTAGTTAGAGGCCAGTAGCGGTAGACCCAGAACATGCTGGAGATATCCTGGATATGCCTGGGGTTCCCCAGGAAGAGATGGATAACGTTGCTGGATGTCCTGAATTGCCCTGCTCTCCCCGGAAAGTGGACGATAAGGGACGACATGGATGGACACACACACACACACACACACACACACACACACACACACACACACACACACAAACACACGGCACACCACTACACTTGATGCTGGGAGAGCCACAAATGCATTTCAACCCTGTAGGTTTACCGCAGGCCATTCTGATCGTCCGAGTAGATTTCCAGTCAATCTTCATATTATTTTGTTTTTCAATACTCCTCAGAAGGTCATCCTGCTACACTGCAAGTGCCCACGAGATCCCTTGGAGCAGTAAAGCGGAGCAGTTTTAAATGAGTTCACAACACAAAGTAACACGTGGTGACCCGAGGCAGGAAAGGGAAGGTTAGATGTCGAAGGAGACTGTCAGAGCCAAGAAGAACAAAGTCAGCATCTTTTCTAGACAATTGGGATGCAACCCAGGTGCTGTCACTGGCCCTGTGTCTGTGTGTGTGTGTGTGTGTGTGTGTGTTGCGGAGACCCTGAGTTGATTACAGCCCATCTTCTGTCTACTCTCATCTGCCCAAAGGTCTTGGCAGTGTCAGGCTACAGCAGCTCTTTGCTCAGGTTTTATTAAGGTGCAATGAGGGGTTCATTCCACTCCACCTCACTTTCTCTCCAAGGATTTAGTTTACTATTGAAGGTAACTGAAAAATCAGCTTTACTTCTTTTCTCACATCTTCATTCGGCCGAGACAACAACTTAAAGAAAAGATGCATTTGCACAAAAACCCACTGTCCCTCTGAATAAATGTGTTAAGCGTTAACAAAAACACATTGTGGTGCGTCATGTGGAGGACTGGAGTTTGTGTGCCGTCCTGCAAATATTGTCCATCTTTTTCACCCTAATAACAATATTTCCATGACCCTAACCAGGCATTTTTGTTAGCCATAACTTATTTGCCATCATCTTATCTTCACCTAAAACAAAACTGTAGCTGCAAAAATGCACAATCAGCATCCCAAAAACATTCAGCGCTGAGATGGATGTGCTGTATGTAATAAAGCTAAAGCTGTGACATTATGTGAGATGCACATGACCACCAGTAGAATATTACCGTCCGTGTTTTACTGTCTTTGAAGGGGAATAACAATAAATGCCACCATGACCTTGAGAAAACATAGTTAGTAGTTCCACCTCATTAATCCCGTTGCTAATAAAAAAAGTTTCTGCTCCTCAAAGTTCTTGACATCAGCACTACTGTCATTATGCTGTTCTGCATCTGCAGCTGTTCTTCCAGCAGAAACGGCATCAAACAGCTGAAACACTCTGATGGCCTGCAGCCAGACACTGGGTCGACTTGGGCCAAGATAGTTATTATTTATGGTTATATTTCCCGTCCAGTTATCTGTCTATCTGATCTGCCTTTTCACTTCTATCTCATTCTTTTTCTGACCGATCAGACTGGACCGACTCAATTACAACAGAAAATGTGAAAAGCTGCAGTTCACCAAATTGAGTGGGTACTCCTTGGTGTATCTGAGGGTATATAAAACAAAACCACTTGGTTAGGTTTAAATAAAATAATTACGTTTGTTGCGTAACTGCAGTTACGTTTGTTACTTTGCTGTTTAACTTTGGGTTTCAAACAGGACCCAAACAGCGGTTTGACTTTCTGGGTGAAAGTCCTCATTTGTTCCATCCGTACACCACGTCCTCCTCCCCACTCGTGAGTGGCCCTGAGCGTCTACGGACGTGTTTGCACTTTCAATGCGACTTTTGTGGTCGACTGCGCCCGATCTTACTACAGCAGCTGTGCTCAAGCTTAATCCTTCAATGCAACTTGCCTGATGGGATAGAGATATATTTCATGGTCAAAGGAGCGGCTGTAAAACGGTGGATAAAGATGTTTAATTTCGTATAAATTCTTAAAAAGATAAAGTACATAATCATTTATAAATATATGGAAGAATAGCCTGTAACAAAGCTCCACTAATTTGGGTGATAAACACATTCCTTCCATAAATTCTTTAAAATAACCCTCCACCCCATGATTTTATTATTTAAAAGCTTTGATCTTGTAGCAGCATAATTAAGAAATGTCAAAACGACCCAGGCAGCTCAAGACGCCAAGGCCCATGACAAAATGTTAGCCTTTGACTGAAACCAGGCCGTATGTGCTGGAGGACAACTTGTCAGGTGGAATGGATCCAACTGGCTGATCGATTTAAATACAACAACACGTCCTACTGTAAACTGGAGGACCGATACAAGAGCTGACAGCCATGAACCTGCAGTATACGGCGGCTCAGCAGGTAGCTGGCAACATTCATCAGGTCTGAGTAAAGCAAAGAGGGACGAATGTAGTCACCAACGTCCTCGTGAGGTTACCCTTCTGCTGCCTCACTGCTGGTTCCTTTTATTGGACATCAGTTTGTTTTGGAGAGATTTCACAACTGACTCTTTCTGTGTGTGTGCGTGTGTGTGTGTGTGTGTGTGTGTCCATCCGTATGAGAGGGACGCCGGATGGGATGGATGTGAACAGAGGATTAAATGAGAGGAGAGAGTTCATCTTTTATCCCTCCATTCATGCACTCTCTTGCTTTCTCTTTCCGCGCTGTCGCCGACCGGCTCGAGAAGAAAACGCACTGATCTGATTTGTGAATTTTTGTGAAAGAGAGAGAGAGAGAGAGAGAGAGATGTGTGCATTTGAATTATAGGCAGGACAAGCAGCATGTAGTAAAAGCTTAAATGCCTCACAAAGGCAGCGTGATTGACTGCTTAAACGTGGCTTTTCAGAGCTGCACTAAGAACTGATAGAGGAGTAACTTTTATTTTTGATACTAAATGTAGTGGATTGATCTATGCTAGTGACATATATGCATGGGCATTAGCCTGGACAGATAGTCTCGTGCTCGGTAATCTTCTAGGAGACCCACGGCCTGGTCAGACAAAAATAAACAGCAGCACACAGCGCTTGATAAACACATTTATAACTCTAAGAAAACAGCAAGTTACACGTTTGCAGCTATAATTGCATTTATTACCTACTGGCAAATGAACTGTCTTAATCTTTTTTTGAGTGATGTACCGTTACAGCAGGGATTTAAACACAAGATTATTTCATGGATGGATGTTCTGATATAATTGGTTGATATCGGTTGGAATTAGCTCACGTGAGCACATATCTATTTTTATTTTATGGGGAAAAAGATGATTGAATTTGGATATAAAAATATGAAGAACATTTGTTTTTTGGCGTTCTTTGTTAAATAGATGCGATCTTTCATTGTTTTTTGTTGTCGTTTTCTTTTCATGGAGAAAGTCAGTGGAGAGCCATGAGAACGCTCACAAAGAAAGCGAGGAAGTTGGTCTATCCGCCCGAGCTATTACGTGTGCGTCGTCAGTTGCACTCAACGCGGAGAAGATGGGAGGAGAGAAGATGGGAGGAGAGAAGATGGGAGGATCTGGACCGCTTTGGCCTGATTCATAGCATCAGGGCCCATGCTGCCCTCCGTCTACCAGCACATCAAAGAGCTCATCCTCCACGTGCACTGAACACAGCTCTGCAACGTCCTGTGCGGGCACTACCGCGCCCTGGTGCTTTTCTGGATTTGGCTAAAGCCGGCTGAACACCTGAAATGGATTTTCCCATCGGAATTCCGAGACGCCAACGCGCAGACGGAGGAGGGGGGTCTCTGCTGGTCTCGTGTGTAATCGCGGGCCTTGCCAACGCGCCATGTACCGCATGCGTATTCAGCCAAGAGATCAACAGCGGAAAATAATCCCCAGGATATAGGGCTCTCCTGCCCAGATTCTCACCATGTTTGGGAATCTAGTAAATTAAATATGGCAAAATGGTATTGTGTTGTGTAACATTAGCTCTTTCTGAGGGGAAACAAATAGTTACAAAACATGTTACAGGGAAAGGTAATACCCAGTTCAGTACTGCAGGTTTACTCGCTCTACTTAAAGCAAAAACCATGAATGCTTTTACATCTGGCAGCTGGAATTGGAGCATTCAGCACATTATGGTGCGTGCTTTATATAATGACAACAAGGAGCAGTGCAGTTTTTTATTTGTATTTCTTTATTTGAATAGAGTGTTTGATTTAGAGCCCAGATTGAGCCAGACAGTCGCAAGGTAAATGCGGTCTGCATCCGATGGCAATGACTGTAATCTAACGAAGAACATTTACTCAGGTACTGTACTTAAGGGACTTTTACTTTACCTTACTGTTTCCATTTCAACTTTGTACTTCTCCTCCACTACATCTCAGAGACAAAATGTATGTTTACTCCACTTGTAGCGTGGGGTTTACTTCCAAATATTAAAAGTAGGAGTTGGGCAGCAGGCTGGAGAACAATCGCATTTCTATCCTGTCACTTTAAGAAAATGTTACTTTGAACCAGTTGGAGAGATATCCCTCGACAAAATTCACAAAACCCAAACAATTAATCAATTTGATCTGTTGTGATCAAATCAGAAGTGTATGGTTCATACTCAAATACAGTCAAAGAAATGTCCAATAAATCAAGAGAAATCAAATGTAATTACGTAATTAAATGTATCCCGACTGCTTGTTTAAAAAAAAAAAAATTGTCATAAACGAAAAGAAGAAAAAAAACCTTAACCTTTTTACTGAAGGACAAAAGAGACTAAAATGATTTAAACTGATATCTGTGCAGTTTTCCTTCCAAAGAAAACCACGTGCCTCCAGATATAAATGTTTGTGATGAACTGAGGAATGAAGAAAACGTTACTGCCAGTACTTATATACAGTTTACTTAAGTGAGGTAGTTCCCCAGTACGCTATCAGTACTTTAGTAAATTATCTGAATCATTCTTCAACCACCAGACCAAAGTGAACACAAGTTGGTTTTAAGTCAGCTGCAGTGGAGATGTTGCGTGCGTCCAGTTAGAAGAGTGACGAGCGGCTAGCAACCCCCCCCCCTCCACTGCATTTTGAGGAGACAAATCCCCACTTTCATGTCATACTCATTGCCTGACATTAAAGCGTCTCCTCGTTTCAAAGTGATTCGACCTGCTTTGTGTTCTGCCAAGTCATCAACCGGATGCCCTATAGTCCAAACTCCTCGCTCTGTAGTGCAGCAGTAGCATTTAAAAAAAATTGGAAGGGGTAGAGGTAATATTTGAATTTCACCTGAATTTTGAAGATCTTGGAAAGTGGAAGTCGGCAAGCTGCACACAGTATGGTGCTGTTACTTGAAGCCGGGTTCAAAACTAACTTTTAAAAGTGGCTGCATGGATGGATGGATATATACGGTTGCCATTTTTAGGTTAAATTGGAAGAAACTACTGTAAGTTACTATGCAGGTGTTTGTCGGCTTTATAATGAAAATGTGCATAACATGTCGCGTTAAATGTCGACATGTACACTCGTCCTGTGTAAGTTGTACATGGTTTTGTAGTAAAAACCTTTGCCGTCCTCCTCAAGACTGTTTGGATCCCTGGTCAGTTCAGTCTAAACGTTCAGTCCAGTCAAACAACCTCATTTTCTTCACACTTGACAGGCGAGTGTGACGCACCAACTCATTGGCTGGTTCCTGTTCTGACTTTATCGCAATATTTATTCCATTTACCACTAATATGCAACAAATAATAAGCATTCACTTATTTCGGGGAAAATATTGTTGATATTTTCAAAAGGCCAAGAATGAGTTGTCAATTCCTCCAAATGGCAACCGTTACCGTTGAGCCCCTGTAAAGGGAGGAGGGGGCATTGATTCATCATGAGCAAAGGCTCGTTCCCAGGATTGTTCCTGACACCAGAATATAAACTGGGAAAATGAGCTGAATCTGGCATCTCCATTAGAGGAAGTGGCACAGTGTGCTCTTCGGCGGTGTGATAGTTTTGTTTGTACATAATAAATCTCATCTTCTGCATCTCTGAGCGTAGGAGAAGAAGTAGTAGAGTAAAGGACAAATGTGACACTGTGAGGCTATTTCAAAGCACAGATTTGTCGTAGTCCTCGCGGTTCATCGCATGTGTTTAACATGAAGCCATTTTCATACTATTGAGCCGATTCTCACTGGAAAACATTCCATACGTTTTAGCAACAGTCGCTGGTGACAATAGTAGAACGTTGTAGGACCTCGTGGCCCACAATGACGTTCCATCAATGAGGTCACAGCCTCGCGGCCGTATGGCTCCACACCATCTGGAGTCAATGGTGAGACTTGGTGGCCGGAGGGAACAGAAAGCATACAGTGTTTGCTGAACATGCGTCGTGATGTAATGGAGGCCACGTCAGCCTTTTGTAAGATTACAACAACATCAAAAAACATTTAACAGAGACGCAGTGGGGAGCTGAGCGACGTTGACAGCCGGTCTGCTGTTTGGCAATAGGCCTAGTTTGTAGGCGCCACGTTTTACAGCTGACATATCGACCCTGAAGCAGGCAGGTAAGTGTCACGGTTCAAATTGCCACTGAAGCGTACACCTTTGTGCCGGACTGAAATACCTCAACGACCATCTGATGTACCGCCATTAAACATGAGTGCTCCCCAGAGGATGAATCCTCATGACTTTAGCGGCGATCTGACTTTTCCTCCGTGCCCCCTTGAGTTTGAAGGGGGAACGAAGTATTTGAGCAACTCTTCGGGTGCTCGACCCCCAGTACGAGAGCCACAACTTTAAACTCTTAAAACACATCAATCTGAAGCTTTAGAATGTAAAGCCTTTAAAGGGCTCTGTCTCAAGTTGAGTACCACCCTGTATGTTGTGCCTCTCAACGCACACACGCACATACACACACACACACACACACTATAGCGCCTCATTACCTCATTAAGTGTTTCAGATAACGCCAACTGAGAATAACTAAAAAGTAATTTCTTCTCTCCCTGCTCTCATCTCCCATCCCTACCCACCATTCCTCCCGTCTCAGCAGATATCAGAAGAGCAGGGAGAAGACAGCTTTCTTGCTTTTTGAAGAGGAAAAAGTGACGCTCTAGAGAGGTCCACGTTGCAGCCGATGGAGGGATGGAGGAGGATGAGGGGGAGAAAGGGAGGAGGCCTGTGGAGAGTTGTGCTGACATATCTCACTTTCTTTCTAGCCCAGTTTTTCCGACGTCTCCGTATATGATTTCCCCCATCCCTATCACACACACACACACACACACTCTCACACACTCTCACACACACACAGTTAGCCTGTAATCTCATTGGTCTGCGAGTCAGCCTTTTATGTTTCCCCCACGGTCCTCCCAGCATGCTGCAGTCGGCCGTGTGCTGCTTCAGTGAGGATTGGAAGAATTAGAAACGGTCTCCATCAATGTGTTCATTTTTGCTCTATTTTCAGTTGAAGGTGAAATTTTTTCATATGAATTCGCCGTCACTGTGACTGCTACAATGATCAGCTACCGATGGGCTTAATAACGGCTCGAGAAGAAAATTAAAATACGAATCCTGTCTTAAAGCTGCATTCATTGTGTTTTTGTGGTTGACACATCTTAATCATGGGGGCGGAGACACAAACTGTTTTTCACAAACTATTTTTCAACATGGCCTCTCTTCAAGTGCCCTTGTAGTCGCCACTACAAGCGGAACCTTCTGATATTACATACCAGACTCGGAGACCAGCCTTTGGGAAAGAGTTATGTACAAATTCACGTGTATTTGGAAAGCTGGAAGAGGCTTTTTACAGCTCGCCCAGATACTTGGTTTGCTAGTATCTTTACAATGGAGGTAGCGGGTGGAAAGTAAGCTTGACTCATAGCCCCGCAATGGATCACATTAATGGGAAATACGCTATGTTGAAATAAACGTAGAAGTATTGAAGAATGCAGCTTTAAATATGTAATCAGCTTAACTGCATCAAAAGCAGAGCTGAGACCAAATACACTTCTAAACAAAGAGCAATTATCACTTATGAATTTGGCAACAATATGAAGAAAGAAAGAGTAGGAAGGACCACAAATTATGTCCCGTTTCTGCCATTTACTTTTCAATCCTCCAACAGGAGTTGAGAGACCCAAACAGGACGCGGGAGAGTAAATACTGGACAGACACATGACTCAAAGTGAATGCTAATGTCACATCGCGTCTGCTGAATGTGTAACTAGGCGGCTGTTTGCTACCACCTCGACATTGAGAACTTTATGTGGAAATGCAAAGTCAAGGATGTGCATTCCCCAAGTTGTTTTGCCCTCCACAGTGCACCAAGCAGATCAATTATTGAGGCTTTTGAAGAAAAGACACAGGCCGAACTGACAGGCTCCAAATCAGCTCCAAATATCAACAGCCTCGACATCTGACTAACATGGCTCGCTCTGCATGGGCAGTCTGCTCCTTGTACCTCACGGACGTCTAATTAGAAAGAAAAGAAAATCGAAAACAGTGTTTTCTCTTTGTATTCCTATTCTGTTGCAGTCAAAGATGTCAGTCAAAGATCGCTCAGACCATACAGCTCAGTGCTGCACATAACATCCAAGTTTAATTATTGTGTGTGTGTGTGTGTGTGTGTGTGTGTGTGTGTGTGTGTGTGTTCCCATGCAACAGTTACAGCTAATGATGTTTCCACTGTTGTCTGCCTTTGAAGCAGATGGCACAAGACGGACGATGGGAAAGAAGACGGGATAGAAACTGAAAGTCCTGATATTGTACATTTGTTGTGGGGCGGCAACGAATGATTATTTCCATTATGGATTAAAATGTAAATACATATTTTTGGGGATTAATTAATTGACTCGGAAAACATTGAAACGTGACCATCCCATCTCCTACATTTTCAATAATACAAAATATAAAGAAAAAGATATCCATGCAGAAGCACGAACCAAATATTTGTAATGGTTGCTTTGAAATGAAATACAATCACAATAAATCAATTGTAAAGTGTGATGAATTGAGATTTAAACACAATTACGTAGAGAAAAAGCTGGGCCCTGTAGTTCTTTTGCAAACATAACTCAAACGGAAATAAACTGTTCTTTTAATGGGGACTATTTTTAGCCGCGGATTAATCACATTTGGTGCCTTGGTGAGTATTTTCAGCCGCCAGATGGTATCTTGCCGTATGAACCACAGTGGCTATTTTTATTGTAAGAAAGAAGCATGACGGCCGGTGCAATGATGTGGCTTAAATAGTGTGTTTGTTTTGTACAGCTCCGAACTACAGCAGACAAGGGAGAGAAACAATCTCAGGCGTTGGCTCCACAGACTGCAGTGGCCAAACAGTACGATGCAAAACACTACATATGTTCCTTTCTCCCAGCATTGCAAAGACAACAGGTGCATAATTAAAGCTGCATGAGAACGAGCCCCAGAGCGATGCGATGCCCATTTAGTTTTTATTGCAAAGCTCCGAGCTGCACTCGGAAAGGGCTTCGGCTGGAGAAAAGAAAACCTCCCGCTATGTGATCGCAGCCTTGAGGATGTAATCACCGCACAAATACTGTACATGCACACAGGCACAGGAGATACTCCATCTCAGACTGCTGTGGCTGAACAATTCAACTGGCTTCTAATCTCAGAGTTTTCCCCCCCCTTCCTCCTCCACAGGCTGGCAGATAATAAAAAAATGCCACGGCTCCCGGAAAAGAGGCGACAGGTGCCACAGCCAAGCCCCGATAAAACTGATGAGAAGGCATTATCTCTCTTCCGCTGAGCAAGAGTTCGACCGAGCGTACCGTCCTCTTCCCCGCGAGGCCCCCGCGGTTGGTTGGACAGGGACGGTCGCAGCATTAAGGGGAACCCGTATGTGGACTAAAGGTAAAGAGGAGCTCACGGAGAAAACTGCAAATCATTATCACGTAAGAGGAGTGGCAACAGACAAAACCTCAGCTCTTTGAAATTAAAAAATTTAAAGAATTAAAAGTAATGACGTTATTCAAATTAAAAGTAGACAGTGCCCCTTGGTGAGTTCACCCATCAATGGAAAAAAATGGTGCAATAGTCTCCATAATAAGAAGCCTCCTAAACTCAACGTGTGGCCCTTGGCACGTTTGCCGTGTTGTTATTGTCTCGCTGCTACATTCTTAGCCAGGTTTCCATTGAAAACAATCGCACAGAACGTCCCCACCCATCGTCATGATGAATAGATGGGTGCTTAAGGAGGACGAACCACAGCTACACCTGGCTGTGATGATTTAGAAATACATGGCAGGCAGACGTCAGAACCGGTAACAGAGTTTCGATTGATTAAAACATTTGAGTTTATTTTTGTATCTCAGTGGGACTAGCTGTCAGTGTCGTCGCTGTGAACACTGATTAATTAAATAAAGGACCGAAGCACAATTAAAAGATACAATAACATCAATAACAAACGTCAGGGACAAGAACTGGGAGCATGGAGACACTTGATCATAGTGAACTTGGGGTTGGGGCGATACCGGGAAACTGATGCCAGGGCCAAGATCACAGAGAAATGTGTCACGCTTATGAGCTGCATGCATGCAGAAACTCGTATAGCGAGGGTGTGTAGATGTTGCCTGCCGAGCCACGATGAACAACCTTCCTGGTGCTCTGACTACTGCCGGGTGACCCTTCAGAGGCCAAAGTGCGTATGTGAGTGTGCAAGAGGGTCTAGAGTTGGACCGCTGTGCACTGCGGTCACGGACGTCCAATCCCTCACCGGGCTGTCACCATGGGGGGCTCAGAAGCAGGAGCGTGCGCGCGTGCGTTTGACGTTTGATGCGGACCGACAGACACAGCTGACCAACTGCCCCAGACAGCAGATTCTTCTCCGACAGACCCGCACAGGAGTGTGTGGATACAGATCATCTCCTCACCGGTCAGCACCCCCTTTTGATTTGCATTTGGGACTCGAGACGCGGCTGGAAGGAAGAAAACAAAACAAAAGATGCCCGCGTGCTCATGTTGTCCACCGGGGCGAGATGCAATATTTGCACAACTGTCATTATGGGCAACAGTGGCAGCACCACAAATATGCTCATACATCTCTGTTGGCAATGCATGCCGTTAAAATACAGGACTGCACTGTTCTTTGATAGCTTGAGGGCGAGAGCGGCGCATCGCCTCCAGCAAATACAAGTGCATCCGCGATGTAATGTTAAGACTGGAGCCACGCGGGCAGCCGGAGCAAAAGGTTTTGTTTATTTAAAACGGGAATACTAGGATGAAAAATTCATGCTTTTGCAAAGACATTCAAAATGTTCACCCATATCAGCACTGGTAGTGAAAGAACACTAGAGATTATTATTGTTAGAAGAAGAAAAAAGGCTTTTCTTCCCAACTGGATTAGTTTGGATTGTATCAATAAGCAGAATTCTAGCTAGCATAGAAGTGCTACCGCTTATTAATGGTGTCCTCTAATGTTCTCGTATATCTCGGTATCTCAGAGTAGCACCATTACACAACGTTTAACTGTTACTAGCTGCAAGTTCAGAAAACTAGCCTGAAATAATACATTTTATAATGTCAAATATCAATTCCCCTTTAACCTTAATAGGGTTTTGCAGCACTCAACAGGCATACAGTTTTATTCAGGTTCTTCCAGCCTCACGGAGAGCGTGCAAACAGCACGGCTGAGGTTAAAGAAAGGACTGAATTATGGAATTGCTTCTGTCAAACAAATTAGCCTGCAGTGTGTGAAACATTTCAAACAATTCTGATGTGGGTTTTTTTAAGCAAAATGTGTCTTGGCATCCAATCACCCGGTCCCTCAATCAAACTGAACAGCAGAGACATCTATGGCCAGGAAGGGATGAGCAGCAGCAGCAGCATCTTGTTCCAGCTCCGTGTCAGCTCCGCTTGTGTGTGTGTGGCAGCTGGAGAATTGTTGCAGGTCTTTTCTGTAGCATTTCTTTTGTGTGGCATTAGTCAGTTTGTGTCTGTTCCCCCTCAAGCAACCAGTCTTGAAGTGTGGAGAAATTCAGAGTTGCGTTGTGTGTTGGCAGAAAAAAGCAGTCTGCAGCGTATTACTTTGTCCTAAAACTACTGTAGCTAAAGTTTCCACAGGTGCCTGTTGAGGATTGAAGTATATTTAGATGTGAGTGGGTAGACTCTTAATTACACACTGCAGCGACAGGTGATGGAGTGAAGGGGGGGGGGGGGGGGCACAAACATAGGGGTCTGATTGGCTAGGCTTATTGCAGAGGTTGCCGTGGTAACAAGATACAGCTGCCGCTATAAAAAGGGGCTAAAAAAGGTGATGGAGAGAGACTGTGTGCGTTTGGTGTGCAAATGAACGAATGACAGTCGAGAAGGAAAAAAAAGGTCATATTTTTAATTCAGTCCGTGTAATTTTGCCTCAGCTGCTGACGCACGTCCTAAATGCAGCGATCGGGTTAAGAGGAAGCGAGGTGGGCCGGTTGGCAGGTGCTATCTAACTAGCTGGGGGAACACGGCTCAATCGTGTACAGACGGATGATGGTCTGCCGACGATGTGATTATAACAATTAAGACTTCAACTGATTAAAAATAATTGCTTGTCGAAATTTCTTTCCGTCTTGTCCCGTTGGCCGTCACCGAGATATTATACGCTGCAGATAAATATTAAACATGTTCATATGTATTTTTTTCTGCAGTCTTAAATGCAGTCATAATACATGTTATTATAGTGAGTCATTTTCCTACATGTTCTCAACTCTTCAAATGTGGCAGCGTGGTCACATTCTACGCTATATTGCTGTATTATACTGGACGTTATGTCATGCTATATCCATACGTTTTTACCTTCTATTATATTTAGTATATATCTATCAAAATAAATTGCCGTTACTAAGCAACCAAAATATGCCATATGATGATGAAGTTCCGGTAATCCGGATGTTTTCATACTTCTTTTTAATCTTATCTTGACATAAATTATATGTATGTATCTATTAACATTGAACACATCGTAGTTCGGTCTGATTAGAGCCTTTGAGTGGTTGTATCTTGGTCTTTGATACTATTCTGACAGCTTTTATGTTTGTAGGAAAATGAGACAATCCCACAGAACACGTTTAAAATCGGTGTTTTATTTCCAGTGTCCTTGGGCAGGGCTCAGCGCTGTCAGGCAGTACGTCTCCACTGTTTTTAATGTCAAACACAACAGCAGGACAGAGGATGCCACGTCTCACCCGTGGCCATGGCAACCAAAGAAAAACCCCACCAGGGACAAACAATGCGGGAGGTGGTATCAGAGTTACCCGAATCACACACCTGTTGATCAGCAGTGAAGATATCAGTTCATAAAAAGGATACAGTCTGGGCCAAGAAACAAATGTTCAGGTTGATGCCATTGTTGTTGAACGCAAACAAAATGTTGATTTAATTGATGTTCCAATCCACCATCAAGTACATGTAAGGCCCTTACACATATATAAACTTCATGGAACTAAAGAATACTTGCCTTTGAATATTTCTCTCCTGCGAATATTTTGCATCAAAAAATGTGTGATACCGGCTGCTATGCTCCAAAATAGATTTGCGCAGGTACAGTAGTTGACCAACAACGGGCATCCTATTGACCGAGAGCAGCGTCCGATAGTCTGAGATAAACTGTTGTGTAGCATAAGCTAAATGCTCAGAGTGAATTTGAGTTCCCTCTGGTGAATAGTTACATCGTGTGTATGTCGAGGGCTTCTATTGTGAAAGGTAAGAAAGGAAGGAATGGATCACATGTGCTCCGCCGGTGTCACGGTTGAAAGTATAATAACAGACTTGGTTATGACCACAGCGCCTCCCCGTTGTTGTACACAGTTTGAATGCGTCTGTTCTCCACACCGTGATTGGTCGATGCCTTTATTCGCAGAGAAAAAGCTTGTTGCATAATATTTGCGTTCCATGTGAAAGTATTTAATGACGAAAAAATATATTGACATGCCATTTACTGGCACAAAGAATATATATATATTTCCCAAGCCTAAATACGCATCAATTCATCTGTCATTCTATAAACTTCAGGAGCATGTTTTAGCTATTCAGAAAGACGAAGAAAGAAACCGTACACAAGAAAATCTGAATTACAGATGCGAGTATAAGCAAGCTGGTTAGCAGGACTTAAACTAATCATTTCACTGCCCACCACACCGATGGTGTACACAGCCGGCTATCTATCCCAGGTTGTGAACTGGTTGCACTGACTGTAGCTTCACTTATGCTAAACACGTTAGCCAGTGCTATATTTAACGAACTGTGCCGCGGCGCCCCCGTTATGTAAACGGTAAGAAGAAAAGACGCGGGGCCTTTCGGGTTTCATGTTAATCAGTGTTAACAAAGCAGAGCCTTTGGGAACGCGCAGCATCCTCCCACATATGGCGACAGCCAGGTAGGTGATGGATGTGCCTTTCATTCAAATTCTCTGCCTCTGGCATTCAGAATCAGGTCAGATGAGTCACCGGCAGCACAGACCCAGAGCTCCAGTCTCCCGGCTCTCTAATCCACTCTCAGCCCGACGTGATAATGTGATCTTATGAACATCGTCTCGCGCGTTTGTCTCCTGCTCGGCCGTTTGTTCGACGCATGCGGGTTTTGTGAAGGTTGTCGTCATTATGAGGATGAAGCGGGCTGTTGACAGCATTTAATGTGACTGGCCTTAATCATTTCCCTGCCAAAAGAAAAGGAAATGAAAAAAGCTTCTGGAATAGCAATTATGTCAGCGGTCTAACTCTCTTATGGACGGAATGAGAAACTGTCTGGTCGAATTAAAAGAATTGGGCGCCTGGTGCAGATGGACCTTATTCTCGTCATATCTTTCTATTCCACGGTACATTTCAGTATTTCAAAGGTCTACATCCATAACCCTCATGGTGAAACAATCAGGAACACGCTGATTCTTTTGCTGTCACACTGTCGAGATAAATGAAGTCGAGCTCAAGCGATTAGTCGAACGATCGGTCATCAGACAATGAATCGGCAACTTTGTTGATAAATCACCTTTTGAGCCATTTCAAGCTTCTCGATTGTGATGAAATGCTTTTATTTGTTGCATACGTATGATCTTAAGATAAATATTATAAATATATACATTTTTTAGGCTGTAGGTCAGACAAGATTTTCTTTCAATTGAAAACAATTCGATTAACTGACAATGGAAATAATTATTAATTGCATCCCTTCAAAGGAGGTGAAAGGTCCCAGAATAATGTTGATAAACTCAACAGTAAAACATTCCTGGCTGTGTTTACATGGACATAAATGATCAGTTTATGAGGATTACCCCGTTTATGATCATATTCAGGATATAATGTTTACATGAGCGGAGAGAAATCGGGGTTATTCATATTCACTGTATGCAAACGCTAGTAACCCGGTTACTGGTTACTGCGTTCTCTTTGTGCGCTGTGATGTTTACAGAAACAAATCAGACATGAGACAACAGGAAATATTAAAACACTACACTGTACACTTACTACCACTTGACTACTAATTTCTTCTCCACTACTATCCCCCAAAGAGCTTACAATAACGCCTCGTCATAGTAACCTCTTTGGATCGCCGACAGCTGTCAGCTCTTGCTCAACCACACACCCTTCCTGTCAGCATAACAGCTGCCCTGTGGTAGTGACGCAACACTGCCACTACTACCTTTTTAGAGTACTTGTACGTACATTTGAGTACTTACCGATACAGAGTAACTTTATGAGTATATATTATGGGAACCATTACGTTCATCAGGTTATTGTTGCGGCTGGGTGGCTTCTTGGGCCTAACGGACGAGAGGTTGACGCCACGTTGTTCATATCAGAGTCTTTTTTGGGGGTTTAAGTGCATGAGAACATCGGACCCAATACGGGTATCCGTGTCTATTCACCCCTCGCAGAGAGCACTAAACCAACGGAAGCAACTAAAACCAAAAGTGCCGGACCAGGTTCGAACATTTTTTAACCCAAAAAAAGATTGGTTGATAAAAAGGCGAAAACTATAGACACAAACATGAATGTTGGACACGGTAAATGCTCATCCACCACCCTGACCTCCACCCTCGGGGCACACCACTTCTCGCACCGTAAACACTGGTATAATACGTAATACCTGGGGACACTAGGCTGCTTATTGTTTGCAATAATACAATTTGCATTGCCAATTCCCCCGCCCACAGTACTTCAGTAATGATCTGATCTCATTCTAAGTTAAATCCTCACACCATTCAGCTCCTCACCTCCTACCATCCACAGTAATATTTAACTCTGAGATGAACAATAGCATCGTCTGTTGCTGGCAAACACTCTCTGCGACACTCTCTGTTAATGACTCTTTGATCATGTTGTACCATCTTTCTTTGTGTGTGTGTGTGTGTGTGTGTGTCGAGGCGGTGGCCGGGTTGTCCAGTCGACCATCTCTCTGCAGCTGTCTCCCTCCCTGCATGGGCTGACCCTGACTGACACCGACCCTGCCCAGAGGCTAAACACAACACAGCAGTTTCAAATCCATCCATCCAGCACACACACACACGTGCGTACACACATGTACACACACACACACATGTACACACACACACACACACACACACAGCTTGATCTAATCTGGCCTCAGACTCGAGTTTAGGTGGTTGTGTGTGTGGATGGATGCCCACAGCTGTTGAATGATGAGGCGTACTCCATCACCTGCCCAGTCCGTCTCCTGTGAGAGAGAGGATGACAGTCCCCGAAGACACACACAGATGTCTGGGTTGTGCTGCTTACTCATGCCTCGGCGTATTTTATCTTCATCTTTCTCTCCCTGTCCCTCTCCCTTGTCCTTGTCCCTGATGTCCCTCCCTCTTGCCTGAAAAGTGTCTGCAGTGGTGGAACATTTAAAGTTGTCATGGTAATACAGTAAGTGGCATATACAGTGACTGAGATTTATGCATCACACTTCGTATTTGCTGTTTCTGTTCAAAGAAACTAATCACATGCCAGAATTCGCAGAACAAATGGGTAACTTCTCACAATTGTACCTTTGATGAAGGTTTATATAGCATATATATATATGATAATATTCAATATATAAAACACAATGCTTTGTGAATACTGTAGAATGCACAGACGTTGTCGTCCGTGGTTCCTTACACAAACATTTCGAGGCTTGTTAGAAGAATGCTCTTGTTCTGGCACACAGAGTCTTAACTGGATGTGATTGTGTCAAGGTAGCTATCCCTGTATTTATATTAAATATTAGGACATTTGGGCAATGCTGCTCATATTTAACTTGCTAAAAACGTATTTTGCTCTCCACTAACTATCTCTCAATTGATTTTCCAGAAAAAGTTAAATATCACAACCAAAACTGTGATGCAAAAAGCACTGTAATCATTACAAAGTATACACTAATAGCCAATTTGTGTTTTTCATTTGAAAACACATTTAAGTATTATTTGGAATTAATAACAAAGAAAAATGTGTTACAGTTCAGTTAGTTTCATCATGCATCACAACGGTACTCATTATGGTTCAGTGTAAAACATGATATCAAACACATCCAAAAAGAATACAGTACAGAGGGCACCGCTACCACAGGCCACAGAGATGAGGCAGAAGCCAGAATTAACCGGTTCAGTAGGCAATCTGCCCCATACTCTGATTTCTGATTCACAGCCTTTTTCTTGTCCTTTGCTGGCACCACGACGGGTGCTGGAGCGTGAAAATCATTTTAAAAAAAAGAAGAGAAGGCGTGATTACTTTCTGTTGAGTCATGATGTGGCTCACAGCTACAGATGTAGAGGTTATCCTCTACAACTACAGGGTCGACTGTCTCATATGTCCTCAATTAAAATACACGTCTCATAACTCAGGTACATCGCTACGACTCTGATTCCGACTCTGGATTTGGTCTAACGGAGATGCTGCTTTACAGCAATCATCACAGGAAAGACTGTTGCGAGTCTGCATGGCACAAGATGTGATGTATGAATGGGACGATAATTATGGAGAAGGTGGTAAGAATAGAACAGAGTCCCTCTGGGATCTGCATAGCTCTCTGTCTCTTTCCCTGTCTTTTCCTCTGTTTTGCTCACACCCACAGCACACTGAATACCATTAGCAGCGGCATCAGTGTCTGTGGTACTTGTAGCCTGCAGCCTCTCGGTTTGTTCGCGTGCGTGGGCGGCCGTGTGCGTCTGTGTGATCTCATCATTTGTTGTATTTTAGACGTAATGGGAATGAGTGAACCCTACTTAGGCAGTGCATGAACGCATCGAGCCTGAGAAGGAACCGGTCCACTGTGCACGCGCATGCTCATAATCGCTCCATCAAGGCAAAGACACACGAGAAAAAAATGTATATACAAAAATTAAAAAAAAACACATCACTTGTTAGCAGCATCAAGCCCGAGACGCGGAGCGTGTCTGTTTCATGGGGTGATGTCATAGCTCACCTGCAGAACTGTCACACAAACAAGTGCACACATCAACAAGAGAGCAGTAGGAAAGCAGAGCGGTGCGGTTAACAGGAGCCGGTCGAACGTTCTGCTGAGTGGTAATGAGCTGCGAATCCACAGACTACGGAGGCTGAGAAGATAGCAGCATTAACACATAGAAGGCTCGCACAGCGGCACAGGCTGTGCTCAAACTGGCAGACCGAACCTGAGCTTTTGGCAAATCCATGTTGGATTCGAGCTGCTTTTATTAAAGCTACATTCTCTCCGCTCACTATTAATGTTTTGATAATAAACTCGGAAGCGTGGAGAGTTTTTATGATGCTCAGTTCTTGTATAATGGATGTCTGTGTGTGGGGGGCACTTTATGGTGTCACACAACTTGCAGGTCTGACTCACAACACTAAAACCATGTTTCCTGGGGGCTTGGGATAAAATGTTATAACAATATTATTATACTCATATTAGAGCTGCAAGGTTTATATTTGGTCTATATACTAAATGAAATGTGACAAAACAACAACAATGCTTGTTAAAATGATTAATTATTTAGACGTTTATTTCCTGTATTGGATAGTAAAAAGATCAATCTAGTTTGTTTACCTGATGGCCGGTGCAGGAAAACACATCTTCTTTGCTGGCTGATTGGGAAAATCTGTCCCCTACCAGAAGAAGCAATATATAAAATAGTTCTACTCTTGTCCTGCTGATACTGTTTACACGTCTTTCGGGACTCCCTATAAACTTGGTATTCCGCCCAGGCGCGGTACCTTAAGTACCTTTTTCGCTCCTTGTACTGCTGGCACGGCTGCAACAGCAAACAAGACCTCCCTGCAGAATTACCAAAGACTTCCCGACTGCTGATAAATTGCCAAATTAACCATCATGACGTTCTACTGAAAAATAAAGATGTAGATCTATTAAACGTTGAACCCAAAGAGCAAAGATTAACTTTACAGTCCACATATGTTAGGGTTAAATAATCTAACGTTAGGGTAAAGCAATTTAACGTTAACATTCTTAGCAGACCGTTAACGTTACCAAAACACATTTACTGTTTACAAAGTAAAACAGTTTACGTAAAGTTAGCTGGTTAACAGTTAGCTCACGTTAGTTAGCCAGTAAATGGCTTCCGATATTTTCATGGCCCATGAGACGCGGCACATGTTTAATGTTTGCATGACTGGACAGTGCAAATTAAACGTCGTAACCTACAATATTTGGTCAAAACTAACACACTCAAAGCTGGAGGAAGCGCACACTGCTACGCCCAGCCGGGTGAAATAGTTTTTAGACAGTGGCCTCGTCTTTTCTTCTACTTTCCTCTGTCCACCCTTCACGCCACTGAAAAACCAGGATGTGTAAAACCACCCTATATTCGTTCTTTACGTTCTAACTAAGCCCTGATTGAATGACTTCTGCAAAGAACAAGAGCTTTTCTACTGTGATGCCTGCTTGTAATTAAATTGAACTCTCAGTCTGAAGCTGCTGTGAGCGCACTGTTTAATAACCACTCCCGGCAACGATTTCAGCATGGAGAGAACATTTTAAAAGGCTCTACTCAGCGACGGCTGTGTGATGCAGATAGTTTGCTTTTGGATTTAGCATTATTGAACATTCATTAAATTCATTCAATGAATCCGAGAGCCGTGTGAAGGTGATTACCTTTCATTTCCCAGGATCCGTTTTTGATAATAATAATAACTTTAATTTTGTGAATACAAACTTTGTAGGTTTCCTCCAAACTGAGCACAAAGTTGTTGGTTGCATCGTGGGAGTTATCTGTGTACAAGGAAATTTGGAGTAGTAAACATGACCGATGATGTTAAAGGGTATAACAATATAATGTATGTAAAGGTCCTTTAAAAAAACGTTTTTCAATCAGTACTTAGCATGTTATACAAGTATATCGTACATTAATAGAAATAAAAATAAATAAATAGAATGTTAAATAGCGAGCAACAGAATCCGACAAAAACTATGATTGTACCTATGTCCCTGTGTTGTATTGTATTTTATATATTGTTGTTGTATTTGTGTTTGTTGCTTTATGGACTCATGAGTCTGGAATAAAATAAATATATATGACATTACAGTCGTTTATGAAACAAACATTTCTGTTTGTGATGGTTGGAAAGAACAGCTCTCATACTACCAGTTGCAATTGGTTCCTGTTGTGTATTTACCATCCCTGCTAGCTGCGATCCCGTCAGCAAGAGTCTTTGCCATCGTTAGTAACGCTTTCCTCAGGATGTCACGACTTTTCTTTAGCAATCCTTAATGTCCTCGGCACAAATATAATTGTTTTTTTAAGCGGTCCATAATGAGGCAGCGAGACAATATCAACCTCTAGCATCAGTTAGCATCAGAGTGGTCAACGGATGGCACAGCTGGCTGCAGCTGCTTCGCTGATTGAGTCGGGCAGAAGTTGTGGAAGCGATTTGAAAACAGAGAGCAGTGAGGCAGCAGAATGTTTCCACTCTGTGCGATTCAGGTTTAGGTTTGTCAGCTCCTTTGGGCGTCGCGGCACCCATATCAACACTATAATTTAATTTGGACAAATAGGGTGAATCTACAGCTCCACAGTTACTGAAGCTGTGATGCTCTCTTTTGTTGCAGCCCTGCTATTTGATTTGGCCGATTACAGCCTGGGGCTGCGCAATTATAGATTAATGGGTTTAAACCCTCAAAGTTGGAAGCATGTTTTTTTAAAAGCTCTGGGCAAGCATATTTATTTTGTGAGCCACTATGGCAGATCTATTGGTTTTGCAGCTATTCAAAATGATGACTAGCATTAAGGTTTGTATGCTGTACTGTACACCTAGCCAGGCTGGACTGCCTCAGATGCTGCAACGTGCAGTAGAAACAAAAAATAATAATAATATAAGGACCGAAAATGATTGAAATTACTGTAAGGCACGAAGAGGCACAGAGAAAGCAAGATCAGCATTTGTGGAGAATGAGCCCTATTGATTGGACATAAACCACCAGTCAGAGAAGCCATTGGTTTAAAAGAAGGAACGCTGAGTCGCAGGTTTTCAAGCAGTCAGCCGCTCAGGGTAAATAGGGGTCAGAGAGCTGTGTGGATGAAGAGATATTTTGGGTAATGGTCTGCCATACCCCAGTGAGTTATAACGACCACTTTGGTAAGTTGCACTTTCTACGACCATCCATCTAATGGCAGTCAAATGTGTTAAATAATTATGACATTCTGAGGTCGTGGTTCTGATCTCCATCCACAGCGGGAGGTTTTTAGTAGTATAGTAGAATAAAATATGTTAAATATGCCAGATAACCGCTCGCTCTACATTATCCCATACATTATTACATGGCTTGACTAATGAATTGCCGAAACCATTGTGTATCCATGGTAACGGGAGATAAAGTTTGACTATTCTATTGCAGTTTTTAATTTCCCACATGTTAAATCGTATCAGCAGAATATATTAAATCCTCTCTGTTTTATAATGCAAGTGTCCAGTCATTCACTGATAGCTATTTATATTCATGCCATTGTTGTGTGCCGTCACTGTTTGCTGTTATAATGTCCCAAATATCCCCGTAGGGATCCGTTTCATCTTATCTTAATAGAAAGACAGACCGAGGGCTGGGTGAAGTCGTAGTGAGCACCGCTGTTGTTTGGATGTCCTTTAGGTGGAAGGAAGGACAGACAGATAAACAGAGATATGGACGTGAAGGAGAGTTAAACAGGCCAGCCAATTCTAGAAAGAGACAGAATGGGCATGGGATTTGGTAAAAGGAAGAAAGAACAGAAGGACAAAGCAAGTAAGAACTGAAAAAAGGGGAAATAGTCAGCTTCAATCCATTTGGATGTACAATCTGAATTATGGGTTTATATGGATATATATCCAAATCAGTCTAATTGGGTAGGGTCCTGTTATATTGCGGCTAGTCTCTGGCCTGTGTGTCAATATTTCTCATGCCCCAGTGAATCAAATAGTCGTGATAACCCTTATGATGAAACTGGGGGTGAGACGGTTTAACGGTTTAAGTGCAGAGACAATGTGTCGCCCTTTTTCCCTTTTTGACCACAGCTGCTTGTTAAAAGGCAGTAAGCCATCATGCTGACAGTGTGGCTGTCCGCTCCCTGTTTGGATCCGCTCAGGTGAGTCTTCTTTTGAATCGGGTCCAATAATCCTCGAGTTCTTTCAAATCTCCAGTTTGAAAATGAATTCACGAACATTGGATTCAGACCTTTTCCGTGGTTCCAATTCATCAAGACAAAGTGGACGGTTAGATAGCCTTGAAGAGCAGAGGTAATGATGATACATCCCATATGTGATGAAAGCAGTCAAAGAGCACTGTTTTTTTCATCGGAAAGTACCACGACTCAGCAAAAGTTGTTCCTTTGCTATTTGCCCGTATTTACATGAAGATGTCACATAATATCATTCAGACGGAGGAAAAAAGGCCGCAAAACGTTATTGCCGTGGTCGTGCTGCAATATCAATAGCAGTATCTTTTTTTTTGAGGCGTGTAAGATAGCGGCCCCAAATTCCTGGTGCCATCGGCAGGCCGCAATCTTTGTGAATGAGCCTGTAAGTGTTTGCTAAATAAATGAGTCCGCTTTAGAATGTGGCAGCAAAGGCCACACTCTCCGTCCAATATACAACTGGTTTTACAATCTAAATAGTTACTGGGCTATAAAACGCATCATCTTAGGATCGAAGTATATTTGAAAGGTCGACTGCCGAACAGTTGAAAGAAAGCAAATGAAGGCGGTGGACTCCGCTGAGTGGACTCTGCTGAGAAGAATGTAACGACAGTGCTCCGGCTTGCTCAGCAGATGCCTAATGTGGAAGCCACTGCCTGTCGCTGCAGTCGTTCCTCTGAGCCTTGTAAAGCCATCCGAATGATACTCTTGATGACGGTAAAAAAAGAGGGTTAACTGCTCGTGAGAGAAAGAGAACCCAGTGAGTACACAGGTCCCTGGTGGCCATGGAGACTCACACTGCTGCCAAGTTAAGGAGGGAAAGTCGAAGCAGACCTCAGACTCCAACATCCTGATGTGCGTTCACTGCCAAAGTCTGCCAAAAAAGCTCATTTTTCTAGTTAAATGTGTGGGCTGGTGTCAAGTTGGGAGGTTTTCAAACTAAATCGTCTCGATGGCTGATTCACATATTTACCCTTTTAAACAGGTATTGCCAGTTAAAACCGGTGTGTTACTTTGGGGTATTCAAACACCAACATGCATTAAGAGCATACTAGTATGATCTATGTGCCCGTTGACTATATGGGGGGTTAAGGTACATCCAGGCACGTTCCTTACGCTGAAATAAGCCGCAATAAATGAAGGCAGAAGTTTGATTAGTTGGATGCAAAATGAAATGGTTGAGGAGAGCAAAGTTTTTTTCCGCCGACTAAATGCACCCGCCTGAAAAAAAATGCATGATGTTTCTTTCCTTTTTCCACATTTGGGGTGCTTTTGATTTTTCTTTTATTCTCCTAATTGTATTCATCATTTTCACAATGCAGGAAGCCAGAACACTGTCTTTCCTTAGTGTTCTGTGACAAAGGGAACGAGTGAATGATGTGTCTTGGAAGAGGCTTTTTAAATCTGTATGAGTGATATCAGAAATATGCCAGCAAGATATGAGCAAATATTGTATCACAAGCTTATTAAATGAGAGAAAAGGGCCTCTTATATATACTGTATGCGTTCTGTTTTTTTTCTCGAAATTGGGTCAGATGGCATCGATGCGACGCTAAACACACTGTACCAACAACCTAAAATCAGTTGCATGGATTGGTAATGAAACAACCTTTTTCTTGTTCACGAGCGGCACTCGTGCGGGAAGCAGAAGCGGTCCAACACTCTACTGTTTCCGTTACGACCCCACCGACGTGGACGTGTTGTACATCCACCAGCGCGACTCTGCACAGCTGCTGTAGCTCGCAAGCGGCTGCCTTCCAATATGGCCACCAGAAGGACTGTTACATCACCTGAAAGCCCTCGCCGTTAAACAAGCGAGGCTTGTTGCAGGCAATTTGTGGCAAAGCGATGATGTGTTACATACTGCTGGTCCATCATGGCCCCTATAAGTGAAGGGGAAGAGAAAGAAATCCTGTTCTTTTAGTGCTTTAGTTAAGAACAAGCTGAAACCTCACGGCGAGCGAAGACGCATTCCTCCTCTCTGCCGGACAGCCGTGAACACAGAGAGCGAGGACGTTACAGGGGGAGTGGAGAAAGAAGAGCAGGAAGGTGTAAAACACCTGAGGCTTCCTTTCGGAGGAAGACACAAATGATGATAAGATGAGCGCCTTGTCTCTTCCCGCGTGCCTGACGCTATATAAACCAGCCTTTTCTCTCCAGTGACCAGAGGCGTCTTTTCTGCACTAATGGATTGAATGCAATTAAGAAAATAAGCACAAAGAGGCACGTAGAAAAACAGTCTGCAAAATGAATACATTACTCACTGAATGTTAAGTTCAAGGTCTGATGAATTCGATGGAAGGACAATGGTGATAACTTTGGATTAAAGCCAGTTGTGTTCCCAACAGTGATACAATTAATGTCAAGCCTGTTGCTGCAACGAGTAAAGCAGCAATGTGGCTGTCCGAAAAAAAAGGCTGAGGAGACATTCGAGGTCAAACAATAAGAGTGACACATCAAATCGTCCTCCATACACACGGTGCTTGAGAAGAGTATGCCCCCCCCCCCCATCTCTCCCTGTCTGACTGTGTGTTTCATTGTAAGTGTGAGAGAGCGTGAGCGTATCTTAATGAAATCTGACGGTGAATTGTGACAATCAGTGGAGGAGCATCCTGCAGAGGTTAATAGATCTATGGCTGGCGGCCACACACACACACACACACACACACACACACACACACACACACACACACACACATCTCCTCTGTGTTTTTATTCTCCTATACTTCACAGCTTTTAATGAGATGTCACTCACCATGTCTCTTTTACGCCTCTCGCACACAGCCGATGCTCGTTCCGACATTCTCTGTACGATAACTGAATCAGCCCTCGTCCTCACGGAGAAAGCAACATCTCCACAGCTAATTTGCAGTAAACCGCTTCTAATCGGTGCCTCGGGAGCATGCTTAAAACATTTTTTTTGTTTAATTAAGAGGATATTATCAAGGTTATAATAAGCTAGGCCTCCCTTTGTTGGCCAAATTTAGACTAGCGTTGTTGTAACAACCGTAGCAGATGGAGAGGTGATTATTAGCAATAGCAGCACGTTTTATTTGGACTAATAATAATAAGGGTAATAATAGTAACAGTTAAAATTGTTTTTCACTCTAACAGGAGGACAGTTCACATCAATTCTTTTGGGGATATTTTAATACTTAATTTGTTTGATAGCTTTGTCAGAAATATTGTGTTTGTTAAAGAAGGGAATTAAACATCTGTAGCTTTGGTTTTGAATTAGCAGCATCAGCATTTAAAATCCCACTCAATCAGCCTTCCTCTATTTCCAAGACTGGACTCATGTTGCTCAGACCATCTGCGGTCTAACCCCGCCCAAGCGACACAGATCACTGCACTACCACCCCAGGATTATGGCATCAACGGACACACACACACACACACACACACACACACACACACACACGTCGCAGCTTGGCTTTAATATTGCTGCCAAGCGATGACAGCGTATTTGTGTGTGTTTTCAGCTGTATTTTCAGCTATTACTTGATGTGACTCGATGAACCAGTCTGGTACAGCCTTACTCACATTTCTGCCAATAACAATCCGATGTTGCCAATTATTATTATAATAATAAAAGGAAATACTGTGGCGTTTGTTTGTGTTTTACAAAGGGTTTAACCTGCGCCAGGCCATACAACAATGACAGCAATCATATCATATCGATACAGGGTTAGTAGTATACAGTTGTTAAAAAGTTTATTTTGAAATAAGTATATTTTGTTTTTAATGCTGACTGGTATTGGATTGGTACTCAGTTTTTCAATCTTTAAGTTTCGGTATCCAAATTGGTATTGGGATGGAAAAATTGTTTATCGGAACATCTCTAGTCTACTGATTTTGTACACCTAAATATTGGTATAATTGATTGCCCAGTCTTCAGCTAAATATCATAAAATATTAACATACATTCAGAAATGTTAAGGAGCAGGCAGGAGAATATTAGTAGGTGATATCGTGGTAAAAATGAGTTTTTCAAATGTGCCCGTCAGCGTTTGAATACAATTTCGTAGAATTCTTTATGTATGATGCTGTGGTTTGTTCCACAGCACTACAAAATATGACTGTAAACACACACACACACACACACACACGCACACACACACACAGTACAGTATTTCACTATCTCTTTCTCTTCCAATCCCTTCGTCCAGAAATACATGGAGAGCTCAGAGGTCTATTTCTGACTCACTTTGACACTGAAGTCAGTCAGGCATTGCTGATGACATGCCCGCTTACACACACACACAAACACACACAACACACACACACACCCGAGGCTAAGTAATAGATTTGTTTAAAGGCATTCTCCTGACAATGCAAAATGACATGCTGCCCGCCCTGTTTCCCAGCATTCCCTCTGACAACAACCAGAAGCTTCGGTCCTGATTCACTGTGGACAGGCTACAAAATCAGGCAACAAAATAAAAAAATAAAAAAAATAAAAAATATATACACATATCTATATATATATCTATATTATATATAGATATATATAATATATCTATATATATTATATAGATATATACAGTATATAATATATATACATATCCCCCATCAATTTCTTACAAGCCATTACCCTGAATTATAATTTATATAAAACGTGTTGCCATAGCCCTACATTGCCTTCTTTCTGAAAGAGGCACTACAATAAAAAGGCAAAACCATCAAAGGGTATAACTTGTGGAATACTTTCCAAAAGAAAATGATGACAGCAAAATCCTTGCAGAGCCTGAACTACACAAAGGGCCGGAAAACTGCAAGAAGTCTTAAATGACAGTGGCAGCAAACAAGTCTTGCATCAGAAATCACGAAATTTAATGCCACAGGAGAATAGCAATCAATGACTGATTTACTGACAGAGCATGAAGCCCCTGCAAAAGCCAGGGGAGCCAATGGTTGAGTGCAAGCTGAACTGACAGCGACACAGCACACTGTGCTTTTGTATCAGTGCATTACTAAAGAGCAGATAATAATCAGAAATCAGAAGATTCAGAAAGGAAGGGGTCAGTCAAAATTGGCACAAATGTAAGGAAAATGAGGTTGTTCGGTTTACAACGTCGGTGGGAAACGCACATTGCACGAGCGAGTCTTTGGTTTCTCCCCCAGAACATGTTGAGAGGAAAAAAAACTAAATAAACTTGATTTCTTGCATTCTGGGTAATTGTTCTGCTTCAGTTTATGGAAGAAATTAGATTTTTTTTTTGTGTAAAGGAAAACAGAAAAAACAAGGGGCTAGATGACAATTAAAATATAATACTATAAATGGTATATAATGCAGCAAGGCTCTCAGACACTTTCAAATATTTATTTTGCCTATAGATTTACTTCTCTCATTGTAATATTGCACCATATTGTGAGTGTAAAGTTGCAAAATATCCAGAAAATAAATCAACCTGCACTCTATAACCGAAACTGAACAGGCGTATATGTCATCGTCGTGAGGCTTATTGTCCAGACCAATGTTAACGTCACCTCTTCGGAGGCCAAATCCTCTTCATCACAAACATTCAAACCCCACGGAGCACAGAGAGGTATGCATGCTACGGATCACAGCTGATCACAGTAGCGCCATGTTATAGGAAACAAGGATAACATTAAATGACATTAAAGAAGGGCACAACAAAGCGTTAAGCGTTTCCAATGATATCCCCCTAGACCGTGCATATAGTTCATCATCATATAGTTGTCATGTGTCTACTCGTTACCGTGGACTGGAGACACAAAGCCCGCCTTCTCCAGTCACCTCCCCACCACAGATAGCCATCTCGTTTCTGCCATTCTGATGCAGAGAGGCAGCGGGCCGAGGTCCCCGACCTCCTCAAGCTGGCCGCGGTCACGATGATCACACCAGCGCATTTCTCGACAAGCAATTCTATCCTCCCAAAAAAACGTTGGATGGGACGTCCATGTGCAGATGTGAGCCCCTTGAGCAAAGGAACAGGACGTTCAGCGAGTCGTTGGGTGTCCAAACTTTAAAAGGGAAGCGATCTCACAGTAAGAACATAGAAAGACACTCGGGATTAAAGTAGGCCAGTCGGAGCACGAGATGAAAAATTCAGATGCCTCGATAACTCTCGAGCCAATCCCGAGACAGAGCAGGCTGGAAATCAGTCGGCGAGCTGCTCGGAGAGGTCTGGAGGTTGCCATTTATTCCTGAATGCCGCTCGTCGCCCCACAGAGATCAGCGGTCAGCGTGAGCAGATGGCCCCGCGTGCCGTTATTGTGGGGTTTAACACAGCGAGGGGATATACAAGGCTCGAATGTGGCGCCCGTGGGAATCACGTGACTTCACACGCGAAAACACCATCCCCTGTTAGTTCAGTTATGAACCCCCGGTTCACCTCCGCTTTGACCTGATAATATTAAAGTAAATGTAATATTGTATTGTTATTTTGAATGAAGCTGATGAAACGTGACTTTTCTTCTGCAACTTTATGCTTGACATACATATTTTCCCTTCAATGGGTTCCTCAATGATTCATTGGATTTAAGACACAGCCAAGTATCACACACTGTGTCCAACTGCAACTCAGTAATCAGTGATGCAATCGTCCGATTGCCGAACAAATCTAATTCGCAACCACACGAAATGCCCCTGAAACTGGCCCCGAACGGAGACATCGCACTCTCTGCACAGCTTCACAGCACTGCACGATGCAGTCCAACGTTAATATTTCATAATTCACAATGTCATACACGTAATCCTTGTCAGAGGGTTGCAAAATGCTGCTGCATGCTTTGGATTTAGAGAACGGACCTGAAATGTGAAAGAAATGCATTGCACATTCATAATGCATATTTAGCACAGCTGATGAGGCAATGTTTTGTGCATAATTATTCCCTCCCAACAATGATTTGGGTCATTTTTTGGGGCGGTGTTTGACATTGTTCTGTGCCCATTTGGTAATTTGCAGGTCAAAATACATCAAGATCTAAAATGTGTCTGGAACAAAACTATTTTTAGCACAGAGGCAAATTCATTTAAATGCTGATGAACCAACAGTGATGCGTTACCTTGACATATTCATATGTTTTAATTTTCAGAAAACTATTCAAGCAAATGTTACCAAGTGTTAACCCAGAGTTCAGCCAAAGTTAAAGAGGCTTTAATTACTATTCCACTTTGCCAACCTGCCACCCTGAAACCTGAGATTTCAAGCAGAGAAATCACAAAATCGATGCAAAAAAACTGTTAATTTAAAGTAATAACTCAAAAGGTGAAAGCTTAGACGTTTCCAGATTATAGACAGCTAAATAATGGGGCGGGGGGGGCTCAAGGCATTTGCGCATGACTGCATGAAACTCTGGTTTCGTAGATAACAAGATAACAAGAAAGTATAGAGTATGTAATATCCTTGGAGTTTATTGTCAAAAATAGGTGAACAGGATGTTATTATGTGGAGAATTATCGAAGTTGAAAAGGCTTCTTTATCATTTCAATGGGACTTTAAGGAGCCCCACACCGCACAGAGGCCTGGCACACACACCTATAGCCTGTGAGGCTGCTGAATTATGATTCTTTCCAGCCTCCATTTCCTCAGTGACAAAGAGAAATGTTGCAGAGCACAATTCTTATGTCAGTGTAAAATCCTTGGGAGTACACAACCAACAAACTGAGGAGTCGAAGCCTTCGGCAGCAAAGAGGAGACCTCCAGTTCGATGATAATGACACACTGGAGCCACAGACGTATACTTTGACCCCAGGTGAATGTGGTAGGAAGGGTGCTGCTCTGCGTTACAAGTTTCAACACTGTCATTTTGGCAAGTGAGAGATGAAAGCACTGCTCCTCGGGGCAAAAAAACAAAACACTTTTGAAATGCCCTTGAAAGCCGAGTCGGTGTGGATATATCACATCCTGTATAGTCAGCTGGGTCAAAGCAAATCAAATGTTAAACCGAAATAACTCTAATAACGCTAATGAGCTCCTGGATCTAATATATCAACAGTGCACGTTTTCCCCTAAAACTACATACTGTATGAATAAATATTTAAGAGTAATGTACATTAAAAGGGAGTTTCCTATACACACACACACACACACACACACACACACACACACACACGCACACACACGCACACACACACAGGCAAAAACAGCAATTGGTGAAATGCAACATTCTAAATAAGCAGACCAGCAGGAGCAAAGGGAATTGTGTAGACAGCAACGATCTGATGATGCCACATGTCTTACTTTCAATCTGTGTCTCATTTCCAAGTATACTGCTTGTCATCGGGAAATATCAAAGTTTTGGAGGAAGTGCCTTATGTAGCTGCATGAGCATTTATAAAGCCCCCCCCCCATCCCCTCCCCCGGAACCACATTAACATGACGAGTGAAACAAAATGCAGCACAGTCTCTGATGCTACAGGTGACTAATGACGGATCCCATTGTAGTCGTGGCTAATGACCCCGATATTGATGGATGCAGCTCCCGTGCACCTCGCGAGCGCGCGCGCGCCGTTCTTTCGCGTAAGAACAGAAATCTTCTCCGAACTCCGTTGCTGGATTTCACCGTTTTAGGCTTCTTTGCCGTTTTTTAATTATTATTAAATGCGTCTCTTTTATATATATATATATATATATATATATATATATATATATATATATATATATATATATATATATATATATATATATATAATTATAATAATTATAATTCGGTGTGCCAATTTAAATGCCAAGCGACGTGCGTTTGAATTAAAAGCCACGAGTCACCTCGTATTCCCAAACACCCCCTCACAGCCCCCCAAAAACGGGTTTAGTTCGCAGTGTGAATCAATTGTAAAAGAGCCATTTGTTCTTATCTAGAAAACGAGTGATACTTGTTTACGACCACCGAATATACAGTTTTTTAAATTCTGAAATTAATCATAATATCGTCACGCCCGTTAGAAACGTCCACCAGTAAGAGACCAGACCATTACTAAATGGGTATAATCTCAAACAGAGTTTGGTGCCCGGTTCTCACAAGAGCGTCACCGGGTCCAACCGAAGGATCGATCCACCGCTCGGGGAGCGTGGGGCGCAGGCCCCGCATCGACACTCCTTACCTTTGTTAGCTGTGCTATCTTCTTGCTCATCTTCAGGTGCAGGTCTTGGGTATATTCCATGGTGATGCCGGTCTGGAAGGACATGGTGGTCGCCGTGGATGAGCTAAATTTCCCCTGACCGGTAGGGCAGTAATACTGCTGCCAAGCCGACCCGGACGCCATCTTCACGATGATGCTCCAGATGCTTAAAGAGAGATGTGGGGCTGTGATAATGAACTGGACGGTGCGCGGGGGAGACGGTGGAGTGGACCGGGACAGTGTCGGATTCTTTTTTTGTCGCGACACAGCAGAATTAATTAAATATATGAAGCCTTTTTAGCCCAGAGACTGTTACCGATTGGTTTCATTTTTGCTCGGGTCCGGGATACTAGTACACCGAAGGATGAATTGTGTGATTGTTTTGGGTTTAAGCTCCAGAAAACTTAGCTTCAACCATCTTGTCCGTTCAACGAGATGTGTCCGTTTTCAGCCGTGCGAGGAGCGGGTCCGGTCGGCTGTCACCTGGCGCTGATGTCGGGCAGCTGGCTGGCTCCCGGTCGGTCACCTTGATGCCTCAACGGGAGCCGTTAAGAGTGTTTCTTCCGCGGCGCATTCCGGCTACATTGACCGAGAGCGTGTAGAGATTGAAGGTGCGCGCGCGTGCGTGCGTGCGTCCGTGTGTGCGCGTGTGAGAGTGTGTGTGTAGGACAGGCTCAGCGGTTGGTTGCCGCTCCTCTGTTGCCATGGATCACCTCAACAGTTTATGCTGCATTCACGTAGGATGGGAGCAGCGCTGCGTTCAGGTGCTGTCGGAAAACTTGATATCAACACAAAAAAACGGACGCGTGAGCGTACATGAGAGATCCGGCATACGTGCCGACAGTGAGACGTGACGTTCAAGCGGGTTGGGTGACGTTGTTGTTTGCCAATGCCGTGATTTGCATTTTAAAATCATCGCACTTTGAACTCGTGCACGTAGTTGTTTTAGGTGCACACACAATAGTAGTACTACACAACCTCACGTTTCTTCAACAACTGAGAAAAATACAAACACAGAACTATTATATACAGTGTAAGTTCAAGTCACCAGCTGAACTTATATTGCGTGTATTAGTGAGCTGTCCATCATGTGTGTGTGTGTGTGTGTGTGTGTGTGAAAAAGTGAGATAAAATATAAAATGTCGTAAAATGTCACCCGTGACAAATTATTTTAATTGTATGAGCATACGCTCATCAGTCACTGAATAATTATTGTGTTGTTAAAAAACCCAATAAACAAAGTAAAACAATTATCCAGCACAAAGGACCTATTAGGAACATGTTTTGGTTTCAAATAAAATGTTAAAATCAAGAAAGTAGTGAAGCATTTAATTGACTTAGACACGGGGCTCACTTCTCAAAGATTTATTTTCTGGTATCCCTCCCTTTCTAGAGATGCCACGGTTGTCACAGCTGTCATATTGTAGTAGAAAATGAACCGGGGGAAGTTAGATTTTACACCTAATAGTGCTGGGGTGTTGACAAGATTTTTTTGTCCAGTATCACAGATAAAGTACTTAACAGTAAAGCTGTTTCTCATGCTCAAGTTGACTGGCAATCATTCAGCTGTATATGTATTTCACAAATCAATATTGGTTATCGCCTTCATCCTTTGTCTACGGATTCATTTTAACATGGATTCGTTGTAAGATGTCTTCATCTTAAATGACCAATATTCACAGTTGGGTAACCTAAGCTTCACAATAAGTATACTAAATATAAATATATTGTATTGGATGAGTTGGAATCTACTTTAGACTGTTACAACGAAGAAGAAGAAGAAGAAGAAGAAGAAGAAGAAGAAGAAAGTGTCATTAGGTCACTGAACTCAAATTGGTGCCAAGCCGGTAGTAATCAACATGAATTTGATTTTAATAGAGCATCTTTGTTATCAATAACTGTGCCATGGCTACAGGTATCCTGGACCTGAACCATCCAACACCACTGTACTTTTGTCTGTGACATCAATGCAACTACTTCAGAATGTTTTCACATAAATTATAATAATAATTTAATAAACATTTTGCGATCAAAGTTTTTGCTTAACTGTTCCGTAATGAGCAGTCAGGGTCCCTTCATGTTACGTAGGAAAGATGATATATGAGCTTCCAATCTGGTGCTGTTCTCCTCAGCTGGCACGGCATTGTATGTTTTCATAAAGATTAAAACCTCGCCCCCCATCTGCTGCTCAAATGAATGTTAACATTCACTGTGCCACTTCCGGTTTAGAGATTATAAAACCAATGTTTTAACCAAATGTTAAAATGGTCTTCTAAAAAATATTAAATTCTTATTCTTCTAAAAAATAAATAAATAGTATTTTCAACATAAAAGTAAGTTTGTATAAATAAAAATAAACCCATAGAAACAAAAGAAATCTGTAACAGATTTCCTATTTCCTCTTTTCTCACACTTCTTCCGTTGGAACATGAATGCACCAAGTTGAACTTTAGTGATGTCACTTCATCTATGAAAGCTTCACTGAAGTGAAATTAAATATTTAAAGTGACTGGAACGACAGCTGCAGGCAGTACCACACATAGTCATTTGGATGACGCAAATAGTTTTGTTTAGATGTTTTTTTATGCTTCCACATGATTTGTGCAACAGTGTGGGTGTTTACTGCATGTGTGTCTGCGTTTGTGAACGGAAATGTGTTAGAATTTCACCAATGAAGGTTTCAAAATTCCTGAGTGTGTGCATCGATCATAATGTAGAAACAGTTCACAGACAACCATCATTATAATCAGGACCGTATGTTTGTGTAAAAGGACATGAAACATCTTTCCATCCATTAATATTAGTGTGTGACTATAGGCTGTCTAATTTAATTGCCACTGCACACATGTACATCATTCTATCTGTTAAGTTTTATTATTATAGTCTATTTCTTTACGAGATCCAAATATAGAATTATAGTGTATAACTTACACAGAGGTTAGCTGACATGATCAAGCCTAAATAAATTGAAAACTGCACAGCCTCGAGCATTTGTTAGAAACCCCTTGCCCAATTGTTATTTTCTTGTCATATATTATCATACCTGTAATTGGGCACTGCGGATGTATTTCTATTTCCTCTTTTTTTTGGTGCCATTCCAAAAATAAAAACACAAGATAAAAGTGTAAAGAATGACTTAAAGAAGGTGTTGCCCTTACGCAAGTTGTAATATTTTGCTTGTGTGGCTCACCACTTCATTCTTATAGGCTATCATAACTTATCCCAGCTTTCGACGGGTCATATATTATCATACCTGTAATTGGGCACTGCGGATGTTATTTCTATTTCCTCTTTTTTTTGGTGCCATTCCAAAAATAAAAACACAAGATAAAAGTGTAAAGAATGACTTAAAGAAGGTGTTGCCCTTACGCAAGTTGTAATATTTTGCTTGTGTGGCTCACCACTTCATTCTTATAGGCTATCATAACTTATCCCAGCTTTCGACGGGTTCAGCCTTCACCGACCCGGTCCCACCAACTCATGGAGCTAACGTTGACTAAATTAGCTAGCTAGCTACAGCTGATCTAATTTCAGCCCACTGCTTCAAAAATTACTAACGATTTTGAGTGGTAAATCTGCCCGGTTATCATTATGGACTGTATTTGTGCAGAAAGCTTGAAAGGAGTAGCAAGCCACAGTAGCTAAAAGGGGACTAGCAAAAGGTCAGTTTGTCAAAGGTTCATTACATTACATTACATGTCATTTAGCTGACGCTTTTATCCAAAGCGACTTACAATCATGTTACATTCATACACTGTAGACACAGCTACAGGGAACAATTCAGGGTTAAGTGTCTTGCTCAAGGACACATCGACTAGGGCGGGGATTGGACCACCAACCCCCTGATTGAAAGACGGACCTGCTAACCACTGACCCACAGGTTCGCAATGTGAGGAGAATAACAAGTACGAGCACACACATGCTGTATACACACACTTCATAATCAATGTTGTTCACTGAAGCTTGAAGCCAACAGGTGAATTAATTTTGGTCTCGACTTTGTCTCTTCGTGGGTCAATAAGTCCATAAACCGTTGAGGACAGTGAGAACTTACTGGCTGTGCTACACATTGCCATGAACACAAACAGATGCACACGTTTGATACGTCTCGTTATTGGAGAAAGCAACAGTAAGTATTCACAGAGTGAGATATGAGGTTAAACAAGGAAGAGTCTCAAGGTCCATCAATAAAGGAATTAGGCTACCAGGTGCTAAAACTATTTCTTAAGGCAAACAAGCTTATCACACAGGCACAGTTGTTGGTTTATGTGCATCTACCCACCAGAGGGGCAGTGAGCATCAATAAGCTCTGACAAATCACCCCCATCTACAACCATTTACCACCAACACAGACAAAGCCTCAGCTAATAAATAGAATAAAACATTCAGCGACAAAGTGAAGCAAAAGCTGATGACTATCAACATGTTTTCTGGTCAGGATGATATACTGCTGTAAACGATCATTATAGACTCTTCCTGAATGTCCCTTGATGTCTTTTTTTTTTTATAGGTCTTCACTGGAAGAACTTATCATTTTGTTGATCCCTTGACTTTTCATCTAGTGCCCCTAAGAGGCCTCTTTCAACTTGTCCTATTAAAGGATGCCTCTTATTATGAGCATGCCAACATGCTAATGTGTGTTTAGAGAGTATTACTGCCTCATGGAGAAAACAGTTCGATATTTTGCTAAAGGAGGATTCCATTTTTCATTTCTGTGTGTAAAGTGCAAAGATGGAGCCAGGAAGCGATTAGCTTAGCTTAGCATAAAGACTGGATTTGGCCAAAGTAAATAAAAGGCACCTACCAACACCCCTGAAGCTCACACAAAATAAAAAGCTAGTCCTTTATGGAGCGTAAAAGGTTGTTGTGTAACTGTAGTGGTCCTGCGAGGCTGCGCTGTTCATTACACAACCGTTAGCATATTAGCATGATTACGGTAAGCAGTGCCATAACTAGCGTTCAAACACAGGGCAGCCACGAGGCTCTGGTCACGCTGCGGCCATTCATGGGCAGGGGCGGACTCAAGGCACCTTATTCACCACAGAAAGAATAAGGTGAACGTCTTTTAGTAACCGAGGTCTGGTCTGTTTAACAAAGTAACACAAGCCGACGCCTTTTCACTGGCTGTCGGCACCTTTTGTTTCTCAGCGGAGAGCGATTAAAAAAAAGAAAGTTCTTCCTTTGTTGAACCAGGCTAACGATCTTCTCTATGAATTGGAATATATTGATAGTTGTAGACGCTTACATGTGTATCCTCCCGCCCTCAAGCCTCCATAAAAATACCCTCCCTCTAAAGTCATGGTGTAATTCCAACACTGGCCATGACAATTTCTTGTGGGTGAGTGTCGACCTTCTTTGTCTGACTCTTGGCAAAACAAGCTAATTAGCATATTCCCCAACATGTCCCAAAGATGCAGCCTCCAAGGAAGATACATTTGGTTGATCTTTGCCTTCCACTTTGTGGTCGCCATCAGAGTCGAGTTGATCACAGAACACTTGGCTTTGTTCTGGCACCAAGAGACACCATGTGACCCGGGTCTGGCTCATACTCTAAATGTGGCTGACAGATTCGGTTAGATGTTCGGGTTCAGACTTTGTGAAACTCATCTCCAGTTAGCTGAGCTTGTGCCAGCGTTTGGCCAGTGTCCACCGCTGGGAACAGCCGAGTATACTTGGGCCAAATCTGGTGCATCCTTAATTGAAAGAGTCCAAATATCTTGGCCCAACAATGGGTTGCCTTCAGCATACCTTATCATGATAAAAGATCACATTTGGCCATATACTTAAGTATTAGGAGACAGTATTGTGCATGACGGCTATTAAACTCCACCAACATCCAGTATCAGTATCAGTCCATACACTGAGGTTATCATAGAGAGAATCACCATTATTTAGTGAGCCCAGGCCCTCTGAAGGCCACTTTCCTTTGGCATCACGCGTATGTCATTGAGGTGGACTGCCAGGGGACATTTGTTCCTCTCTCCTCATATCAGTAAATCAATAAAACTAAAATACACTCAGAGGGAGCAGTACCCTTGGCTCTTCTTCTCTGCTTTTCAACAAATGTGGCCTACTCACAGAGACAGGAACAGAATAGCAGCCCTATGTCCCTTCATTTATTAAATCCGGCCTTTGGAAAGAAAATCATATTACAGAAACTGACCATGCACATCAAGTCTGGACTATCACGGATAATACGTACTGCCACCTGCAGCAAGGCATTGTGCCGGGAGATAAATATTGAACAAAGATGGTTTAATTGCCCTTACTGAATTTAAGTATAAGTCTTATTACAAGGTGACTTTACTGGTTTAGTTTTTTTGTAGCTTGTAACTATAAAAGTATCTACTGTTTGCATATCCAGTCCGTTGCTGTTTGACAAAGGCCTTTATAACAAAATGTTTAATGGGATATATTTGACTAATTTGAAACGTTTCACAAGTTTGAGCCAAATAAAGGACCTGCAAGACTATGGCCTCTATTAATCTTAGAATTCAGCAACATTTGGACCATTAGTTTTATATTTATGTAGAAATATTATACCACGTTATTATACCAATATTTGTTGGCCAACATGAGGTCTCAGGAGTTTTAACACTTGTGTTAATAGGTGTTAATTCTGTGTGGACCCAAAGCAGAGATGGATGTTAAAACCACAACTCTCGTTTTTCTTTCCGTGTTGGCGTTAATCACCTGAAATAATGCCGACGGGAACACACAAACACGGAGAGTGCCAGAGTTTCCCCAGAGCCACAGGTCCACTGTCCTGCCCCATGAAAGGTCGCCAAGCGAGCCGTGCAGCAGCTGTGATAACCAGGAGCTGCAGCTGTTGGTTGGCGGTAAATGGGATGGAAACGGAGGACTTTTCAGGGGAACGTTAGAAGCAGCATTGTTGTCACTAGAGTGGGCAGGTCACATTTAACTTTAATTACTTTATATACTGCTGGTAACCTTCGGCGTAAGTTCTTAGTCCTGTTGTCTGAGATTTGAAGTGCTGAAAGACATAAGCTTTTCTTTTTTTATGTGTGGCAGTGAGTCTGTATGGTGCAAAAACTAAATCTAAACCCTTTTGATAGTCTCAGAGCATTGGAGCTGTATTAGTTAAGGTGTGTGTGTGTGTGTGTGTGTGTGTGTGTGTGTGTGTGTGTGTGCGTGTGTGTGTGTGACAAACGCAGAGACGCTCGTGCTCAATTTAAATTTACAGTTGCAGAGAGAATTATAATCCAGACTTTGATTCCCCCTCTCCCCAGCCTGAGAGTTATATTTGGAAGTAGTAACACGTTTGTGCATGTTGACGCGTCGTTATCTTTGTGTTGACAGGTTGTGTTCGGAAAGTGGATGCAGTTCTGCTCTGAAATGGAAAATACAATTTAACCTGCTGATAGCACTGCAACATGTTTCTCATGGAGACACGTTTCTTAGCTAACTCACGGGAGCTTGCCATTTTAACTGTAGCCTTTTCACAAAAATATGTATATTAGACACATTTTGCAGCATTGCTTTTTAAAAGCACCTCACTACCCAAAATGGTCAGCCAAGAACTGGGCTAAAGGTGTTCCTGCTAGTAGTAGTTTATTCAGCCAGAATAACTGAAAACCCAGACAAATCAACGTATTACATCACTAAACCAAAAAATGAATCCGTCTCACGTCATAATGCCCACCTCGACTTTGGTCTTTGCAGGCAATCAGTTTTGATTGTGTGTGTGATGCCAGCGTAAATGTTAGGAGTGATGATCTGAACATGGGGCACATACCCATCTGACTTTGCCCTCCTTGAATAATGAAGAGGGACAAGCCGGCTGGATTCTTTAATGGCAACATGACCGATCAAAGCAAGGCTAATGAAGATATATACGATGTGTGCCAGTTAGCTGGCACAAGCTCAGCTAACTGGAGCTGAGTTTCACAAACACTCAAAACACTGTTTATATTTATGACACACATTAAGGATGACTGGGCCGAAAAAAAGAAAGAAATGCAGTTTCTTTTAAATAGAAGAATGAAAATGGGGTTGAGTATGTAGGAATATGGATTCCATCTGGTGCAACAAAATGATGGACTGCTCTCTATTGTTTTCCATTGTGTACTGGAGATTGATTTGGTTACTGCGAACACACACACACACACACACACACACACACACACACACACACACGTTTGCCATCCATCTGCGTTTCTATTTTTAGCGGGTATAAAATTGAGGCACACATTCCGCTTCACTCCTTCAAGCTTAATAATCGGAATATTTTAAAGGTTTAAGCTTCCTCTTGTTGAGGGAATACAGACTACCACAATCCAATTAGGTGAGCCCGGTGGCTCACCCCGAAAAGTAATAAAGTTGACAACATAATAACCACAACAATCTAATCTCTCCTTGCTCACTGAAAGACGCGGAGTGCAGTGTTAACACCGAAGGGCAAACGATCAGATTGCAACCTCATTTCATAACTTTGCAGAGGGTTATTGTGTGAGCAAGGAAACACAGTATTAGATTCAAAGCACATCAGTCAGATCACAACAGCAGTTCCAGTAAAAGATCGTTGGGACATCACCAGCTCACCTGTTAAGCATTTTCTTATGTAATCAATGTTTGGATCTCCGGCCAAAGAATTGTGTGTTGTAGGAAGATGTTTATGAAGCCCTCTACTCTTCGAGTCTGGCTCTCAGTGGAGATGTGTAATGGCCTAATGGTCTAAATACTGTTTAAGAGGCTTTCCCCACCCTGAGAAAGATAACCGTGTTGGAAATACACACACTGGATGGAGGTCTTGGCATGGGAATAGAAAGATGTATGTAACACCGGTCTTGGCAGCTATAAGGCAGAGAGGATCAAACTTGGGCAGTATCAGGAGTAATACAATTAGTTTTCAGAATGTCCAACTTTCTATCAAATCATGCTAATGAGCTTTACTATTGCATCTGTGTCAGAAAATGGAATAAAATTAAATAAACACCAAACAAGCCACCTGTGAAGCCATGTAGTCCACGCGGGCCGAAACCGGTGACTTAAAAAAAATATATATATGTGATTACAAATCAGAACGAAATGTATACCATAGATAAGAGTTAGGCCAAAGGTTTTCTAAAAATGAGTTGGCATAGTAACACGGGAAGTAGATTCACAAAGGTACCACTACAGTAGAATACATGACAGGAGATGAACAGAACCACTTCTAAACAAATCATAATAAAAGCTTTCGTAAAAATAGTGCCGATTATGCTCCAACAAGGACATTTTGGGAGAAGAAAACAGTTGCATGCTGATATTTCTATGATCCCAGATAAACAGAATGCTTGAACCTCAGAGCAACACCGACCAACAGACCAGTTAAAATAAGAGTTTACGATTACTGGGGGCGCTGGTCAGGGGAGTCAGGGAGCATCTCACCGGAGCAAAATGACGGAATAAATTCATGAGACTTGCGAATCCTAAAAAGTTCAATGGATAAACTATGGTATTTCTAGTTACTTTTAATTTAGTGCAATGATTACGTGTTTTATATCAATAAGTGTTTTTATTACGGGGCAATTCTTACATTTAATCTAGTGTAATAATTACATGTATCTTATTGAAATAATTACATTTAATGTAGAGCCATAATAAAATAATTATAGTGCAATAATTACATTTAATGCAATAAATGAACTAACTTATCCAAGTGCAAAATTGCATCGTATGCATTCATTTCACTTATTATTTTGGAACTTGTCTTGCCATCTGTAGATCTTTTTGTTTAATTGCACTGATCAGTGCTCACTAATGTCGTTCTGTACAAGGACAATAAAGGCTTTCTATTCGATTAGCATCAACTGTTAATAATAGCTTCCTGTATTGAAATCATTTATCACACCCCTAATGCTCAAAATGTAAATATGCCGTACTGTAATCAATAAATTAGACATTTATTTTCACTAATAGCAGTGGGGGAAGTGGGACCTTTGTTAGCTGATTTTACTCTTCACCTTTTCCCTGACAAGCATGCATATGTATATATGTATGGCCTGTTCAGGGATTGTGTGTGTTTGTGTGTGTATGTGTGTGTGTGTGTGTGTGTGTGTGTGTGTATGCAAATGAATTCAAGGGCCCTGTGTCCCTGCTCCCCTGCCAGCTTACTCATTCCCCTCTTTCTTTCTCAGCATCCTCACTGTTTGCAAAGTGCAAGAAGACCGACACGTTCATCCATTATTCAAAGCTCAGAAGTGTCGCTGTGTACTGATTTAACATGCAACTAAAGAGCGGGGGCACACCTCAAGTGTCTTATGCCATTTAGATGTTATTTGGTTTTCTTTATGGAGAACATGCAAGTTCCTTGTAACTTTTTCAACCCCAGGATTAATCATGAAAGGCACCATGTTAGTTACTCTTTGTTCTGTATTTAGGGAGAAGTGCAGCACAACTCTCTACTTATTGTCCTAAACCAATCGGGTTCAAGATGGCGGTTCTTATTTGTGTCTGGGACAGACGGAGCAAGAAGGCTTATTTATCTTATATGTGGTATCCAAATGGTGAGTATTTGTATAAATAATGTGAACGATGGGAAATGACGGCTTGACAAAAGCGAAGAGGAGCAAAGAAAAAGGATGCAAAAGGTACTGCCGCATCTTTGAAATGCTGGAAGGAGAAGTGCTTGAAGCTGAGCCGAGACTGTGAGACATGTATGAGAATGAATACATCACGTTAAACTCTGTGAACCTCATCTGTTGGACTCTGGAATAGACAATGGCTTGACAAGACGCCATACAGATAATATCTGATTGAGACGGCGAACAACCAGGCGGCCCTGCTTTCTATTATTGAGGAACCTGCATTAAGTGCCCGGACTCCTGCAGGGATATGTGGGGAGGAAATGAGACGGATGTGGGCCTTCACACCGTCTACTGATGTGGTTGACAGATCAGTACAGGATTAGTACTGAGTCTGGAGATGTGTAACTGTATATTCTTCTACATTTAGTGAGTTGGGGTATGAAGTATGAACTGAATGAATGGAAATGAAGAAACATTTTTTGAGTCGAAACATGCTGAAACTGTTATTATGCCAGGAAAAGCTGCAGTGAGGAAATAAAATCCCATAACTGTCGAACCGTTCGTTTTTTGTGTTTTTTACGTCTCATTCACATTCAGTGGGAAAAAAGCTGAATCAGTTTAAAATGTTGGAATAAACATAAACTTGGATGAAGTGGTCTTGTGCTGCACAGAGATCTGTAAACTCTGTGAATCACTTGTACATAAACATAAATTAAAAAAAAATAAAAAGAATCTGCAGATTGAGTATTTTCTCCGTCAAAAACAAAGCGAGCCCGTTTATGGATGCCTGCAGACATGTAATCTGACTCCAAAGTGCACCATACACATGCCGAGGAGAAGCTTTTCAACACACCGGGTTTAGCTTGAGGAAGAGCAGGCGACTTGGAGAAAGGCACTCACACACTCTTTCACCTATGAATACTGTTTATATATATATATATATATATATATATATATATATATATATATATATATATATATATATATATATATATATATATATATATATAATATATTTATATTTATAATTTTATAATGTATCACTTAGACAATGATCACTGGGACTCAGGAACAATTTCACAATTCACTATGTTTGTATTGAATTTAAAGGGCCAGTGGGGAATCTGATAGCAGAAATGGAATATTATATTCACACATATGTCACGTCTTTTTGTACGTAGCCCCTCGCTACTTGCCCCTCAAGGCGGATTTTAAGAATCGGGACGTCCCTCCAGACGGGCAACTGAGATATTTTCTCAGGGTCGTAAGAGTGTCGAGATGATGAGAGAGGCCCCATATCTCAGCCACTAGATCTCTGTGATAAAACATATTAAAGCATTGTTGTGCTGTGTGATTGTCAGATACCTTGAGAGGTCGGTTGGCGTGTACACAAATTAATACGGGCAGTTCACCATCTTGGGAAATACTCTTTTCTCGCTTTCCTTCTGAGAAATGGATGAGAAAATTGATGCCACTCTCATGTCCGTATGCTAAATGTGTAGCTGAAGGCCAGCAGCTGGTTAGCGTAGCTTAGCATAGAGACTGGAAACAGGGGGACAGCTAGCCTGGCTCTGTCCATAGGTTAAGAGTAAGCGTTGACGGTTGTTTTTCGTGTGTGTGTGTGTGTGTGTGTGTGTGTGGACGTCATTCAGTCTGTGCTAGATCTCTCCAGAAATACACATTATTACATCAATTACATCATTATTACATTAATGCATGGTCATTCATCACATTGAAGTTATGGCAATATTAGCTCAGGAAATGATTAGTTGTTTGTTGCATGAATGAAAACGCTTTTGATTCTTACACATGACTCTTACAATTTTTAACTTTACATATATAAAGTTATATATATATATATATATATATATATATACATATATATATATATATATATATATATATATATATATATATATATATATAAGGAAGTGATGTAACTGACTGCAAGTCATGCAGCTGCTACGTAAGTACATGCATTTTAATTTACTGATGCACTCGCATTGAAATGCATATATACATAATCAGGCTTTATAATCTCTGTGTGTCCTTTAGAGTGCAGGACAGTAGAGACAATAATGACAGTTATGTAATGGATAAGCTCGGAAATGGATCATAATCTGGAAGAGAAAAAATGGAGTCCTTCAGTATAACACACACACCAACAGCAACACATGCACACGCTGTAGACTGATGTGGGATTTAAAAGCCAAAACCACCATGGATTTCTTTGGAGGGTGTGAAAACAGATATGTATTTGCACAGAATCTAAAAGCACTTAATTGCAAATTTGGGGATTTTTAATATGTTTATGAAGTGAAATCCTGTATGATCATTTATTTCTACTCCTTCCAGTTAGTACAGAACTGTATCTGGCTCCTGAACAGTGACTACACAGATTCCTTTTCTGTGCTCGTGCATCTTTAATATTCAGAGACCATACTGCTGTTTTTGGTTGGTTTATCCCTTTTTTGCTTAAATTAATCTGACATTTCTGCTGCTGGCTGCAACTGGAGTTTGTTGCTGTTTGTTTTTGTGCTTTGGGAAACTTCATTTTTCTAGCTAACTCAACACGGCTGATGTTTTGCATGACCTGACATATTGAATTGTTTGCACCACGAAGAAGCCCTCTTTCTTTCTTTCTTTCTTTCTTTTGTCTTTCTTTCTTTCTTTTGTCTTTCTGTCCATCGTCTTTTGTATTTCCTTCTCTTGTCTTTCCTTCTTTTGTCTTTCTTTCTTTCTTTTGTCTTTCTGTCCATGCGTCTTTTGTATTTCCTTCTCTTGTCTTTCCTTCTTTTGTCTTTCTTTCCTTCATTTGTCTTTCTTTCTTTTGTCTTTCTGTCCATTTGTCTTTTTCCTCCAAAGTGCTGCACGAGGTGGTTTGCAAAAACAAAAAGGAATTTTTTTCTTTCAGCTAAGTGTGATGGAGGCTTTGAAAGATGAATAGATGTGAACATGTCAGATACAAGCTCAAAAAGAAATGGATCCAGCAGAGTAATGAGACTGTGGAGGGAGGACAGTGCAGTTAAATCGAAACAACCCCATTTTCTATGATGCCATATCAGAGGGAAACACAATCATGTTACAACACGACCATCCGATTTGTGTGAGAGGATTAAATTCAGACACAAATGTAGCGTGCATGTTGTCCATACACACAGCACAGGGTACGCTGCGTGCTGAAACACCCATCAAATTGTTTACAAGAAGGTCTAAGAACTTTTTCAATGAGATTATTAAAACGAGGAAGTAAAAAGCCTAAAGATGAAGTCTATCTTGTCTCCGTTGTTCAATAAAAGATGAGCACAAGAGAGAAAAGCAGTTCCTCCTTCCGGGTTATTGTGGCTCAGCACATTTACTTTCTCTCACACACACACAAACATACACACACTTGTTTGAACAGTGTAATCGGAGTCCTCTCGTTGTTCAGCGGGTGGACGAAAAGGATGGAAGGAGAGAGGGAAGAGGAGAGAGGAGGTCAAAATGGGAAAAGTGGAAGGGGGAAATAAGAAAATAAGTGAGGCGTGGAAGTAAGAGAGGAAGGAGGATATTAAAGGAATAGTTCAAAGAGACTCAAAGAAGACATTTGCATTAACCAGCAGGTGTATCTAATAAAGTGGCCGCTGAGTGTAGTGTCTCTATAAGCTTAGCACAGTGCTGGTATACGTCCTAAGATCCTTTAGTTAAAGTTGGAGACTTTCACAACACATAAAGGAAAACGTTGCCCTTCAGTTCATCACAAAAATTCCCAATCAACCCATCTGGAGATACGTGGTTGTCACTGGACAGGAAGAGGGTGAAGAATTATAATCTGTGAGGTAAATAAAGCTAAATAAAGGTTAATGTAGTGCAGTAAAAGGGGGGGGGGGGGGGGGATACGGTTGCATACAATGGAAATACCGGCTCTGTGAGGGGATTGGTTCCTTGTCCAGGATGTGCTTTCCTGCTCACCAGCCACAGTCGTGTGCTGAATCATGCTCATATGTGAGCTCTTTACTGCTTTGTTTATACATAAATATATCCAAACACTCCCCTGTGTGTGTCACCTGGCAGCTCTGCAGCCGACAGATCGTTCATCGTCTCTTTGGATCATTAGAGAAATAATAAAAGCAGCGAGCGAGTCCGCCGAGGCCTCCCTACTGTTGTGCTGACTCACGCCGTTGTCGTATTAACAGCGTTCGGTACTGATGTCTGGATTGATGACAAGTTTCCCTCGAACATTATGCCATCCATTAAACAAATCTGACACACTGAATTGACTCGTCAGTTCGAGATCAGTTGCCTTTTAAAACCCGTCCATTGACGTGCAGATACCCAATACATTTGGAAGGTTTCTCTTTGCGTGTGAAACATTCAAACCCACGATCTCTGTCCATGGTGCTGAAAACAGAGCAAACACTGCTTGAATCTCCTCTAGTCATCGATCAATTTAGAAAATCTAACAAACAATATGGCAAAATCTGTGACAGTGAACACCGTCTCTTCCATCGGACTCAAGTCTCTCACATTGACAGCCGGTCTGTGTGTCTCTCTCCATGGTGCTGAAACAGTCAACCCGTTGGACATCAGTCGTCGCGGTTTGAGTAAAATGAGGAGCAACACATTGTGTTGTGTATGAGCAGAAAACAGACGTTTGTGGGGACTTTTGAGTGCTCCATGTAAAACCAGAAAAGGCAAATGTAGTGCTCTACACGACGCATGTGCTCATACCACGGGGGTTACCTCTTTCACCGGCGGAGGACCTTTGTGTGTGATGCTAAGCTGCACCGAATTTTCTGGCTTAAGTGGTAATGTTGCCAGAAGGGATGCTTTGTCCAAACATTTTTTAAATAACCTTTTTAGAGTGTCGAACTGTAGTGGAAGCTGTTTGCGAGCTTAAATTGGACGAGGACATCTTCTTTTGTAATGTTTTATGCATAAAAGATTGAGAATATAAACTATCATGGATAATTAAGATTTTAAGTGGAAATAAATGCCATAGTCGTCGTACTCATTTTTATGAGGATAACAACTAACCAGCTGCTATTCTTATGGTGCTCTGCTGCCCTCTGGTGGAAATCAGCAGTACTTTGTGTTGCATCCTGACAATTTGAACAACTTGTTGCATTTTATATTGTCTTTAATATATACATGCATATTGATATATGCATGATTACCAGGGTGTCCAACCGCATCTGATGTCAGTTCATCTAGAACGTTCTTGTTTTTCATTAGTTATTGCTGTGCTGTTTCACAGATTTAACAACAGAGATGTATTTGTACGCTAATGGTAAATGTGTGAAATTTTGAAATTTAAAAAATGACTTACTGTTTGTGGGCTCACTAAAACGTAATGTCAAATATTAAGACTCCTGCTAATTCCCTGCACAGACAGTGTTTCTTTATGAGCTTGAATATGTCTGAACTCTTCCTGAACACAAGAGTCAAGTTAAATCCCTTTGGGCAGACTGAGAACAGGCTGGTTTCTGCTGGTTGAACTCAACATTGTCCTTTGTGGCTTGAAAGTCTGTTTTCTGACAACAAAAAGAAGAAGTGTACACGTGCATAACCTGCAGCACATTTAGACACTAGTGTCTGTTTTTAAATAACAAATCCAGATGCTGCAAAAACGGAAGATGCTGGATGTGAAATACCTCACGAATAAACAAAGGAAATATACTTGGCTTGATTGGTCTCGGTCCTCTGAAAGCCATAAAGGATGGATTTAAGAGACGGGGCTGCGTTGTTGTTTATCTTTGAGGGAGACGGCAGACATGATAAAGATGAGCAATTGTGCCAAATGATCTTTTCTTATTTTCTGCTATCCCGCTCGTGTCCCACAGCAATGGCTCAGCCAGATAAGAGCAACCTTCTCAATCCTTCAGCGGGGAGATAAGACAGAATTATTCTGGGAAAAGTCAGGAAACTGAGTGGCCTCGGTGTCCGTGATGCCCATCTCTCATCCTGTGAAGGCAGATAGTCAGAGGGAAGCTGAATACTACACACATTTCAATGGCTTCTTTGTGCTTTTCAATACAAAGTCAAATAAACGTAATATGTATGGGTGTGTATATATATATATATATATATATATATATATATATATATATATATATATATATATATATATATATATATATATATATCTCATTTGGAATTAGTCTGCGGCCTCTTTTCTTCAGGGGAAGGTATCATGACAAACACTACAAAAAAGAAAACACAATTCAAGGTCTTACTGGCTTTTTCCAGATTGTATTTATTGTTAGCGAGGTACAAAATGAGCTTCTACGCTCACATTTAAAGTGCCAGTGTGTGTAGGATTCTGTGGGAGAAATAAATATAATATTAGAACTTTCATTTAAATTTTCACAAACCAAACACTGGTTCTGTAGAGAGCCTTTTACCTTCTGGAGTTCTCCGAGGGCCACCGTGGTTCTCCGGCCCGCGTGGGAGGAGGGCCATTCAGCTGGTTGCTGTCTCCAGGCTCACAGCTAGATGCCACTCTATCTCACACACTGGTCCTTTAAGTGCTTGGTCTTGTACTTGCATGTGGACCCAGTGTGAAATATCGAATATCCAGTTTCCAGTCAGACACAGAAATGTGTTTATGAAGGAGGAAAGTATGACCTTAAATGCAGATCTGCAATCAATGAATAAAGACGACAGTTTAATAATTGTTGTGTGTACCACAACTTGAAGCTTATATTCTGCTGTCTGTGGTTGTGTCATAATTTGTCAATATTTATAAGTCATTTGAAGACTAAAACACACAACCTTTGCAGATGAGTCTTGTTTTTCTTGATCCCAGTGACTCACTTGTTGGAGAGCTTTGGGGCTGACACAGAGCGGACCGGGCCCACAGACTGTGACTCACACTGACATTTATTAAAAATTAATCTGTTGTTGTTGTTGTTTCTATAACCCGAATGCATCATTTTCTGTGTAGCAAAAGGTTTTCTTCTGAAGGGGGAAAACAAACAAGCCCTCCAGGTATTTAGCGCAAAGAAATGTGGGTCCCAATAATGAGTCAGTCGATTAGCACAAATATCATGAACTTAAGAAAATGTGGAAATAAATGAATGATCTTAAGGGACTGAAGTCATAATAAAACATTAATTGTTGGATGATGAATGAAGAAGGCTCAGCCGGTGCAAAAGACACAACACAAATCCCAAACCACCACGTATTAAAAGATTATTTTACTGAATAATCCTGTATGTCCATGTTTACGTGTCGGAAACGTTCTTCACTTCACATTGGATGGTACATTCATAAAAATGTTATCCTCCCGTAATGCTGTTTGTTTGACTCCCAGGTCAGGTCCTTCTTTCTGGCATCAAACCACATGTTTCCATTTACCGGTACCAGGTGTTGCATTTTTTAACACCTATGTTTTACACCACCATTGCCAATAGCGTGGGTTATATATATATATATATATATATATATATATATATATATATATATATATATATATATATATATATATATATATATATATATAGTTATGATAGGACCATGGTTGTAACTTAACAAAAAATGTGCAATTACAACACAAAAAGTAACGGGTCTAGTCTTGAACCAGTGAACCCACAGCGCCACCTAGGGGTCATCTAAAGCATCTAAACAAAAACCCAGATTAAACACGAGGACACCGCCGTCTGTACGGAGGGATTTCTTATATATTCCTATATATATACATATATATGCTAAATATAATGCTTGGTTACTTTCTAGTTCTAAAGTTTTCCCCACATAATTAATGTTGGTAATGTAATGCTGTAATACTTCTCCAGTGGGAAATCCAACGCTATAAAGATCTAACATTGTATCATGAATATATTCAGGGTAATAAAAGTGTCATTAAGTCACCCAAAATATTGTTGTGTTTTGATAAAACAAGATATCAAATATAATCTTTTTCTTGATGAAAACATTTCCAAAAAACATTTCTTAATTACTCCCAACCACAAAAACAGTTTGAAATGCTTAAGAAACCGATGTTTTCTTTTGACTGACAATACAAACATGCCGGTGTCTGTCAGTCTGGCGATATGTTTAATTCCTCCTGAATGAGCAGAGGCTCTCTCATGTTTAAACCCGTTTGTCGATGTTTACGCGACGGTTCTATTCATATCTCCGCGGTACAACGGCACAGAAATAAGGTTGGGATGTTGGGTCCGAAGACCTTGTACTTCCATGTCCGTCTCCTCGCGACATCTAAGTGATTCACACAGCGAGCTAAGAGCCTGGACCTGACCTGGGACGTTAGTGTCGAGCTCCGCCCTTCAACGTCATTGGTGGAATCGTGTGTCCGTTGAGGTTTTGTGTGAAACTAACCAATAAACACTTAGGAAATCACTAAGGACCGACCCACCTTAGGCATCGGAAAAACACACAACGTTTTCGGTTAGTAAGTAGTTTGTTTTTATGCATAGGACACTTCATTGTTGCAATTTTTGATGTATAACAGGTGGGTATGTATCAAATGCAAGTGCCTTTCAAAGGGAATTTAAAAAAAGAGGACTGGCTCAACTCAACTCATCACGTGACTCTGACGCCAGCCCACCAGTTGTCTCGCAGTCACGTGATAAGGGTGTGGCTGCAAGAGAACGTGTGCGCGTCACACTTGGCATCGTTGCATTCTAGAATTTGAGTAGATCAAAGGCAGTAGTGTATCTAAAGCCAAATTAAGCACCAGAGTTTATAAACAGAACCCCATTTAGTAAAATTTCCATCTACATATTCAAGATTTTTCCATGGAAAGCATCAGAATGATCGATCCTGCATACGTGCACCAGCTGAAGAACACTGCCACCAAATGACTACAGCCCAGGAACAGACCTACCAACGAAAGAGGCAGAATAATCCTCTAAGGTCTGAAGAGACAAAGGCAGTCTACCCTTTGTTCTCTAAAAAGAGGAGATGTGGTATTTGTTATAAATGTATGTTGATACATAAATGTTCAGGTTTAGATAGGAACAGACCTTCCATCGAAAGAGGCAGAATAATCCTCTAAGGTCTGAAGAGACAAAGGCAGTCTACCCTTTGTTCTCTAAAAAGAGGAGATGTGGTATTTTATTATAGAATAAATTCCGGTAGGCAACGCTGGGGCCCGAGGACCGGCCCTTTGCATATGCACACCAGCTCAAGGATGCCGCCACCAGATGGCTACAGCCCGTGAACAGACCTACCAACGAAAGAGGCAGAATAATCCTCTAAGGTCTGAAGAGACAAAGGCAGTCTACCCTTTGTTCTCTAGAAAGAGGAGATGTGGTATTTGTTATAAATGTATGTTGATACATAAATGTTCAGGTTTAGATAGGAACAGACCTTCCAACGAAAGAGGCAGAATAATCCTCTAAGGTCTGAAGAGACAAAGGCAGTCTACCCTTTGTTCTCTAAAAAGAGGAGATGTGGTATTTTATTATCGAATAAATTCCGCCAGTCAAAGCTGGGGCCCGAGGACCGGCCCTTTGCGCACAAGCTCAAGGATGCCACCATCAGATGGCTAGAGCCCGGGAACAGACCTACCAACGAAAGAGGCAGAATAATCCTCTAAGGTCTGAAGAGACAAAGGCAGTCTACCCTTTGTTCTCTAAAAAGAAGAGATGTATTTTATTATAGAATAAATTCCGGTAGGCAACGCTGGGGCCCGAGGACCGGCCCTTTGCGTATGCGCACCAGATCAAGGATGCCACCATCAGATGGCTAGAGCTCGGGAACAGACCTACCAACGAAAGAGGCAGAATAATCCTCTAAGGTCTGAAGAGACAAAGGCAGTCTACCCTTTTGTTCTCTAAAAAGAAGAGATGTGGTATTTGTTTAAATGTATGTTGATATATTGATGTTCAGGTTTAGATAGGAACAGATCTTCCAACGAAAGAGGCAGAATAATCCTCTAAGGTCTGAAGAGACAAAGGCAGTCTACCCTTTTGTTCTCTAAAAAGAAGAGATGTATTTTATTATAGAATAAATTCCGGAAGGCAACGCTGGGGCCCGAGGACCGGCCCTTTGCGTATGCGCACCAGATCAAGGATGCCACCATCAGATGGCTAGAGCCCAGGAACAGACCTACCAACGAAAGAGGCAGAATAATCCTCTAAGGTCTGAAGAGACAAAGGCAGTCTACCCTTTGTTCTCTAGAAAGAGGAGATGTGGTATTTGTTATACATGTATGTTGATACATTAACGTTCAGGTTTAGATAGGAACAGACCTACCAACAAAAGAGGCAGAATAATCCTCTAAGGTCTGAAGAGACAAAGGCAGTCTACCCTTTGTTCTCTAGAAAGAGGAGATGTGGTATTTTATTATCGAATAAATTCCGGCAGTCAAAGCTGGGGCCTGAGGACCGGCCCTTTGCGTATGCGCACCAGCTCAAGGATGCCACCATCAGATGGCTAGAGCCCGGGAACAGACCTACCAACGAAAGAGGCAGAATAATCCTCTAAGGCCTGAAGAGACAAAGGCAGTCTACCCTTTTGTTCTCTAAAAAGAAGAGATGTATTTTATTATAGAATAAATTCCGGTAGGCAACGGTGGGGCCCGAGGACCGGCCCATTGCGTATGCGCACCAGATCAAGGATGCCACCATCAGATGGCTAGACCCCGGGAACAGACCTACCAACGAAAGAGGCAGAATAATCCTCTAAGGTCTGAAGAGACAAAGGCAGTCTACCCTTTGTTCTCTAAAAAGAAGAGATGTATTTTATTATAGAATAAATTCCGGTAGGCAACGCTGGGGCCCGAGGACCGGCCCTTTGCGTATGCGCACCAGATCAAGGATGCCACCATCAGATGGCTAGAGCCCGGGAACAGACCTACCAACGAAAGAGGCAGAATAATCCTCTAAGGTCTGAAGAGACAAAGGCAGTCTACCCTTTGTTCTCTAGAAAGAGGAGATGTGGTATTTGTTATACATGTATGTTGATACATTAACGTTCAGGTTTAGATAGGAACAGACCTACCAACAAAAGAGGCAGAATAATCCTCTAAGGTCTGAAGAGACAAAGGCAGTCTACCCTTTGTTCTCTAGAAAGAGGAGATGTGGTATTTTATTATCGAATAAATTCCGCCAGTCAAAGCTGGGGCCCGAGGACCGGCCCTTTGCGTATGCGCACCAGCTCAAGGATGCCACCATCAGATGGCTAGAGCCCGGGAACAGACCTACCAACGAAAGAGGCAGAATAATCCTCTAAGGTCTGAAGAGACAAAGGCAGTCTACCCTTTTGTTCTCTAAAAAGAAGAGATGTATTTTATTATAGAATAAATTCCGGTAGGCAACGGTGGGGCCCGAGGACCGGCCCATTGCGTATGCGCACCAGATCAAGGATGCCACCATCAGATGGCTAGACCCCGGGAACAGACCTACCAACGAAAGAGGCAGAATAATCCTCTAAGATCTGAAGAGACAAAGGCAGTCTACCCTTTGTTCTCTAAAAAGAAGAGATGTATTTTATTATAGAATAAATTCCGGTAGGCAACGCTGGGGCCCGAGGACCGGCCCTTTGCGTATGCGCACCAGATCAAGGATGCCACCATCAGATGGCTAGAGCCCGGGAACAGACCTACCAACGAAAGAGGCAGAATAATCCTCTAAGGTCTGAAGAGACAAAGGCAGTCTACCCTTTGTTCTCTAGAAAGAGGAGATGTGGTATTTGTTATACATGTATGTTGATACATTAACGTTCAGGTTTAGATAGGAACAGACCTACCAACAAAAGAGGCAGAATAATCCTCTAAGGTCTGAAGAGACAAAGGCAGTCTACCCTTTGTTCTCTAGAAAGAGGAGATGTGGTATTTTATTATCGAATAAATTCCGCCAGTCAAAGCTGGGGCCCGAGGACCGGCCCTTTGCGCACAAGCTCAAGGATGCCACCATCAGATGGCTAGAGCCCGGGAACAGACCTACCAACGAAAGAGGCAGAATAATCCTCTAAGGTCTGAAGAGACAAAGGCAGTCTACCCTTTGTTCTCTAAAAAGAAGAGATGTATTTTATTATAGAATAAATTCCGGTAGGCAACGCTGGGGCCCGAGGACCGGCCCTTTGCGTATGCGCACCAGATCAAGGATGCCACCATCAGATGGCTAGAGCTCGGGAACAGACCTACCAACGAAAGAGGCAGAATAATCCTCTAAGGTCTGAAGAGACAAAGGCAGTCTACCCTTTTGTTCTCTAAAAAGAAGAGATGTGGTATTTGTTTAAATGTATGTTGATATATTGATGTTCAGGTTTAGATAGGAACAGATCTTCCAACGAAAGAGGCAGAATAATCCTCTAAGGTCTGAAGAGACGTGGTATTTGTTATACATGTATGTTGATACATTAACGTTCAGGTTTAGATAGGAACAGACCTACCAACAAAAGAGGCAGAATAATCCTCTAAGGTCTGAAGAGACAAAGGCAGTCTACCCTTTCCGGCAGTCAAAGCTGGGGCCCGAGGACCGGCCCTTTGCGTATGCGCACCAGCTCAAGGATGCCACCATCAGATGGCTAGAGCCCGGGAACAGACCTACCAACGAAAGAGGCAGAATAATCCTCTAAGGTCTGAAGAGACAAAGGCAGTCTACCCTTTTGTTCTCTAAAAAGAAGAGATGTATTTTATTATAGAATAAATTCCGGTAGGCAACGGTGGGGCCCGAGGACCGGCCCATTGCGTATGCGCACCAGATCAAGGATGCCACCATCAGATGGCTAGACCCCGGGAACAGACCTACCAACGAAAGAGGCAGAATAATCCTCTAAGATCTGAAGAGACAAAGGCAGTCTACCCTTTGTTCTCTAAAAAGAAGAGATGTATTTTATTATAGAATAAATTCCGGTAGGCAACGCTGGGGCCCGAGGACCGGCCCTTTGCGTATGCGCACCAGATCAAGGATGCCACCATCAGATGGCTAGAGCCCGGGAACAGACCTACCAACGAAAGAGGCAGAATAATCCTCTAAGGTCTGAAGAGACAAAGGCAGTCTACCCTTTGTTCTCTAGAAAGAGGAGATGTGGTATTTGTTATACATGTATGTTGATACATTAACGTTCAGGTTTAGATAGGAACAGACCTACCAACAAAAGAGGCAGAATAATCCTCTAAGGTCTGAAGAGACAAAGGCAGTCTACCCTTTGTTCTCTAGAAAGAGGAGATGTGGTATTTTATTATCGAATAAATTCCGCCAGTCAAAGCTGGGGCCCGAGGACCGGCCCTTTGCGCACAAGCTCAAGGATGCCACCATCAGATGGCTAGAGCCCGGGAACAGACCTACCAACGAAAGAGGCAGAATAATCCTCTAAGGTCTGAAGAGACAAAGGCAGTCTACCCTTTGTTCTCTAAAAAGAAGAGATGTATTTTATTATAGAATAAATTCCGGTAGGCAACGCTGGGGCCCGAGGACCGGCCCTTTGCGTATGCGCACCAGATCAAGGATGCCACCATCAGATGGCTAGAGCTCGGGAACAGACCTACCAACGAAAGAGGCAGAATAATCCTCTAAGGTCTGAAGAGACAAAGGCAGTCTACCCTTTTGTTCTCTAAAAAGAAGAGATGTGGTATTTGTTTAAATGTATGTTGATATATTGATGTTCAGGTTTAGATAGGAACAGATCTTCCAACGAAAGAGGCAGAATAATCCTCTAAGGTCTGAAGAGACAAAGGCAGTCTACCCTTTTGTTCTCTAAAAAGAAGAGATGTATTTTATTATAGAATAAATTCCGGAAGGCAACGCTGGGGCCCGAGGACCGGCCCATTGCGTATGCGCACCAGATCAAGGATGCCACCATCAGATGGCTAGAGCCCAGGAACAGACCTACCAACGAAAGAGGCAGAATAATCCTCTAAGGTCTGAAGAGACAAAGGCAGTCTACCCTTTGTTCTCTAGAAAGAGGAGATGTGGTATTTGTTATACATGTATGTTGATACATTAACGTTCAGGTTTAGATAGGAACAGACCTACCAACAAAAGAGGCAGAATAATCCTCTAAGGTCTGAAGAGACAAAGGCAGTCTACCCTTTGTTCTCTAGAAAGAGGAGATGTGGTATTTTATTATCGAATAAATTCCGTCAGTCAAAGCTGGGGCCTGAGGACCGGCCCTTTGCGTATGCGCACCAGCTCAAGGATGCCACCATCAGATGGCTAGAGCCCGGGAACAGACCTACCAACGAAAGAGGCAGAATAATCCTCTAAGGCCTGAAGAGACAAAGGCAGTCTACCCTTTTGTTCTCTAAAAAGAAGAGATGTATTTTATTATAGAATAAATTCCGGTAGGCAACGGTGGGGCCCGAGGACCGGCCCATTGCGTATGCGCACCAGATCAAGGATGCCACCATCAGATGGCTAGACCCCGGGAACAGACCTACCAACGAAAGAGGCAGAATAATCCTCTAAGGTCTGAAGAGACAAAGGCAGTCTACCCTTTGTTCTCTAGAAAGAGGAGATGTGGTATTTTATTATCGAATAAATTCCGCCAGTCAACGCTGGGGCCCGAGGACCGGCCCTTTGCGCACAAGCTCAAGGATGCCACCATCAGATGGCTAGAGCCCGGGAACAGAAAGAGGCAGAATAATCCTCTAAGGAATAATCCTCTAAGGCCTGAAGAGACAAAGGCAGTCTACCCTTTTGTTCTCTAAAAAGAAGAGATTTATTTTATTATAGAATAAATTCCGGTAGGCAACGCTGGGGCCCGAGGACCGGCCCTTTGCGTATGCGCACCAGATCAAGGATGCCACCATCAGATGGCTAGAGCCCGGGAACAGACCTACCAACGAAAGAGGCAGAATAATCCTCTAAGGTCTGAAGAGACAAAGGCAGTCTACCCTTTGTTCTCTAGAAAGAGGAGATGTGGTATTTGTTTAAATGTATGTTGATATATTGATGTTCAGGTTTAGATAGGAACAGACCTTCCAACGAAAGAGGCAGAATAATCCTCTAAGGTCTGAAGAGACAAAGGCAGTCTACCCTTTGTTCTCTAAAAAGAAGAGATGTATTTTATTATAGAATAAATTCCGGTAGGCAACGCTGGGGCCCGAGGACCGGCCCTTTGCGCATGCGCACCAGCTCAAGGATGCCACCATCAGATGGCTTGAGCCTGGGAACAGACCTACCAACGAAAGAGGCAGAATAATCCTCTAAGGTCTGAAGAGACAAAGGCAGTCTACCCTTTGTTCTCTAGAAAGAGGAGATGTGGTATTTGTTATACATGTATGTTGATACATTAACGTCCAGGTTTAGATAGGAACAGACCTACCAACAAAAGAGGCAGAATAATCCTCTAAGGTCTGAAGAGACAAAGGCAGTCTACCCTTTGTTCTCTAGAAAGAGGAGATGTGGTATTTTATTATCGAATAAATTCTGCCAGTCAAAGCTGGGGCCTGAGGACCGGCCCTTTGCGTATGCGCACCAGCTCAAGGATGCCACCATCAGATGGCTTGAGCCTGGGAACAGACCTACCAACGAAAGAGGCAGAATAATCCTCTAAGGTCTGAAGAGACAAAGGCAGTCTACCCTTTGTTCTCTAGAAAGAGGAGATGTGGTATTTTATTATCGAATAAATTCCGCCAGTCAACGCTGGGGCCCGAGGACCGGCCCTTTGCGTAAGCGCACCAGCTGAATGATGCCACCAGATGGCTACAGCCCGGGAGCGGCACAGGTAGAGGTGGAGAAGGTCGTCTTGGAGCAGTTCATGTGGGGGTTGCCGGCCAGAACATCAAGTGGGTCCGCTCAAGGCCCCATACAGGTGCCACATATATATGTGTGTATATACATATATATGTGTGTATATATATACACACATATATATATATACACACTTATATATGTGTGTGTGTGTATGTGTTTATATACATATGTAGGTATACATATCAGTGTCTCAGTCACTCAATCAGTGTCTCAATCAGTCACTGTCTGACTGAGACACCAACCGACTGAGAGTGACTGACTGACTGTCTTACTGTGACTGACTGAGACAGTGACTGACTGACTGCCTGACTGATTGTATGACTGAGACTAACTGACTGAGACAGAGACTAACGGACAGAGACAGAGACTGACTTTCTGAAGCTGGTCCTGACTCCTTCCCCCTGCTTCCTGCATCCAGCCTCTGGCCTGGGCCTGTTTTTAAATAAAGATATAACTGCAGTTAATCACTTGCTTTCCTGAAAAAGTGGGCGGTTATTCAGCCTTCAGTTGGCCTCAAGTCTAGATTGGTAACACCTGACTCCTCCTCCTGAAGACGGCTGCCTGGAGAAACAGATGATGTTCATCTTCTGTGTCCTCCCTGGAGCATCCAGCTGCTGCAAAAACGGAAGATGTTGGATGTGAAATACCACATGAATAAACATAGGAAATATACTTGGCTTGATTGGTCTCGGTCCTCTGAAAGCAATAAAGGATGGATGTGATAAACGGCAGACATGATAAAGATGAGCAATTGTGCCAAATGATCTTTTCTTATTTTCTGTTATCCCGCTTGTGTCCCACAGCAATGGCTCAGCCAGATAAAAGCAACCTTCTCAATCCTTCAGCGGGGAGATAAAAAAAAGTCAGGAAACTGAGTGGCCTCGGTGTCCGTGATGCCCATCTCTCTTATGTTTCCTGTGAAGGCAGATAGTCAGAGGGAAGCTGAATACTACACACATTTCAATGGCTTCTTTGTGCTTTTCAATACAAAGTCAAATAAACGTAATATGTATGCGTGTGTATATATATATATCTCTCATTTGGAATTAGTCTGCGGCCTCTTTTCTTCAGGGGAAGGTATCATGACAAACACTACAAAAAAGAAAACACAATTCAAGGTCTTACTGGCTTTTTCCAGATTGTATTTATTGTTAGCGAGGTACAAAATGAGCTTCTACGCTCACATTTAAAGTGCCAGTGTGTAGGATTCTGTGGGAGAAATTAATATAATATTAGAACTTTCATTTTAATTTTCACAAACCAAACACCGGTTCTGCAGAGAGCCGTTCACCTTCTGGAGTTCTCCGAGGGCCACCGTGGTTCTCCGGGCCATTCAGCTGGTTGCTGTCTCCAGGCTCACAGCTAGATGCCACTCTATCTCACACACTGGTCCTTTAAGTGCTTGGTCTTGTCCTTGCATGTGGACCCAGTGTGAAATATCGAATATCCAGTTTCAGGCTGGAAAAAGAAAAGTGTTTAGAGAGAGCGGACCGGGCCCACAAACTGACTCACACTGACATTTATTCAAAATTAATCTGTTGTTGTTGTTGTTGTTGTTTCTATAACCCGAATGCATCATTTTCTGTGTAGCAAAAGGTTTTCTTCTGAAGGGGGAAAACAAACAAGCCCTCCAGGTATTTAGCGCAAAGAAATGTGGGTCCCAATAATGAGTCAGTCGATTAGCACAAATATCATGAACTTAAGAAAATGTGGAAATAAATGAATGATCTTAACGGACTGAAGTCATAATAAAACATTAAATGTTGGATGATGAATGAAGAAGGCTCAGCCGGTGCAAAAGACACAACACAAATCCCAAACCACCACGTATTAAAAGATTATTTTATTCACAATAGAAGTGTAACAAATATAGTTTATTAAAAAGTCTGCTGCTTATTAATATTTTAATCCATAAACTCAGAAGATTCTTTTTTTTATATATATAAATGTAGAACGGCCCATTTGCCGGAATGGAATATTTACATTTTTTTCAATAATATTAACACAATAAAACAGATTTCCCCACAAAATTAAGATATTGCATATGAACGCAAAGTAAACTATGTGCAATGGAATGATTATCAGCAATATTTTGTACAGAAACTTCTCTGAGGTTGGTCTCACACAAACCTTTAAAGGGCAACGCCAACCATTAAAAAACAAGTCATGTTTAGTGGTCGCACACCATGACGAACAGTTATGATTTCATTTTCACAGACCGACCTGTGTTCATGAGAACAGTTGGCATTCCCCTTTAATATTCACCAATAAACCGGCATTGGAACGCAACAGTTGATCAACACAATATTCAGAAAATCACCAAAAATAATTAAACCTTGTTGGAAAGAAATTAAATAAAACTCTGCATATGGAAATGAACAGATCCCCGACGTCGCACCCCGTGAAGCTAAAGCAGATCTCACACCGACGGCTCACAAGTACATTGTGCATGTCCTTTCTATTCAGGTGGAGAAACGACCTCATCAGTGTCACGCGAGCGACAACAACCACCAAACCAGCTCCTCCGGGAGTAAACAGCCTCAAGACTCCGACCCCCATCAGGACTTTAAGTCCACATCACAAGAAAGACGTTGTCTAAGCCAGCGTGGTTCCAAAATAGAGGGTTTGCAAGTCAACACAGTTACTTTTACATCTTTATAATCCCCGAAGTGGTCCAACAAATCTATGCTCTATTATTCTTTGTGTAGGAAAACAACAACAAATAGAACCCCCTCCATTACAATCTTTGGAAGATTATAAATGAAGGTTGAACTTCAATCAAATGCAGGTCGACGATTCATCAACACCTCTATGTGGCCTTAAATATATATATATATATATATATATATATATATATATATATATATATATATATATATACTTCTCCATCACCATTAAAGGGGCATAAACTGCAGCAGCTGTCTAACTATCTATCATTTCATTATTTTACTTCCCGGCTGGACCACGAAACCACACGGGAGTAATGGGACTTTCCAACATCCGACTTAAAAGGCTAATTGATAACCCGATTTGGATGATTTTTTTGAGCTACGGTTCATTTTTTCAATTTGCCGGATAGGAAGCCTCCAGCACTCCAACAGATATGGGTTGAACTTGAATATTCCTGTATGTCCATGTTTACGTGTCGGAAATGAAAACAATGAAATGTAAAATGTGCCTCCGTCGTGTCCGAATTCGCCTCATGTGGCAGATTTGGATCGTCTCCACATTAACGGCATGTCGTCTCTGCTGAAACTAAAGACGTTTCTCCCCTTGTTGTGCTTTCCAAGATGAAGAAGAAAAATAAAAAAGGGAAAAAATAAGCACAGGAAGACAAAAAAGATAAATGCATACAAAACATTCTTCACTTCACATTGGATGGTACATTCAAACAATTTCTATCCTCCCGTAATGCTGTTTGTTTGACTCCCAGGTCAGGTCCTTCTTTCTGGCATCAAACCACATGTTTCCCTTTACCGGTACCAGGTGTTGCATTTTTTAACACCTACAATTCAATAGCGTGGGTTTTATATATATATATATATATATATATATATATATATATATATATATATATATATATATATATATATATATATATATATATATATATATAATTATGATGGGACCATTGTGGTAACTTAACGTCATTTATGTTAAAGAAATGCAAGACCTATAGGACCTTTAAGTTCTTTACCAACATCAGTTCAGGATGTCCTTTTGGTGAATAAATGTGCAATTGCAACAAAAAAAGTAACGGGTCTAGTCTTGAACCAGTGAACCCACAGCGCCACCTAGGGGTCAGCTCCAAAACCCACCAAGTCCGAGTTGACTACAACGGAATAAAATAGCAAAAATCAACCGTTCCAAGACAACATAACACAGATAATAAATGCATCTAAAGCATCTAAACAAAAACCCAGATTAAACACGGGGACACCGCCGTCTGTACGGAGGGATTTCCTCACAGCTCAGAATCTCCAAACTCTATTGAAGTGGAAGGGAAAGACTGATGTCTGTTGGTCTCTCCATGGGTCGGCTGAGCCTTTTACTGAATAATTACAAACAGGTAGAAGTAAACGTTTTGTTAGATTTAAAACATTTGCTCTTATGGTACGTGGGCGAAATGTCTTTAAGCCTGCAAAAAGGAACCCGACAGACCATTTTTTACAGAACCAAGATTGCAGATTTGTATACATGGATTGAGGGATTCAACCCTTTTTTCAACACTCTGGGAAGTCAAGAACATGATGCAATAGTTAGTCACTGATATACATGCGGTTCCCACCAACATGTCTCAGCCCAGGTCCCATGTGGACTGTAGTAGGAATATCTCACCACTAGATGTCAGTGTAGTCCAGGAAGTGACTGTTGGTCTCAAACCATTTAATGACGTTCCTGACAGACGTTGGTCTCGGGAGAAATCAAATAATTACTATTTAATTATGATATTATTTTAGATGGACTCTTGGGCTACTTTCAAGCCAAAATTACATTAAATATCAAATGAAAAAAACAGAAGTTCTTCTTCAATCAGTGTCTAGTTTTGGTACGATCCTTAATCTGAGGCAGGGGGACTTTACTTGAAGCTCTATTTAAAACTAAAATCTTTTGTGTTTGTGTGAGCTGCTTTTCCCTCCGGCTCCTTGTTCAGTGAAGGCACTCGATTGAAGACTAAACAGGGTTTTATCCGGCTACAGTTCTCTGTGGCATCAGGAGAAATCTGTGCCATAAAAACCCAACTCAATAACCGACTTGGACGAGCTCGCAACCGTGATGAAAATGTACGACAGGAAGAACACAAGGGGGGAGCAACCGCTTCAACGACAGAAAGGTGAAGCTGTTTAGAATCAGTGTGGCTTCTCGTACCAACGAAGTCGAGTGTCTCCTCATAGAGGAGAGAAGATCCTACAGGCTGGAGGGCGGAGACAGGATGAAGCGGCGAGCGGCTTTGCTGATGAGCAAGGTCGAAACTTTCAGTGTTTACTCAGACAAGTTTAGGGATATTAACATTTGCAGAGGAGAATTCTTGTGGAGAATCAACATTAAACTTCTTAATTTCAATCGGCGTGATGTTTATTCTTGGCATAGAATTTAGCCCAAAAAATAAAGTGGAAAAAAGACAAAAAAAAGAAAATATTAAACACTTGCTATCTTCCAGTCGAACCATCTTCATGCTCCATCACAGCTGAGAAAAGCAATACAAGTGGACCTGGAGGTCAGATTTGTCTTTTGTATTTTTAGATCAATGTCGTATTTTACTTTCCCTGTAATCTCTGACTGGGTTGTTTTTATAGCAACGAATTAAATACCGCAGAGGAAACTGTAAAACCCCAACAATGGATTTAGATCAATCCCTAGAAATACCGGTTGCAAATGTGAGGAAGAGAATAAAATCCAGGATCTAAAAAGCCCGACGAAGAAATAGATGAGCCAAAGACGAGATGAGCTGAAGGACAGCGACAGCTTTGTGTAAACGTTGGGGGGGAGAAACCAGCGCTAGCGTGGCTCGACGTTCTGTGTCACCCACTCAGGAGGAAGAACAAGGTAATGAGGGAGAGAAGCAGAGGTCTTTTAAAGTTCAGCGGCTTTATGAAAAGGAGCTCGGGCCCTGCTGCGTTCCGCCTTGACCTCCACAGAGACAACAATATGTTTCTAGGAAACACATATTGCCTCTCTAAAGACGGTGGAGGTCGGGTGGTGCTGCAGGTGGAGGTGTTGGGCACCAGCTTTGGCGCTGGGAAACCGGTGCTCGTCTAGATACTGAAGCATTACAGCAGAAGGAAAAAGAAGCGTCCCTTTACTCGGCCGGCCTTGTAATCCTCGGACGAGAGCCGCAGTCTTTCGGGGGTTTTGGCGCCCAAAGCTCAGGTCCAAAATATCCACGTCGGGGAGACGACTGGTTTCCGATCCGGCAGTGTTCGCCTTCACAAAAAGCCGTAGCTACTAACAATAAAATCACCGACGTGTAATGTGATACCTGGTCCGAGCGCCCCTTTGGATGAGTTTAAAAACAACTACAAGTGAAAGAAACTGCCACGTAATGTAAAGACATCGCCAGAGTACCGCTGTCACAATGGGAGCATGTTAACGACTCACAACACCGGTCTGGTATCCCTCTCTTGAGTTATTACGTGATCCGGCAGTAAATATGTTGGTTCAGGTCAGCGACAACAGAAGCAAAAACTAAACTGGATTCTACAGCAAGAATTCAGGCTTGATTTCTGTTTTTCTGATTGTTGATCCAATTTATAAAAAAAAAAAAAAAGGTGAAATCCCAATCAAGAGGCACCTGTAACCTTTGGGGACTCCAAATGGCTAAACTGTTGTCAGACAGACAGCTGGAGGCTCAGGCATACAGGATCAGAGGTTCTCGCACTCGTTTTGGGTCCACTACTCCACTTCGTTGGGGATGTCTGTCTTTTCCTTCCTGATGACGGGCAGAGGGTGAGCCTCGGTGTTGAAGACCCAGTGGTCGAACGGTAGGTGGTCGTCGTCGGAGAAGAGCAGGTAGAGATACCTGAAGGAGATAAGGGAGTACATTTAACACCTGTTGAAATGGACTTCTACAGACAAGAGTTCTATCTTCACACCAGGACCACAGGTGCACTGGGATACGCCCTTAACAACAACAACAACAACATGTCATATTAGAAGAACTACAATGCCTCGTCCATACCAGTTTACATCCATGTGTGTCCTAAATAACACGCATGTGTTCGGGAAGTCGTGAGCACACGCCCGGGTAACTGAGCTTTGGGTTATACTGCGCCGGGCTTGTAAACGGATGTTTTGACATGTTAAACAGATACATCAATTCATCGAGACTTTTCTCCATTTTGTTTTCTTTCTCTGTTCACAGTAGCTTTAAGAACACAGTTTTACTCCAGAACAAATGTAGAAATGATCATTTAGAGGGGGAGGTACTCCCTTAATGTCTGAATTGTGTATAAAAAAACATCATTTCCATCATGAGCTGGAAAATAGCAGTAACAGGCTAAGAAATGATGGCGTTACCGAAGGTTCCCCACCAAATAAAGTCTACTTTAATGTTAAATATGGCTGAAGAGAGGAAAGTGAAAAGCTCAAGTGGATTTAAAGTTAAACATTTCTTTTTATTTGTTGTCAAATTATACTATTAAATAAACAATAAGCTGAAGAATTTTTGGATCTAAACTGTTCACCGCTCAGTGTTTTTATACATTTGAGATATTATTTTGTGCTCAGCTTTTGCAACATTTATCCGGCAGTACTGCAAAAAGAAATATGAAACAGATGAGAGAGGAGGGGGAGGGGGGAGAAGACGACGGGTGTGGTTCAGGCCAGCTTATGAAAACTGAAGTGATGAAATTCTGCAGTTCAATGTCATCAGAGCTTATTAAAACAAGGTACGTAAACAAGGGGAGTTCTGGGACGGTTGAGATTTCATCATGAAGAACGAGACCAAAAAGCAGAAAGTTGTTGAAGGAGAGTACGTGGAGGAAAAAATACAAATCAGGCCGAAGACGAGGGGCGACAGACTAAAGAGGCTCTTCTTCTTCTTCTTCTTCTTCTTCTTCTTCTTCTTCTTCTTCTCCCCCCCCCCCCCCCCCCCAGGAGAAAGCAGTGAGTGATTGAAGGCAGTCAGCGGTGTGAGGTATGGCCGTGTCCTTGGCAGCAGCGGTAAAGATGGATACTGGAAGCGGCTCAGCACGATGCCAAGATCCCCGGGTAACATTAGGAGGATTAGACTTATGGCTCTGCCGCTAAATGGGATTGATATTTCCAGATCCGTCTCTGCTATCGTGGATGTGACTGACGAAGCAATCGCTGCGTCCAGGCCGGTGGTCAATAACCCTCGGATGGAAAACATTGTTGTCATGCCTATAAAAGATATTCAGAGCTCGCTTTTACTTTTTCATGCTCAGTGGGATTCTGTAGTGTGTCACAGCCTGGTGGACCTCGCGGGAATCCAGACATCTTACGTTGAGCGTTTGTGCAGTGTAACCAGAGGTACCGACTATGAAAAATTAAAGCTGCATTGGATGGCACTTCGCCCCCATCAGGGCCTCAAATAACCTTGACTTCATGTCAACAGCTGTCTGAAATAAAAAATGGTCGAGGAGGAGGAGGTGAACGAGTGGGGGGGGGGGGGGGGGGGGGGGGGCGTACATATTTCAATGATAGCAGAGGGAAACAGAGAGGATGAGTTGGGAGGAAGAAGTGCAGAAGATTTGTTGCTGCATCTCAAATGGATTTGATGTAATCCACGGGATCAAAACCAGGCTTAAAAAAAATATAGTGCATAAATGCATGAGATGCCTGACGATTTATAGTAACGTGCCATAAAAACACCACTTCTGACATGCAGCCAGCCAGTGAAAGGAGGTCCGATGTGGTAACGACAGGACGGTGACGGTTAGATGGCCAATAATAATCAATTACAGCGATCAAATAAAGGAATGAATAAACTACCTACAAATCAGATCTGGTTCAAAATGTTAATGCTCGCTGGTTTTCTGGAACTCACTGAATGTATCTGGGTTAATCACATTTTGAATTGAATGGATCAAAAGGATTAAAAATGGCTAACGTGTACTTGTTATGTTATTGTAGCTTTAAGTTTGATGTGTGCAATTATGTCTATTGTGTACATGTAACGCATACTTGTTCCACACTTTGTTTCAGTCACCTGAGAGGGAAAGCCCTTGGCGCCCCAATACGTCACACTGTGTGGCTGACAACACATTTTAAGAGCCAGTTGCAGCCACAGCCTCCTGAGGGCGAACGCTTTAAGCAGCGGGTCAATGCAGCAGTTTGACGTCTGAGATAAACATCATCCAAGGCTCTCTTTATCTCATTCACTGTCTGATCACCAGTCTACTGCGAGTAGAGACTTTATACCCCAACATACTTGTAAAATAAATAAATACTTGAAGCAATGTTTACTAACCCCTGATTTTAAGATGCACTTTCCTCTCCCAATGTTCTCAGATTGTTTGAATATTCGTTTAATACTATTTTACAAAAACAAAAAGCCAACGTAAAGAAAAGGAAGAGGAAATGTTATTATACTGCTGTGAATGCTATTATTTTAACCCTCTTACAACCCCTGAAAGGTAAAGGACCCTGAACCCGGACTGGGAACCAGTAGAGTTGATATAAAACATCTGAAATCCAAAAGATGTGCGATGGTGACGGCAGTGCAGATGCGGTGGCCAGAAGCTCCCCGCTCCTTCGGTACATTTTGGTACACTTTATTACTGCACCACGTGTGGATGTCGGCCATATTATTATCTCCCCAGCAGCTGTTTTGTTGCTGCTGTTTACATTCCTCCTGACGCAAGTTCAGAAAATGCAGGAGTGCATTCGAGGCGGCGACTGCACTATTGTTGCGCAATAATGCCAATAAATGATCCTTGAAAAAGTCTCTAAGATTCACTCAATGTGTTTGTGTGGGAGAAGTCTTGGCAGTGACCTTAGCAACCTCTCTGGAGCTCAGTCTGAGTGAATGACAACATTATCAGAGTGTGTGCGTGTGTGTGTGTGCGTGTGTGTGTGTGACATATCTGTCGGTTTGGGGATGCAGGGGCCTTGTCTCCCCATAAAGTGCAATGACAGCAACATCATGAGAGGATAGAAGTGAAGGGTGTGGGTGTGTGTGTGTGTGTGCGTGTGTGTATGTTTGTGTAAAGATCTGTGTGTGTGTGTGTGTGCATGTGCGTAAAGATGTGTGTGTCTTACTTGAGCGTCTCGGCCAAGTAGAAGCTCTGCTGCACGTCGTCGTGGTTGGGGGTTGAAGCGTACACGTCTCTGACGCCGCTGTAGCCTCCTTCTACTTTACAGTGCTGCTCTAGAGCCTGAGAGGAGACAGAGGCGCACAGCAGGAAGAGAGAAAGACATCAGTGACTCGCAACATCAATCAAACTCTTCATGTACTTAAAATATCGCTCAACCTCAGGGCGGATATTTGCTAAATATAAAAACAAGTTAAATTGACCTCCTGTAAGCTTCCGTCCCGATTCGTGTTTTTTTTTTTTTAAAGAGCATGTGAGAAACTGCCAACCCGTTCAATGACATCTGAAATGACTTACTTTACTTCACAGACATTAAATCTTAAATTAAAAAATGCGTTTCTTTCAACATTGCCACGCTCTTGCTAAATGCAATATGACAAAAAAGAAGCTAATTTTCAATTCGATAAACAAATGTTTTACCTGAACGGCCTCCCAGCCCCACTCCCTGTATTTGGGGTCGTGGGTGAACCTCCACATGTACATGTAGGTCTCTATGACCTCGGGGCGGAGGATGAAGTATTTCTCGTTCTGGCGGGTGGCGATGGCCTCAACTCCACCGTCAAAACGAAAGGCTTCTGGTCCCAGCTTCAAAGCTAGAGAGGAGAAATTATGGTGTATAAATAAAGCAGCATATAATCAGATTTGACCCTTATGACATAGAACATTTAAAGTTACTATGAGGAACTTTGCACTAGTTGTGAAACAGTCTCTATCTAATACTGATGCCTCTTTATAACCTCCATAAGTAAACGTGACCATCAGCGAGGATATCGGCTATTCCTACACAGGTTCATCAGAAACTCCTCCAGCTCAGACTGCAGTGAGTTCAGTGACAGCGGGTTTTCTTTCTTTTAAAGTTATTGTTTGTATTATTTATATTCATCCATGTTTTTACATAATGTTACACTTTTAATTAATTCTCCATTCTCCAGGGCTGCATTTGAATCATGATGACTTATTATACGACTTGAACAAAATACAGGAATTGGATGAAGATGAAAAATAAAAACATCCCCACATAATTTGGTATATGGCACTGGATTAAAATGTGGTTCTGTTAAATAAGACCGCTTTTTAAGACAAGCATTCAAAAACCTGACATCCTTACTCCAGAGGAGACGATGCTGATATCATATCAGCATCTTCTCCTCTAGAGTAAGGATGTCAGGTAGCATGATATGTCTAATAGTGATAGTACTATTAGAAATATGGCACAAGCCAGTATTAAGAAACACAGTTGGTTCCACGTATTTATTCCATGGAGCAACTGTGGATCTGGATATTAATAGGACTTTTAAATATGCCTAAAACCACAATTTTCCATTTACTCGGATGAATAGGATAAAAAAGAAGAAAATGGGGCCAAACTTGCACCTGCTGCTACTAAATCAAAACAGGCTTCAAACTTAAAACCAGAGCGACCAATTAAAAAGGACGACATGAAACATTTAAGTGCACTTGATCCTCTGTGAGTGCATATTTACCGGTTCTGGCGTAAGACTCGTGACAGGTCCGGGCGATCTCGGCAGCCTGCTCCATCTGGTGGCCCGTCTTGTCGCCGGGCGCCCCGTCAGCACCCAGAGCGATCATGCCTCCTGCGAAGCAGGTCAGGTGACCCATCTTATGCTCCAGCAGCCCCCCCTTCCACTCCGCTATGTAGGTCAGCCCGCTGCTCGACTTCCTCATCAGGTTGGTCTCTATCGCCTGGAAGACAGAGTGACGGAGGGTTTTATGAGGCCTGGGTTCGGTTTGGTCCTCACTCCTAAATCCTACAAGTGAGGATGCAGACGTGAGTCCTCATTTTGAGGTAAATCTGCCTGTATTTTTATTGTCAAATTATTTCCATTCCATAGTAAATACATAAAGTAAAGACTCATGTTTTTCCATTTTAAAAAGATCAGGCTAACAAATGGTTGCTTAAAAAATGTAATGAAACTAATTATACCTCTTAACCAGATGACGATTTACACCACATAGTTTTGAGATATCTGCCGCATCCCCCAGAACAACAAAGTTTAAAGCTATACTTCAACCACAATAGGACCATTGTATATCAATTACTCATCTTGTGGTATGTTGTATTCTCTAATTGTTGCTCAAATTGTAGTATTTAAACACTTTGGACTCACTTTGGACTCACTTCGGCCTCATGGACCAGGGAGTGATGATGCGGAAGTGTTAATAATAGTCAGGTTTTAGTGAATGCAGTTCACTTTGTAAACCCAGCTCCCATTGACTTCAATTCATTAAGACTTGTCGCCGTTTATTTGAGTCTTCTTTCACCGTGAATTCAAGCTCAGGAATTAAAAGGTCACACAAGGTAAGCAGTTGATATACAAATGGTCTTTTTATGGCTCAAGTATTCCTTTAAATGGCACTTGGTTTATGGGGCATTCATTATTTCCAGAAATTTGTACACAATTCTAGTTGTGAGCAGATTAACATTTAGAATTATGTGCGGCCTATCTAGTGTCTGTGTGTGTGCAATTAATTAAATATTCAATTCAGTTTAAATATGTTAGTGCCTGGTGAACTGGGGATGCGTCTACACCTCAGATCTGAACGCCGCAGCTCACAACAAGGTCTGCTCATAGTGCCAGAGGTACGTTGGGTGTACTGACCCTTTAACAGACTATATGCAGAACCAGCATGGGTTATCATATCATTTGATCATTCACGTCTCAGATAATCACCCTGCTGCTGCTACTGCTCTCTCACTTCCTAGACTTCTCCTTGGCAAATAAATCAAGAAGGCCTAAAATCCTTGAAGATCAGGAGGGATTATGGGTAAAGAATCCCTGCATGGTTAATGCTGCGTTTTAGTTGCCATGTAATATATTTGCTCCCCAGAATGCTACAGAGAAACAATTGGAGAGTCGGCTCTCTCCAGCTGAGACCTGCCGCTTGTCAGCACAACTTAAGTTGACAATTTGTTTTAAACAGAGAAAAGCTGTCGGCGTGTCTGCGCGTCGTCTGTGTAGTCACTTTAGGAGGCTGTTGATTCAACTGCTGCATGTCTCTGCCTGCTCACATAAAAGTGTTTGTGCCATCATCTCTCATCTGCTCACACTCACCATCTGGCTCCCCCAGTAAGGATTAGAGAATGGCAATGGTAGTGATAGATGCTAAAAAAAAAACCAAGCCACATGATTCAAACAGGAATTTAATTTAGCCAAACACCGATCACAATCGACCCAGAAAATATTGATGGTGATTACGTGGCATCATGTAAATTATTGCTTTTATTATCTTGTGCTTCAACAGCTTCAAGGTTATTTGGGCTGCTGGATTCCTTTAATATCTGCCCTGCGGGGAGGAATAAATACAACGTGCCACTTTCTAATCTCTGGAGCTGACCTCATGTTTGTTGTCCGGTGTCATTACCAAGCTGCTTTTTATCATCCTCGCAGCTCCGGGTCTGCAAACACTATGTTCAAACCCTCACTTAGAATATATATTCATAGTTTTCTAGTGGAGCCCAATGTAGTGTTTACGTTTTAATCTGTTGATGATGAAATTGAAATACACGGCAATGTTAGATGTCTTTCATCCATGAAACGGTCCACACTTCTCAGTGGTGCAACAGATTGTAAATTACAGCTCAAGGAGATCAGTGCTCTAACACGATGTGATGGTCGAGACAGAGACGGTGCTTAACACCATTGACAGATGGTGCGTTTAAGGGACATTCATACCGGTGACAAATGATGATTTCTCTATTCAGTTGTACAATTACAGCCGTCGGGAGAGAAATCTCCCAAACACTAAAAGGGTTTTCTACAACTCAGTTAATTAATACTAAATAAAAAAGCTATTGAACCTTCTTATCTTCTATTCTATTTGATTTATTTAACGTTCGACTGCAGCTGGAAAGGTAACTTCTGACTGAAAGGATGGCAACACAACCCTGATATCCCATTTGCAGAGGAGGAGCTGTCAATAATTTTACGAGACATGAGAAACTTTTTAAACTGTCTCTATGCATTTAACAGTATAATGACATCATTATTTCAGGGAGGAAGATGCTGTCACTAAAGTATTAAACTATAAGAAGATAATATCTATCTACACTGTTATATAATTGATATTCTGTCTATCATTGTTCAAGTACCGGCAACATATTTTGCTTATGTCAGACATCAACTTCACATGCGACAATCGCAATTTAGAAAGTTTAGATCAACAGTTAAGAATTTATTCTCTCAAAAGAATATCTAGTCTTAAAAGAATCTTCCTTTCTTCCCAGTCAAAAGGAATCGGAAACAAAATCACTGATACTGACTCTGGTGAGGTTGATGTTTGAACAACGAATATGGTAAAACACTACAATAGTGAGAATATTGGGAAGTCGTAGGCATGCTAGGGCGGTGCTTTGTAATTATTTTAAAGGGCTTTTTGCGCCTCATGTGTAGGAACGCCCCGAACACCTCGAGCTGAACGAAAATTCAACTTGGGCAGGGAAAGCAATTTTTTCTGATTGCGGTGGCTTTGGCTGGATGCCTGGAGCTATACGACAGTACCAACCATAGTTACCATGATCTGAACAGAAGTCAGCTGGAGGCACATTAGTGCACTACTAGCAATTCCAGGTAAGTTGTTTTCATCAATTTAAACTATTCACTCAATCGTAGCAGCGCCGGTGAAGTCTGTAACTGAAGGCAAGAATATTTCTGTCTCGTGTTTCATCCTTCAAGGAAGAGATTTCTGTGTGTGTGTGTGTGTGTGTGTGTGTGTATTACCTGCAGGGCATCATAATACATCTTCTTGCCTTCTTCGTCAGTCTTGTCAGACATCAGCCAGGCCTTGAGCAGGTACTCATAGAAACTGTCACCGAGGCCCCCCACGGACACGTGATCTGCAACACACCGACAAACACAGATTATAACACACACACACACACACACAACCACCCACACCCACACACACACACACACACACACACACACACAGGCCTCCTACATGTATGCCACCTTAGATTACAAGCGCTGGACCATCCATTGATCAGAGGGCAAGATATATGTGTGTAATATAAACAGCACACCTACAGTGCAGCCTGGGATATTATACAGTGTTATTATGCATGTGTGCTATTGTAGGCGAGCCGGCAGCCGGTCGAGTGGCGCTTCTCTATTCGCCCCTTCTGATCGTCAGTGAAGGCTCATCCATATGTATGTGTCATTAACAAGAGTCCAGCCCTGACTGTGGAGCGCAGAGATTAAATGTCAGCAGCGATCATCTCAAAAAGAAAAGAAAAGAGGCAGGTGGCGGAGATGGGCTGGCGCCCGGCCAATAGGAGAATCTGCCCTCTTATGAGTTCAATATTAAAACAATATTAAAACAAGGACACGCTTAAAATAGGGCGGTCTGATTTCAGTGAAGATTCACTCGTAAAAGCATTTCTGATACAAACTTTGAAGCAGGGAGACGGTGAAAACTATGACTCGGCATGTCTTAACCACACATGGCAACATAACGGCTAAAACATTTTAAAAAAAGAACCTGAAACATGACTAGGTTTTTTCCATGTGTGTACGGCACAGGAAAGACACAGCAGCATTTCTATGAAGCCGTGGTGGAGAGATATTTTTCAGACAGCATTAGACTGCAAACATCCGTGGGTCATAATTTATTTAACAAATGCATTCCCATCGCTATTGCATAATGTCTTTGTAGATGAAAAACCCGCTCTGGCTAAGACGAGCATTAAAGCATTTTTATTTATTTTTTCTGTTGTTTCTATTCAACATTCCTAACGGGATATGTCAACATTTGCATAAAGCACTTGGATGAAAACACAGCTACTGGCTCTGGTTAAGAGTGTCAGCTAAATGTCAACAATTATAACCGTGGATGCGCTTTCAGTAGCTTCATACGTTTCATGCATCAGATAATAAAAGCAAGTAGACCAGCGGTGCAGGTCCATATTTAACCATCACAGATACAAACAGCCCACGAAACAAGGGCTGGGTATCAAAAACAACTTGAGACAGGACTCTAATAAACTCTTGACGCATATCAATGGATATAAAAGCCTTAATAATAAAACTGGATCAAAGAGATTTCTAATTTATAGCCACAACGGGTTCTTTTTGTTGTGGGGATCAAGAGAAATGTGCCCTGACTTTATGAAGAACAGTGCCTGGTCTGAAGAAACACGACACCTCGACAAGGTGAAATAGCTATGAAAGCAAATTGAGCAAGAAAAGTTATTCAGTTGCACTAATTTCAAATGACACTTTCTGCTGATTCTTTATTTCCTTTTACACCTCTGCGCGTGTCCTTTTCAATTCATTCAAACACCACAGTCTGACAACTATAAATTACAAAGAACATGATGTTTTCTGGACTACTTTGTATGCCTCAAACTAAGTCCGTTTTTAATCTATTTTTGGCCTTGTTTGCCTCATCTCTGCACTTCTTGGTAGGCGGTAGAAAGGAACCGTTTATCTGATGTTCCTGATGTCGTGTTTAGGTGCCAACCCAACCGGTAGAGGCAGCGCCTGGTTCTGCTCGAGGTTTCTGCCGGTTCAAAGGGCCACTTGGAAAGTTGACATGTTATATCAGTTTTTTTCTGTACAAAAGCCAAATAATCTGTGGGTGGTGATGACAAGAGCCAATAGTCTCCTGGCTGTAGCTTCAAATTAACCGTACAGATAAGAAAGTGGTGTCAATCTTCTCATCCAACTCTCTGCGAGAAAGAATTTCCCAAAAAACTATTCCTTGGAGAACCTGGTGATTTGATATATAAGCTTGTCACTTTGAGTTTGTTCTGAAGTCAAATTTTTGATCTCTAATTCAAAAATAACTTAAAGCTGCCTTAAGAATGGCTTGAAAATGGATCTTGATATGCAGCCCGTCAGTGTCACTTTAATTACATCTACTCAGCTGGCAGTCGTCTCCGACGTGTGACAAGTGGCATTAGGAGAGGCTTTTACTGATGGATCTTCTCTCCCAAACCACACCGTACATACCTTGTCGAATTAAATATCTTCTGTCTCTCATTAACTGCATCCTCTCCTTTTTCCTGAGCACTCAACAATGATCATCATTACCTGTTCAGCTAAATGGTTTCAAGAGTCTGATAATGGATTCACAATTATACCCTATAATCACAATCTGTGAGAGCGGACACGCGCTTTAAAGATAGAGATCGGGGTGCAGTAGCTTTAATTTAGACCTAAAAAAACAGATGGCACTTTTTAGACTACAGTAAATTAAATAGAAAGAATAATGACAGATGTATAAAACTGGGAAAGATAGAATGAGAGGGACGAGAGCAAGTTAAACAAAGTATGACATCATTATTATGACACAGCTGTCTAAATGTTCAAAAACTAACTAATTAAACTGCTGACTATTTGTTTTTGTCCATTAAATGTAATAAAAATAGGGATATATATATATATATATTTATATTTATCCTGATAGAAGTTGAAAAAAGCAATTTAATATTTACAATTTAAAAGATAAACAAGCACATTTTAGCCTTTAAAAATAGTTACCAATCTAATTTGTATCTTCCAACGCATCAATTTCTCAACTTATCCTTTCAAAGACGGTTCTTAATAAAAAAGTAGTCAGTGGTTCTGAGAGCTCTAATACGTTATAAATTATGTATGTACAATAATTGAGTTCAAGTTCATCACCTTTAAAAGTGTAATAGAGGATCAGGAGCCTGTGGCTATTTGCATTTCTGGTCTTCGTCAGAACAAATTACAGGTGTGGAGCAGTTTTCTTTGAAAGAGCAGCATTAAGCGCATTGCCGGATTCCAGACAAGTAGTAATTTGCAGGCATTAGTGTTTCAGCGTCATCTTGCGAAAAGAAAGGTCGAACCTCTGTGACATGCTTCAAGAGACAAATGCTAATTTCTATAAATGTTTCTGATATCAGCCTCAAAGTCCAAGTTATGATTAACCCAAAGATTCCAGCCAGTGATTTTCACATTAATCACCCTGTATTCATGCACCTCTTTCTCTCTCGGTTTCACCATGAGCCGGTCGACCGTTTGTGTGGCGACAGGGCAGAAATCATTTGGCCACACTGATGTGTGTCACCGTTGAGAGGTGATATGAAGCAAACGCATTCAATGTTTACTCTCTCTGCAACCGGTAAAGGGCCAAAGAACCCCGCTTACTTCCAGTTCATACGGATGATCCACTGCATTTAAAGCAACACTAAAGGAGGAAGAAGAAACCGAGTGGGCTGTGATAAGAAGGGGGAAGAGGACTTACGTTGGCCCCACTGGCCGCTGTTGGGGTTCAGGTAGTTGGGGTACAGCCCCTGTGGTTTGTCCAGGCGATTCAGTACTTTCCGGATGTTCATCACCTATTGATGAGAGGGAGAGAGCACAAATACAACAAGAAACGTTAACTAGCTCTGCTCAAGCAGATTCCGACGCACTGTTGTGTTGTTCACATTGTTGCGCTAAAGGAAATAACAGGCTGCTTGAGATTGTTTTAAGTCCCAGGTGTTTTGTTGCAGGATGCACAGATCGTGTAACTGTTGTTCCTGTGTGGCCAAAACGATCTGATAAATGATATGATGACGTGGAATTGGATCAGCGACTTGCATTCTCGCCATCATCCGATCCAGAATTTTAAGCTGCATATGATGCATTTCAGATGCTGGTATCAGCATCGGTAAAACTCCTCGACTTAAAAACATCACACGCGGGATTGTCTGTAAAAGGTTTGTATGAAGCACTCTAAAAAGACAGAAACTGTTCGATATTTGACATAATCAATATATCTATGGAGACATAAGGGAAGGGGTGACACGTATGCAAAGAGTGCGTGTGGAAAGCATGATGCCGCCATTAACTGTGGAAAAAGGGTAATATCATCTATTCACAAGCGTGTCTGTTACCTTCTGTGCAAAGTCAGGATTCCCTGAGAGTTTGCTGAGGTGCATGAACTCCAGATGCAGGGTGCCATACTCTGCCAGGATGCTGCTGCCGCCTGAAGCCCAGGGCCAGTTTCTGCCAATACCACTGGACAAAGATAGAAAGAGGAGGAGACAAGAGGGTTCTGTTTAACACACAGCACAACAAGACAACAAGACAAACAGCTGCTTAACGTGTCAAATTATTCTGTGCAGTTTTGTAAACACCGATCTTGTGCTCAGCAACAGGCAGAACCGCCGTGACTTGTTTTCACCAGTGTTTATTTTGTAGTAATTCGTACTAACTCCCACAATCGCTTTGACAAAAGATTCCACTCTGAGTCATGTCAGAAAGAAAAAATAAATAAATCCTGAGCACGGGGAAAACCTGCTCGTCTCGATATGAAACTGACAGCTGAACAGAGACGGCAAATCCTCCAAAAGTCAGGCTATCGGTCACTTAGGGGTCATACTTTAAATTGTGAAGACGACTAACATGTTCTTGTGATTTACATGGTGTTTCGAAAGACCTCTTTTGCTTGAATAACATTTATTCTTAAAAAAGATACGGACAGAGTTACATTAACGACACTAAAAGCTAACCCCTCACTCCATCTGTCATAATAATGGGTGCCATTTGTCCACCCCCACCACACACACACACTTGACTTCATATCTTTGCTGGTGTCTAGCGCGCGGACCCCCACCCCTGATGCTGCCTGGAGTGACGACGAAGCCGCCTCGACCCTTCGACCATATGTGAGAGTTGCCAACCTCTGGGACGTTTGACGAGGACAGAAAACCGAGCAACGGGGTGTGTGTGTGTGTGTGTGAGCGATCATTAGAGCCACTGACAGATCACTTCCAGCATAAAGACTGATGACGATGCTTCAAGTAACTACTCATGAATACATATTACCAATTCACCACACTGTGAAACACACCAGGATGTGTGCACTGCAACAATTCCATGTGGACGTGAGCTGCACACACACGGGAGACATCCACCAAATGAGAAAAAGGAGGCGGAAGAGTATGAATTACGAGTAAGTGCCACCCACACCCACACACCCACACCCACACACACACACCCACACACACTAATTATTCCCCCTTCAACTCATCATGCTGCACAAGCCATAATTTGTTTCCCATTACACCTTGGCTTTAATCAAGTGAACCAGACACAGAGAGGACCACCATCAGGCAGTGAGCAGATATCAGGGTCAGAGAACATAACATGGTGGGGAAGAATCCCATCACTGTGGATCTGATTAAGATTGGGGCTGCATGTTGGTTGGATTTAGACTGATCCAGACATTAAAATAGGATATTAAAGTCCATGATTACCTGCCCAGAAAGTTTAATGTGTTGTATTTGTGCAAAGCCCCCACCCGGCCCCACCTCCTCGCATTTCCAATTGGTATTATTGTTGGCACCGCTGGATTGCTTTCCGTTTTCCTCAGTTTAGCAAATACCGACAACACAGGACACGCTGCATTTTGTTTTGCAGTCACTTTGGCTGAACCCTTATCTGCCAGCGCCTCTACTGGGGATAAAAACTGCAGAAGACGCACATGGAAAGCTACCGATGGCCAACGATGAAAAGAAAAGCGCCATCCTCTTTCTGTTATGGTTGCACGACGCACGTCCTTTGTGCCATAAATGGAGCCTTCATTTCCCCGGGAGATGGTACCCATTGCCAGACAGTATTATAAAAAAAAAAAACAATCTAAACGCCGATGGTGTCATTATTCCATAGCTGCTGGATTGCTGGCCTTATTGATGGACCCGCTGGAGGGAAAGGATGGAGGCACGGTAGAACCACCACCAGGCCTGAGCGGGGCAGACGGTCAGACCCTGCTGCCATAACAGGAGAGGTTTTCTGAAGGAAATAAAGGTGCTCAGGAAAACACTCCCACTTTTGCCCACAGGGACGGCCAAAATCAATACAACCAGAACGTTCCTCATAGTAGCTTTATATCTACGGTGTCATTTAGTGTTCCAGCTACTTTCCAAAGAACATTATTCCTTTAACTCCACAACACCATAAACTTCCCCATAGTCAACTTGTAGGCTTGATCTGTCTATCCATCTTTTTCAATCCTTTTATAAACCCTGTGATGAACAATAAATCCCTTCCTTAGGTAGAGTGGAGGCGTGGAGGTAAACACACATCTTTCCAAGTCGCCGTTCAGTCCGATCCCTCCCAAAGCCCCGTGAAGAAAAACTAAATCTGTTAGGGAGACCAAAACAACAGACAGCGGAGAGAAGCTGCTGTGGAAACCAAACACACAAACCAATGAAGGGCAGATAGAAATGAAATCCTCAGAGACGGATAGATAAGGGTGTGTTATGTGTATCATCAATCTGGCCGGGGGTTCTGCACGTTTAAGAAAGATACATTTAAGAATGATCACAGCTATCGAAGTTATTAAACTACTTGGGCCACACTGGGAATTAGCTTGAAGCAATAATATGTAACTTTTCATAGAAATAAAACACTCTTCCTCTCACAAATGACAGTTGCAGCAATAAGCAATAAAATGCACCCTTGAAAGATTAAAAACAGGTCAGGTATGACCACTTGCATAAAGTGGCTAATTGATAGGGCTGTACAGCTGACATTAAGTAGTATTAACCTGTAATTGTCACTTGTGACCGTCGTTCAGCAGAGACATCAAGTCTCTGTTAAGCAAAGCAGATACAGGATGATAGTTGCTTTCAAACTAACGTGAATGTATTACTTATTTTATCTTCTGTCTCTTTAAGTGACATCCTACTTTTTTATTATCCCTGCATTGTATAAACAACAGTAAAACAACTGACAATAGGGAGGGACAAACCAAATGGACCCAAACCGACGAAACACTATTGGTGTTGGAGAGGTGGGGCGCACAACAGACCCATACCCCAATAAAGTGGTCAATGTTTGAGCATATCTTTGATCAGCCGTCCTCAAATGTCTTTCAAACTAATGTGAAGCCGTTATCTGGCAAAGATAAAGCAATGATATCTCATGCAAAATGGGAATTAATTTCTCCTGTTGACTGTGTTTTGTGACCTCACTCGGTTTCATTTTTCAGTCAGGGGGTATGAAGATTCATATCACATGCTGGCTGAATAAAAAGTCTCAGTTTATTCAGTTTACGAACAGGAGACAGATTGGTCCTCATGCTTATACCATCTGTGGCAGTGTAATACGACACACTGAAAAGCACACTGTTAGGGTGACCTATAGCTAGGACTTTCTTTATGAGAATATGCAAGGCTTCGACTAATATATCAAAACAGATATTGAGCTTTCATTATAAAATAAAGAGATCAGCCGCCATCATCCACCTCTCATCGGACTGATATGATGCAGTTTGTTTGGCTATCAGGATCAAGTCCATGCAGAAAGCGTTCAATTAATTTGCGAGGCCGACATCTAATCCTGTTTCATAACGGTTATATTTAAGATGTGAAATCAAGCCAGCCACAATGGAATTAATGATGTTTGAAAAAGATATTTGGGTAAAACTTTTCTCATTTACATTTTTAGGCCAAAACGGACGTCATCAAAAATGGCTGTGCGCATGTTGACAGAGGAAGTGTCGTTTTGCCCCAGCCATGCAGACGAGGCAGAACGCTTTTAACATTGTATAACAACTGTTTACAGCATCAACATCTCTGGTTGTTGGTGTCTCAGGATCAATAATCTAAAAGTTGCCTCAAGTTCTACTGGATTCAGACAGGATAACAATGCTTCAGAGCGACAGGTGTTACAGCTTAACGAGTGACCATGTTAACTGGTGACTTTCAGCCAAATGTGTCTGTGGTTGCTGGTAGAACCTTAAATAAATGGTTGGTGCAGGTAATAAACACAGACGAGTATGCAGTTAAAATTAGATGAAGCCTTTTTGTGTTTTCAACAGCTGCCGTCATTACGAGCAACCAGACCCATTCTGCAGAGAAACACCAGTTAGCACGGTCACTTATTCAACCGAAACGCAGACAGCGTCTCTCTATTATTAGCTTTGTCATGGTAGTTCACGTTATGTACACGACCACAGATGAACTGGTTGGAAGCATCCAGTGACTTGCATGTGTTTATGTATTCTACCCACTCACTAAGAGCACACAGATCTGGAAAGTCAGTTGTTTAGGTTGCATTTGTGCCCTTTGGAGATTAATGCCCCTCCATTGCAGTATGTATGACAGTATACAAATGATGGGGCACCTATGAGACATAACTAAGAAGTTAACATGTGTTATACATCTCAGACACGTACAGTATCTCAGAATACTGTTTCAAGAGCATTTTACCAACTTATATGGGAATGTCCGTCAAAATAATCTGACATGACATAACAGTCTCTGCTCTGCTCTTCAGCCAAAAAAAACTCAAGGGGTCCATAAAACAAATATGGATCCAAAGCCTCGACCTGGAAAAGGCTGTGTTGTTAAAGATCGATGCCATTGTGAATTATGAAGGTTTTACATCGTCCTCTTGCTGTCCATCTTGTTTGTTCTTTTGAGGGTGTCCAATCTTCTTATGACAGGATTTGAAATGACAAATCCTAGCCGTCCTCCAATTCATTTTAAGTCTATATTTTAGCCATTTTGTTGTTGTTGTCTGTCCTCCTCCTCAAACATGCCATGACCTCTGTTTCCCTCCTGCTTTTCTCACCTCAATATCTCTTCCTCTATTGTCTTAAAATCTATTGTACTTCTCCTCCAGGCACAAAGAAAATGTAAATTGCCATAGATGCACAGTTAGCAACTTAATTAGAGGCCTTAAATCATGGCTGCCTTCCACTCCCTCAGGTTACTGTCGAGGAGAGAGCTGCACTGAGAGCAAGAGTGTATGTGTGTGTGTGTGTGTGTGTGTGTGTGTGTGTGTGTGTGTGTGTCTTTGCTTTCAGAATAAATCTCTGGCTACCCCAAATGCCAGACTTTCCTTTGCTGTTAAAAAGCAACTCAGCAGTGAGACAGAGTTACTACCAATACTGGGATTGAGTGTGTGCCGTTTGGACTTGCTGTTAGAACTGTAGCCATGGTAACAACACCTGCACGGGTACCTCCCTTTTGACCATTGTGTAGAAACGCCTAGAACCATCCTTAGTTGCCCCAAATGCAAAACAATTATATAATTGGAAATTAAGGCCACAAATTACTACTAATGTAACTCATTAGAGCCCAGATTCTTCACCTGATAGTAGTTCATCTGTGATGACTGTTGCTGTATGTCAGCCGATTAGTAATAATTTTGAAACTGTGTGGACATTACATAGTTAATCCACCAGAGAGCGCCAAAAAACTCTTCACTTTACCTTCACTGTGCATAGCTCTACTTCTTAAAAATAAAGTTTAAGGGATCCTAATGAAAAATATCAGATAAAAAAGATTAGACTTTTTTAAACAAATATAATAATGGTAATACGTTTACAATGGTATCTTGTATACCCCGCCAACAGCCTTGCAAGACTAAATCTGAACCCATCAACCATAAGAAGCAGAATTAAATCAGTTGTCCTGGTAACTACAAAGACAACAACATTAAGTGTCCCAAGAAGCTTTCCTGAACCTTAATGTGTGAACGTGTATTGCTGGGACACAACACTGTTCCTCTGCAATACATCCCACCACTAGCTGTTTTGCTCAGGGTGGAGATGACACCGTCTTGGGTGTCTGGAAACGGAAATTATAAAAGATTATCTGAAAGTTTAGTTGTTTAGAGAACTGGTGTCCTTCAATGCAGCAGTGGTATCCTGGAAATGAGATCACTTGTCCGAATAGAATTTCAATTGATTTAGTTCATGACGTTCAACTTTTTACCACTTCTTCTTCTTCTTCTCCTGCTGCTTCTATCGACAACGCTCCCTTTTACGTTCCTGTTGAGCACTAAGGCCATATTCTGCTTTTGCACTTTTGCACAGCGCTAAATAAAAATACAAACCAGCTGCCCTAAATGTTAATAAGCTGACATCAGTTTTTAGTAAGCACAGCAATTTAATTTTCCCATCACGGCTAGAATAAAAGGCTTCATGTCAAGAGAGCCACTTCACAGGGTCACCCAGTGTGACAACCTCTCTAGTCTGTACTAATAGAGCCATTCTCCATCTAGGCCTATTAATCAAACTCTGAGACCCGAAGAGCTAAAGATTGATTGCCTTGGCCTCAGAGCCCGTAGCTGAAGGACTAAATCTGTCCCACTTTTCTTTTTTTTACATTTTATTCTGTGAGATAAGAAAAAACAAGTTAGCTTTAACAATGCAGCTGCATTCATATGATGACATCGTTGTAATCCATGTTGAGACTTTATTTGAGTTAAGTACAATCTGCCATGGTAGGTGACGGTGGGCAGCTAACTTACAGTGAGTGTGTGTGAATGTGTGTGTGTGGGCTCATCAAGAATGAACAGTTAATTTCGGGGCAGCACAAATCCAGACAACACAACACAACACAACACACCACAACACACAAGCCTCATCCCATTAAGGCGAGTCAGTATGCAGTGCAGTGAGTGATTTGCAAGAGCTTTATCAGTCTGAATGTTAATAGAAGAGCTATGGGACATACTGGCTGAAGCAGATAACGGCCGGGTAACGTGTTTGTGTGTGTGTGTGTGTGCGTGTGTGTGAGAAAAAGTGAGAGTGACCAAAAGTGTCAGCAGAAATAGGGTAAGCAGTTTGTCTTCAGAGTGCTGCTACGGCTTTCGTAGCAACAACTCAATATTGGAGGAACTTCACGTGTATGGTACAGAAAGGCCAATTTCTACTTTTAAGATGTTTCAATTACTTTATATATGACATTGGAGCTATTACTATATAATATAACATTTAATATAACATTTCAAGGGATTAATTGTCCAAAAGCATTGAATTTAATGAATGAGTCACCATGTTTTAATGAGTTTTGCCCAAACCTTTTATTGTCTGGCTTACTGGCTTATTATTCATATTGATTTAATTACTAAAAAGGCAACTGACATTACTCACAGGCAGCAACAACTAAAAAGGTCAACATTTCTGAGGCTTTCCCAAAGCAAAGTAGTAGCATTTAATTCACTAATATTGATTTTTTATTCTCTATTAATGCCTACTTTTGGATTTAATATCAAGTACATTTAAAACGGATTCACAATTGTCAGAACCTTTTCATCTAAACTGCAACGTCTTTTGATTGAATGTACTGAATTAAATATACTGTATTTGTGCTTGATGAATACTTTCCAAGACAAGATAAATAAAAGAGAAGACTCAACAATCTAACAGGAACGTTTTCTATAATCGTGTTCATTTGACAGAATATTTCACTGAATCTCTCGGTGAAGTTAATCTTTGCCTTTGCAATTATTTTATTCAAATTATCAAAGCTAAATTTGGGGGAAAACATTCCACTGACTATCGGTCCGCAGAGACACCAGATTTGCTCTATTGAGGCAGGAGAATCTCCGTCTGAGACAGATCAATTGGACAACTCAATTGGATCTTAACAGCATTTTACGCTCAGTTAGTGTCAATCAATGGGTTGAAGCACACACAGAGAGAGAGAGAGAGAGAGAGAGAGAGAGAGAGAGAGAGAGAGAGAGAGAGAGAGAGAAACCACCCGGGTTGTCACCGCCGTAACTCAAAAGTCTGGTTTGAGTTGTTTCAGATTACGTTGCTGTGTGCTGTATTTCGAATCAGAAACAAACTAAATCCATGCATGTTTTTGTCCGGACATAATTGTAAGCCGAGACAGACAGAGACTTGCTTTTATGACAAGTATCTCGTTCTCTGAAATGAACACAGAGCCATTGAGCAAACCAGGAGCAATCGAAGCAATGACACGTTTTAAACTGTGGCCTTGTTTCTCGTCGCCCCTCTTGGTTTTTCTTTAGCTAGCTAGAGGGCAGAGTGATGAGAAACTGTGGACAGGGAATACAGCGAACAAGGCCATGGAGTACATCACGACGTCCTGAAAACTGAAGAAGATACTGGGTCACTCAAGGTAAAATGGATGGACGGGGAATATAGGCAAGTGGGATGAGAAAAAGAAAAAAGAAGGTTTGCTGTTGTTGTAAATGAAGAAAGTAACAGAGTAAAAGAGCGACAGATAGGGGGAGAGACAGGGATGAAAGGAGAGATGATAATTGGGCCGCATTTGTCTCTGTGTGTTTTACAGATTTACTCCGCTTCAATCTGGGTCAAGGTTGTGTAGACAGTCTAACAGCTCCTAACTACACAGCTTCAGAAGAGCTCCTCTTATGTTTATTTCAAACTACCCATCTGTGAGGAACCTTCTAGAAGCCTCTCCCTGCATCCCTGTCTCACAGCCACACAGCAAATACAATATATTCAATCTGGGCCACTTTAAACACATGCTAAGTGAGTTTGTTTGGGCCACAATCTCTACCAGAGTGTTTGATTTCTCAGCTGTGTATTTATAGAGTTAAGCTTGACTTGTTTTACATATGACAAACTGCATGAAAAGAAAGCGATATACAAGTTATTGGTCTGTGTCCACTAAATTTGCATTCTATTGATAACAGGAGGTTTGTGATGTGTAGCGCTACTGTTGGAGCTATGTGTTGTGTTGAGAGCAAGGTGTAAGCCATCTTGGATTTCAAAAGCAACGCCTGTTACTGTCCTGTCGCGCTGGCAGTCCCTCACTTGCTTTTCTCTGTATCGGCGCTCTCTTCCATAGAGCTTGTAAGTCATTGTTCCGGGCGACCATACTGTAAACGTACATGTGCAGCGATGCACGTGTAACCGGCAATTTAGGCAAAGGCAAAAGTGTAGCGGGTCTAAATGTTGCTCCCTCAAAAAGCCATTACCAAGAATCAGAATGTGCAATTGAAAAACATGCATTTAACTAAATGACTGGTTTGTTCCATCTGTACATGTCACACATAGAAGCAGCAAACGTTCAGCTAGAAACAGGAGTTACAGTTACCCGCTGTGGTGCTGCGTGTGTGTGTGTGTGTGTGTGTGTGTGTGTGTGTGTGTGTGTGTGTGCGCGCATGGGAATGTGTATGTGTGTTTCCAAGTTATCATAGCTCAGTCATGCAGGTGAAGTCATCATCACCAGCAATCTGCTCCGGTCTCCAGGCGATGATGCGCCTGTGCACACACGCACGCACGAACACCACCCTTGGGTGTTTCTCCCTCCAGAGAGGAGGACAAGAGGGGGTGCAGAGTCCATTCACCCGTATAGACAGAAAGAAAATTAACAGGGCGACTGTGGGTCAGTGGTTAGCAGGTCCGTCTTTCATTCAGGGGGTTGGTGGTTCAATCCCCGCCCTAGTCGATGTGTCCTTGAGCAAGACACTTAACCCTGAATTGTTCCCTGTAGGTGTGTCTACAGTGTATGAATGTAACATGATTGTAGGTCCCTTTGGATAAAAGCGTCAGCTAAATGACATGTATTGTATTATTGTAATTTGTCACAGCACGTTTATCGCCATGACAACCTGCCTTTTAATTAAGGTCTGACAAACAGCAGAGTGTCGAGTCTCTCTCTGTGATTGACAGAGGAAGTGGAGGATGGCAGACCCATGAGCGTCCGCTTTGACACACATATTGTGTCGCTATATGTGTGCTTGTTAAATAGTTCAGAGCATGGCTTCGTTCAGGCAACTAAAACTACTCTGTTAAGAGGAAGAAAAGATTATCGTCACACAGCATTCATTGTTGGTCGGAGCTTGGACGCAAATTCTGGTTTCTGTGTCTAAAGAAAAGGAAGCTCTTCATCTTAAAAACTTCTTTGAAGCATAATGACAACTATTCTTGGCTGTACAATCCATAATTTACTACTCACTTTACTACCAAGTTCCCTTTTAGTCTTTTTATATATATACACAGTACTTTGATACAAAATAAAAAAGGTGAATGAAGTTCTGCAATGCCATTTGATAATGTGATCGTGAACAACGCCAGTTGTCTCGTCATGAAGAGTAGCTTTTCATTTTTTCAACTTGAATGCCAAACTGCGGAATCCAAAATACAACCAACTGAGAATAATTCTCTGTTTAATAGGCAGGAATTCCACAATAAATATATAAATGTGTGTGTGTGTGTGTGTGTGTGTGTGTGCAGCAGTCAAACCCAGCAGCAGCCCCTTGACAGCGTATCACAGTGCATTAATAAAAGGCAGACTGTGGCCTACAACCCTGTCAGAGTACTCAGAAACTTTGGGTTTGTCTTTTGAGTGGTAGCTGGGTTTCAGAGCCAGCCGCTGGCATTTAGTCCTGGATGAAGAACCAAACCACTTCTGTCCGACAAGCCCGCTCTGTCATGTAAAACTAAAACATCTCAGCTCGGCCGTGTGAGAGGGGAACAGAGAGGAGCTTGTGCTCATCCGGCTCACAGAAAGACCACACAGCTCTTTAAAAGTATCAAACCGTAAAAACAGACCTGCTGCCTCAAATACCACCTGAGTGAAAGAGTGAGCATGTGCGCGTGTGTGTGTGTGTGTGTGTGTGTGTTCCACCTCTTGAGGTTAAGCAGAGCCCAGGGGATGCCGGTGGGCGTTTTGAAGGCTGGCAGCAGCTTTTCACCGAGCTCCACCGCTTTCCTCCGGTATACCTGAGTAAGAGAGACAGAAAGACAGACACATCTCATTAGAGGAGGCTTTGACTTCACATTCTCTTGACCAACCCTTTGAGAAAGAAACTGCATCCCACGAAGCGAAAGACAAGCCCAGAGTAACAGCACACGACATTCAGTATCCAACCTTTTACTCAAGATACTTTGGGTTGTTATTTGACAAAAAGAAAAAGTAATAATCGATTATCAAAATAATTGTTTTTGACCGCTTGTTGCAAATCTAAATGGTTATCATTTGCAGCCGTTATTATACTCCTGGTTATGTGTCGCTCTGCTACACGCTTTCACATGTGGTTATTTTGGAACTGAAGAAAGTGACAAATACAAAACATTAATTAATCTCGAAAGTGACATTTTGATAAATAATTATGTATCTGGAACAGAATGCAAGAAAACAGAACATTTTATTTTTTTCCCAAGTGTCGGCTACTCTGCTTAGAACATGTTTTAATAAACTACTTGGAGGAACCAAACCACAGCACCAGGGGATGAACTCCAGTACTGAGGCGGATGTTTCCTACACAAGCAGAGTCAAAGTTCATAGGTCAAATTCTTTAAAAACCTTGATTTCCAATGCCAATATAATGCTCTCCTTTTATTGATACGTATGTAAAACACTTTTATAGCTTATAACTGTACTCTAGATAACTCCTCCCCTCCTTCATTCTACTCGTTTTATCCCTTTATTCCCTCCTTCCAGTCTTCTTCCTGTCAAAATCATTTCCCTGGACGCCTTGTTGTCTCTTGCAGCTGCATGTATGTTTCAATTACTTATCCCGTTTGGTTTTTGCTAAGGTGCACTAAAGATTACATTTTAAGGGTTTAAATCTCAAAATCACAACGGAATGATCTGGAGCTGAAGAAGAAGTGTTTCTGCCACGTACACTGGACCTTTGGTACAATGCAACAGTTGAACACCAATTTTATGCTCCAACAAAATGGAATTGTGACCAATTCACCAATGAAAGTAAACTTGTCCAGAAGAGCTTCATTACCCAAACTTCTTCAGAGTAGGATATGCAACTCTACCTCCATCTCTGCTGCTAAAAAGGACAATTAAACTAGGATGCCTCATGATTCTCTGCTGATGAGAAGTAAAACAAAACGGAACCTTGCACTTGAAAGTAAAATACAAGTCAGCCCTCAGAGAATTTGATGATTTCCTATACAAGTGAATTACTGGTAAATATGTACCATGCCTTTTGACCTTTCTCTCATGAGATTATTTGCATATATATGATTTGTATGTGGCACTCTTTTGTTGTTTGAGGTACTATTTAGAACAGAAGTAATGCCTGATGGGGTACTCATAATCACACCATTTGACTTTTGCCCAGTTGTGTGTTAATCGGGTTATTGGTTTCATTCTAAGATGTTAAAACTTTTATGTCCCATTTCCATTATTAAGCTGCCGTAAAAGGCGACTAAAAATGCAACCGTATATTAATTTTCGGCAACCAAAAGCTGACGCCTGGTCTCCACCCTTTTAAAAGTTAGCGTTGAGCCCTGGCTGTGTCTGCTGCAATGGGAAACCACATTTGTTTCCCCTCGAATAACACAATAACTCCATAATCAGAAACAAGTGCTCCTTGTATTTGATTTCCTGGTGCAAGTTTTTGTGTTCACATATCTGACCGGACAGCTTTGTAGCAGTGGGGTGATGGTGTCTCTTAGGTGTCCGATTTTGTTGCCTGTAAAAATGAAGTACTTCCACATTTGGCTCCAGGCACGAGTTTAGTCAAGCAGTTACGATAGAACGGGGTTTGGCCAAAGAGGCGATGGACTGTTTGACAGCGTTGCCAAGGCTTCTGCAGCTCGACTCAACGGCTGCTGCTGTTGTCCACTGACAAGAGCGAGAATGACGTGATGTCAGTTTAGTTTTTCTGTTACTACTGCAGTCCACATGTGCATGGCCAATTCATTTTCCTTCATCACTGACCCTTGATGTAGAGTGGGAGTGCTCCTGTGGCACAGATTTAGTCCACTACAGAGGACAAAGTTAAAAAGTGAAATGATTTGATGATTTAGAAAAAAACAAAAAAACAAACCTGTCATCACACAGAAAACAGCCTCATAAGATAAGATGACACTGTTGAAGCTTATCTAATGAGGAAACAAGTTCTTTTGGATCCAGTTAAACCCAAATGCAGTTTTTTTTAAGTTTGCTTATTTCTCCAAAAAAAACAAGACCACCACAAAACCATTTAGGTCTTTCTTGATTGTATTTGCAAATCAAACGCAGCACTGATCTGATGTGGCTGAGAAGGCAGCCTTAATTCAAAAGCCTGTCGTAACTGCGGCGCATTATCTTCCAAAAGGGAACGAGCGCCAACCATTTCTCATTCTTGAATTGTGTGATTCAATTACACAAGAGCATTTTCACTGCACATATACACACACACTTTAAATATGTAAGTGCTATGCGACCGCCAGCCTCATAACCAATTCACAAGCTTTCTGCGTGAATATAGTCGATAACGCTTTGCCATTTGTTTAAAGCGAGCCGTAACAAACGCACCAATTCAGCCGTTTAAGTCAACAACACTACTCCCCTCTGTGTAGTGTAGAAACACCTGTCATATACACAGAGGTGGTGCAGAGGCATTACAATAGCATTGTGTCAGCAAGCTGGCAGTTCTGTTCCCAAAGGATCTGCCACGCAGCAGGGTGTGAGAGCCGGGGCGACACGGGAGGCAACTTGTCAAAACAATATGGACACTTGACAGCCTTTTCCTTCAAAAGTCGGAGGCAGGGGAAGGTTACCGAGAGCTGGACGAGGAAGAGAGGGAACAGGATGTGCTATTCATGTGGAATGAGGATACAAGAGCGAAAAATGACAGTCTGGAATTTAACATTGTGGGTGAAAAGAAGAAATGTCAAAAAGTCCATACGTTTTAAACTTGTTAAGATGCCAGGAGTTTTTCATGGACTTTGGTAGCTCATTTTTTATGCACCCAATCTCAATAAAGTCAACTAATAGGGCCGTCGCTGGAGGAATTAGAAAGCTAGATGGCAAACTAACGGCTAGCTCCACCTTGCTTTAATGTTACACTGGTCACAGAAAAGAGGCCAAACAGCGGGCTGGTCTAACTGTCCCTCGACAAGCTACCTAGCTAACAAGCTAGCCAGCCATCCGCTCTCTCTGGGCTAGCTGCCACAAACCAGACTTTAAAGCTCTACGGACGCCGGTTGTCACCCTAACAACTAAAACTAGTACTAGTCAGCTGGCCACAGAAAACAGATCAATGGCGGATCTACTCATATTATATTCAAATGAACGTGGGAATGTCGAAGTGACAGAAAACCTGCCCGAAAAAACAGCATCTTGGATGTCATGGATTGTTGTGTCGACTTTAATCCCATGAAATGATTTTGAGGATGAATATGTTGATACGCTCCCGCACGCACACACTAGCGGTCTGTATCTAATATAATTATCAAAAGGACTTTGCAGAAATCGTGTTTTCAAGATAAGATTTGTGAGTGAGTGTGTCTGTGTTTCAGGCTCCGCTGTGGTAGTGTGGGAGCTGTGTCGTAACAAGGCATCACATCCCAGTGATTAATGCCTTTAATAATGCCAGAAGCACACTGAGGGGGAAAATAAGAAACACTCCCAGGGACACACAGGAGAATAAATTAAACACACCCTATGTCCAAGGCCATCAAGCACACTGCCAACAAGCTTTAATGAGCAATTCAAACACAAACACACACACACACACACACACACACACACACACACACACACACACACACACACACACACACACACACACACACACACACACACACACACACACACACACACACACACACACACACACACACACACACACACACACACACACACACACACACACACACACACACACACACACACACACCTCGTGGCTTCATCCATTAGTAAAACTGATGTTAATAATCACATTTCACACCTGGGCACTGACAAAATAGCCATCAGGAAAATAAATTACCTTAGCGTTGTGTTTTTATTTGTGCACATAAAATGTGTTATTATTAGTGGAAGTAAGTCACTGTTGTGGCGCCACCAGTTGGCTGTTGGGACTACTGAGATGTCCACAGAGAGAGAAAGTGTGCATGGTTATTACTTCTGGCCTGAGTACATCTGTCATGCTGCGATCAGGTCTGAGTAAGAAGTTTCATAATACGGGAGCAGATGAAGAGAAGTGAAAGTAGGAAGACTTGTGTGCTCTCATCATTCCCACCTGCTAAGTAATGAGGAAATTAATCGTCAAAACACGATCTTTCACTCATACGTTATGCTGCCAAATGCCGAATCACTTTGTCCCAGAATAAAAAACAGCTGATATTTGGTTGTGCATGCTCACTTTCTGTAGGCTGTATAGCATGCACTCTAAAATTAGATCCAATGGCACCCAACTATCCATGTGACTCTTGTTTAGGGATACCAGAAAGTAAGTAGTCAATACAAATACCAGTCAAATGACACAATTCCCAATACCCAGTTCAATAGCACGGTAAAAAAATACAAAAATTGTAGTTTGAGCTCGGTCATAAATTCCTCTCCCAGATTAATTCTGTATTGCTGTGAAAACATCTCCCCCAAACAACTGTACAGTATATATTCAAGCTTTTCCAAGATTCAAGATTACATTTGAACACATCACGGTATTGTTAACCTTTTGCCTAATACTTTTCTTTCTGAATAGAGCTTGAAACTCAACCCAACTGTGCTACTTGCCGGCTACTAATGGCTAACGTTAGCTTGCTATCCGATTTCAACAAGGACTTGTTCCTCACAATGTAGCATTATTATGGCACAAAATAATCAGATTTGAGACGCCGTTAGTGTCGAGCGTCTGGTTGTCTAAGGCCTGATTGAAGAGACATACTGCTCATATTACCTCCAGACCTCTTTGAAAAATAACCCTTCATTTATAAAAACATGAACTAATGGAGAGGATTCAGGTCAATGATCACAAAGACAAAGAAGGACATGACAGGATGGGTTAAAGCTCCGGAGACCAGCGAGGAAAAGAACAAGTAGAACGAGAGGGAGGACATTCGCTGTGCCTTCCCTCCTCTTGAAGGTTTGGCCGTTATGTTTGCCCTCCACAATAAGAGTCGACCACTCAATATATTCAATAGAAAACCTCAGATTTGAGTGGCTCAGGGGTCAAATACCGGTTTCTAGACTAATCACTTGTGGAGACACAAACAAATTAAAGCCTCATTACAACACACAGCACATTCAAATAATTTAATCATGATGTTTTTTTGTTTATTTTTACATTTTTAAAGTAAGTCTCTGGAGTCCAGACAATGTGGGACATTTGCTGATAGTCACTAAATGAAATACAAGTGAGGGAGGACGGCTGAGGGAGTACATGAGATAAGCCGATACAGCTTGTGCACAAACATGACCGGTGTACCGCGACAGCGTATAGATCGGTTCACACTGTCAACAATGAGACTTTCAATGAGGCGTTAAACACAACACATCTTTTTTTGTCTTTCCTGTATGAACGGATTCCAATTCCAAGTTGACACTCAATTAACGGTCACAGAAAGACTGAAGAAGAGTCAATTGATCTGCTGTGTGTCCTATAGAAGTAAAAAAAAGCCATGTTTGGTCAAAGGAAATCCTTTTTTTTTTTTTATAGTAAAAACGCATATCTTTTTACAACCTCCCTAACTAGATTTGTTTTAAGCACACACACACACACACACACAGCTAGCAGATCGTGAGGTTTTACTCACTGAATTGGACAAAAGGTGCATTGGATTAGAATCATAGACTTCTTCTACGAAAGTAAACTCATTCTAGTTGGAGAAAACAATATGTCACCTCACCTTGGACTTTGGGAAACTGTCACAGGTATTTTTAAATAGTATAAGGCATTTAGACCAAACAATTAGATGATTAGTAGAGAAGATGATCGTTCATGTTATTAATCGATAATGAAAATATGCGTTTTTAGCAGCTCAGATTAGTTTTTGGCAAATGGGTGAAGAATGAAGTGTCAACAATGGTCAAACACGTAGGCTGTTAACACTTACTTTTGATTTTAAGATGTGAAACTACTGTAAAGTTGAATCTTATTTTGAGCATTCATGTTTAAGGGGAGAATAACCTACAGGTGTAACCCTGCCCTTCCCCTGCTCCACTTTCAGTATGCTGAGCATAGACGACAGGTGTCGGTACAAGTGTGTATTGGCCCCGACGAAGATAAATTACATGAATTAAGGCTTGTACAAGGATAGTAACGTTTTAAGTATGTGGGAATGGGTAGGTGTTGACATGTGTGTGTGTGTGTGTTTGAGTGTGTGTGTTCACAGAATCAAGTTTCCAGCTTGATTTTGTGATGCAGTCTGCAGAGAGTCGCCTGGACAGCTCCCTAACTAAGATGAATGACCCAGCAGGCCTTGTGGGACACGTGGCCCAGAATACAGCAGCGTCTGCGGGGACGGAGCGAGCCCCGCATGACTCCTCCTCCTCCTCCTCCTGGACCCTGAACACTCTTCTTCCTCCTCCTCCTCCTCCTCCTCTTGTTGTCACCCACCTATGAAACTCGTCTTTTCTCTCTGCTTCCTTTAATGGTGCATGCACACACAATCTTTTTAGAAGATTTCTACCTAGTTATATTTACATGCACATGGCCAACTGCTATTTTTTCTTTTCTCCTTCAACTTTAAGATATTTTTGTTGAATTTCCCAAGGTTCATTTGTGCCTCCTTCATCAATATTTTTCTCAATAAAGACTCATGCCTACCGATCTGCTTCTTGAATGCCCCCTTTTAAGTGTTCCAGTACCATACAACATGACCTTCATATGGGCTGCCAGCACCACAAGTACGTATTAGGCATGAACTACATTTATATGTTTATATTTTTGCATCATAACCTCATTTATGAGGCCAAATACTATCTTTCGCACGGTCACAGAAAAATATGCACTCAAGGATGCTTCAAGAAAAGTATCCAAAGATGCTTCCAGATGGAAAGATCATATTGATGCCAGGTGCTTTTCCTCTAAACTGAGCATCAAGGTGCACCATGGGTAACTTTTCAGGGGGATAAGGCTCCAAATCATTATTTATCCTTTTCATTTTCACTCCGGTGAGATGAATGCACAGGCACACTTTATGTTATAGTCAGGACGAGCAATGTGTTCATTAATGTTATGATCAACGGACTGACTGAAAAAACGGCACTAATTTACACTACAATAGGCCTCTCATCGACCCACTCAAGCACAAACTCAAACACCAACGGCTAACTACCAGATGCTCTACTCGACATGAGCCTCAGCCACGCATTAATTGAGTTTATTTCAAGTGCAAATTTGATTATATATTTCATTATGTTCTATTTCAAGTTGCATGAAAAAAAGGTCCAAAAGTGGTAGATTTCACTTCCTGAATGAACAAGTCTGTGCAATGATGAGTGCAGGCAAAATGTGGAAAGGGTGAGCCAGAGAACGACGTCTCGGTGTTGGTTGAATAAGGCCTGGAGAAGCTTAGGACACACACACACACACACACACACACACACACACACACACACACACACACACACACACACACACACACACACACACACACACACACACACACACACACACACACACACACACACACACACACACACACACACACACACACACACACACACACACACACACACACACACACACACACACACACACACACACAAACAAAGGATGAAGGGAGAGAACACTAAACTTCAATCAATCCTTGGCTTGAGGAAACAAATTGGCAATGATGAAAGCATAGCATATGGCAAGAGAGGAAGGGAAAGGTAAGGAAAAGAGAGGAAAGGAAAGAGGTAAGAGAGAGAGAGAGAAAAAAAGGGAAGGGAAAGGAAAAGGAAAAGGAGAAAATAAAGGAAAGGAAGAAGGGGAAAGGAGAGGAAACAGAAGCAAAGGACATGAAAGAAAAGAAAAGAGGGACTCAGGAAAGGAACGAAGAGACAGGAGAGGAGACAAAAAGCAAGAGAGGGGGGGGGGAAAGGAAAAGAAAGCAAGGGGTGGAAAAGAGAAAAGAGAAGAGGAACATAGGGAAGAGGAAAGAAAATTACAAGAAAGGAGAGGAGAGACTGTCAAACACAGCTAAGGCCTGTATGTATGAATATTGATTGATACGTTGCCTGATATGCAAATTTGAGAAAAACTGTACAAAATGCATCAAGGTGCATCATGTAACTTACAAGAGAGTCCTCTTTACATATTGTGTCCAGCAGAAATGATTCATACTCATAACTGCAGCTTACAGCAGGAGAAAGCTATGCAGCTATGCAAATGTGAGGTGTGACATGCAATAAAAAAAATATCCTACTTTACATGGAAACCACATACTTTGGAAGAATATGGAAACGATATCGTCCCAAATAATTAAACTCTGACACCCTGGATATGAGAGAGAGAGAGAGAGAGAGAGAGAGAGAGAGAGAGAGAGAGATGTTTTGGCAGGCAAGACCTCCTGTGATCACTGAAGTGTCTCCGTAAAAAAAAAAAAAATCACAAACATTCTGGGATTTATGTTTTTCCAATGTGACAACTTGCAGCTTTTCATGGTTTTAAAAAACATAACACCCGGGGGTAATATAGCAGCTGACTGGTCTTTACTGGAGCATTAGACTTTTGAGCACTAAATATTCAGACACCTTCCCAGGCTCTTGGTTCTATGCAGCATCTGGAATAATCAACCTTATGAAGTTTGTTTTTATCAAAGCGGTAGGAAATAAAAGAGAAAATACAATTGCCTCGCTTGTGTTTCTCATTTTATTATTATTATTGTAACCACAAACTGCAGCCTAATACACCACAGTGTTCACGTCATTGGGTTTCCCACCATGCATTTGGTCAAGTCACATAAATGGCCTCGACTCCGCCTTGTGCTAAACACTCTCTCGTCCTCGACCCGGCTACAAAAATGGGCTCATTATTTAAGAGCGTAGAAATGCACGACCTATCCAGCGATCCAATATTCAAAGTTACACTGCCCCCCCCCCCAGGTCAGAGAAATGTATCCCCTTCGAGACATCGTCAGCCAAACGGCGATAACCGACGGTGACGACAGAGATGTCAGAAGCTCCAGATCTCCTTTGGGGATCACCTTGGAAGCATTTCCTCAGTTTGACAGACGTTTGGACAAGTGAGCTAGAAAACGCTCTCTCAGAGAGAGAAAAAAAACAAAAACCTTTGGCTTCATCCTTCATCTTAATATTAGCAATCTGTGCCTCGCTTTTTGCGTTTGCATATCAATACGCACACACATGTGCTTGCACACGCAACGAGGGGCATCAACTCCCGATATCATTTCCTCGGCTGTCTGGTCGGCGCTGACTCGGCACACTTTTGACAGTCAGCTCTTTTGACGGCGCCGTTATTGAGATAAAGAAAGCCGGGCAAAGTGCATTTACATAGAAGATTGCCGTCTCGGTAGGAACGTTATAAAGGGAGGAGTGCACGTTTAGATGGGCTCGGGATATGAAAACTGCAACGTGGCCAACAAGCAGAGGGAGGGAAGTTGAATGCTCGACCGGAGTCCATTTTGTCAGAATACACATCAGTGCACCTTAGTATCAGCTCAGCGCATCCTTTAGGAAACTACCTTGGCAGTTGGACGTCTGGACCACAACGCGTATCAAAATGTGAGGCAAAGCCACGGGACCTTGCACGTCCTCTAGCAGTGCCACCGTTTCAGAAATCTCTTTGTGTGTGCAATTAGGGGTCCGGTCAGGTGGGAGCGTGGGAATCTGTTCTGAGCGAATACCTCATGCGCAGATTGTGTCTCGATCCAGCTGAGACCGATTGCAGTTGCACCCCCGACATTTGGATGCATCTCAAATGCATCTCGAGTGGCCACTCGTGATTGGATTTTTGTGCTTTCTGGCTCGCATTTGAGAGGGGGGCGGCTGACAAAACAGAAAGCATGTGCTCTGGCAGCTCGAGAGGAGGATTGCGGTGGAAATTTGCATATGGGAAAACAGTACGACGGAAAACTATTTTTCCACCGTGATGAAGAACATTCTTTTGGACGGACGGAGGCACAGCAGCATTTGAAACCTCACCTGAAACTCCTCCACAGCAGCACGAAAAAATGGATGCGTGGCGAAGCTCGCTGGTAATAAGTGTGAGTTGTCAGGAGCCAGAGAAGCTGAACTCATAGGCTTGGAAGCAGTTGCCATGGAAACATAATTATCAGACAATGACAAAATGGAAGCAGACACATTCGTGATCAAAGAAAGCTGAAATAATGAAAGGTTTTCCTGCTCTGTACAGCTCACTTAACTTCCCCGAAGCGGTTCGATGATCGGTCGATGAGGGGAGAACTCCAGAATAAAAGCATTCAGATTGCCATGTAGTACCAACACAGCGCTCCTCAGTCCACTGAAACACTCAGTTTGAAACAACTGAAAGGTTATCAGGAAGGGTAGCGCCACACATTTAGCCCACAGTCAATGAACTGATGCTAATAATAATAATAATACCGATTTCAGGAGAATTTACCTCCTGAAACAACAGACTTGAAGGGGAAATGAGAAAGATGACGGAGAATCAGAGTAAATGAGTGCACGGAGGAAGGAGGGAGGTAGAGGGAGCCGAGTGAAGTGCCATTCAAGTGTCCCAGTGGAGAGTCAGTGTTGTCAGAGAACAAGCCTGAGCAGATATTCACTTAAATAGTTCAACAAGGCCAAAGGCCAGATCTGACTCCTCCCCCCCATCTGGCAAAGCTACCGCAGGCCCAAACCTGCGTCGCAGCATTGACCCGCAGCTTATTTGGTATGTTACACACGCCGGAGGTAGATTGTGAAGAGCTACCAGGAGAGGTTAGGTAACATGTGTTGACACGCGCTTAATCAGTAACAGACTTCATTCTCGAAAAGGCAGGGAATGAATCCAAACTTTTTTTTAAAATCGATGATTTTGGGTCTAAATGTCAGAGAGTCTCTTGCAAATGTCAGTCACTGCAATAGGTCTGTAAATGAGGCCTTCTTGGTAAAGGTCTGTGATAGAAAAAAAAAAAAATGAAGCTTTCAAGTCTAAAAGGCCTTTACAAACCGGGGGCATGACGAATAAACACAGAAATGTTGTTGTACACTACGGCGTACGTTTGGATACGTCGATGCCTTTATTTGAGTTGCAAAAGCTCAGAAAAATCTAACCAAAAAACAATCACGTATCCTTTTTGCCTCGTAATATTCCCATTCTGTGTGAGAGACAAATTGTGTGTATTAATATCCCATGTAAATCTACTAAAACAGTCTATTGCCTTTTTTTACATCTTCAAAACATGTGCCAACAAAAAACACAAGTGACAGTTTGAGTCTACAGAGAACAGTTTTTGTTTGGACGCAGACGGCTGGTACATTTAGACGAAAGGCAACCAAATTAATACGGCTTAAAGAATTGAATGTCTCTGCCTTCGGGCTGTTTTGAAAACACAACAGATCTGAGGAATTTACTTTAACTGTGAGCAAGTCGAGCCAAAAAGGATATAGTCAGTGTGTGAGCAATAAAGAGATTTTGTCCCGGCTATAAAATTTAATTGTAACTTCAGTTGACTGATGGGACTGGCGAGGTACCAACATGTGAGTGAAACGCATGAGTGAAACCCTCAATGTGGGAACATAAGAGCAAAGTGGCACATCCTGAATACTACTGTAAGTCTTTTCTTTGTTGCTTTGTGCGTGAATCCGCCACACGTGCTTTTTGTGAAATCTCTTTCATAACCATCTCTCCGGTATCAGTCCATTATTGTCTATAAGCATTTTGTGAGGATTGCTCATGAGAAAACAAATAATGTCTTTACGTGTAAGAACAGGATACATCGTTTCACCCGGAACAGCACGGCATATTAAGTAAATAAAGGACTAGCTAGGTCTGGGGGAAACAATCCTAGAAGTTAAAGCTGTATATTTGTTCACTTTTCAAGCCACTTTGAGGCTGCAGAATGAGCGGTTTACACAACATTACAACATTATCATTGTATAAAGTTAATATGGAGAACTAGAATTAGCTGACTATTTAGACATCCAGCACACACAGATGAAAAACTGAAATAATGATGCCGCAGTCCAGGGAGTGGCAGGGAGAACTTTCCTGATGAATTTAACTCAGTTTTGGTCCCCACCACCCGGAAGAATTATATCTGTGTATTTAGCTGCTAATTGTTCCGCTATGTTCCCCGGCTCGTCCAGAGCTTTGTTTCTCTTTTGCTCGGTGCTGAGCAAGTGGGTACTGTGGCGTTATATCATATCCAACCGCTATCTGTTACCGATAAAAGCATGGTGTATGAGAGCACCGAGCGTGAACCAGGTCGGGGCAACTTGTTACAGGTTAGCGTCCACAGTAAGTCATCATGCAAAGGAAGGTGCTTTCACGGTTTTTTTAAATTAAGAAAGAAATCCCAAAAAACAGACAGGGCGGTTGACAGAGAGACAATGAAACAGGTTTGGTCAAGAAAAAGAAAAAAACAACAAAAAAACAAGCGAAGAGAAGAAAAAGAATTATTGTTGTGTGAAAAACAAAAACAAAAGCTGTTAGGCAGTCAGACAGACAAGCTGAGTGGAGAACAAAGACCTTTAAGGCAGCGTGCAGCACAAGTGTTAAACAAAGCTACCTGTCAAAGTGCCGTCTGCAGAAAGGAAAAAAAAGAAAAAGACTCAGATCTCAACAGCTAGACGGCGTGCACACATACTGAGACACACACACACTTTCCTTCGTTTTCGAAGCCAGGTTAGACATGTTAGAAAGACAAGCCTGCTGTGTTAGCCCTTAAAAGCACCAGTCGAACATCAGAAGGGACAGACAGACGTGGGTGTATATAAATACACACACACACACACACACACACACACACACACACACACACACACACACACACACACACACACACACACACACACACACACACACACACACACACACACACACACACACACACACACACACACACACACACACACACACACACACACACACACACACACACACACACACACACACACACACACACACAGGCTTGATAACTAATCCTATCTGATGTAATTGACCTGTAAGTCCCATAGAGCAGCGAGTTGCCTGGTGAGGAGTTTGGAGGCACTGCGCATTAATATTGAGGAGACAGCTGCAGGGCTCGGCGCATTTTCACCAAACCGAATTTGGATTTGTTTTGTCTCCCAGCACAGACGAGACATTATGGACACGGTCGGGTTGAAGCCAAAGCCGACCCGAAGAGCTCTGCGTCTGGAGTTGTTCTTTACTGCTGCTTAAGGAGGCGTGTAACCTTCTACATGTAATACAACAAATAAAAATTCAGTCATTAAATAAATAAATAAATACAAGAAAAGAAACTGGGGCCTATTCCCATTTCCTAGTTTGTAAAACCTTGATTCCTTTCCTCGTCCTCTTTCTACGTCTCTTGGCTCCGCCCACGGGGGTCGTGGCAACAGACATTTTAACAAAATGAGACACCTTTGCTTTGGCGCAGTCATTTCAAAGCAAACGTCAATTCAATACGAGGTGGGGCCACGGCTCTCTCGAGTGTCAGCTGTCTCGGCCCTCGTCACGGGCTGCCGGATAAGACTCACGCAGAGAATACACCGGCGTATCCTCGCTGAGACCTCCTGAACCCGAGGAATTGGGTCGTCCTTCAGGATGGAGCGCCGAGATCGATTTCCAGGTCTCAAGCCTTCGGTTGTAGGGGACTGTTTGCAACAGAGGTTACTACACATGTGGAGCTCTAATTAGCATATATGGGAACTACAGGGCCCCGTTTGATGGTAATGAAGGAGCCCCCAGTGGAGGGCTGTGGCTGATGTGTTTTTAACAACACCATGGTATTCAGGAATAAAGTAAAACAGAACTTTGTTCGCAGATCAATAGTTGGTGTTAGTCTCTCTGTGGGATTGGGGACAATAAGACCACTACCACCAGATCCATCCTTTAAACCCGGCATGCTACACTGCAGCTTCCTGTCCTCAGTTCTACTCAGAGATGCAGTCTAATGGGAGAGCCTACAGCCCTCCGGCCGCGCCCAAAGACACTCTTGATCTTTTCGTGCTGCCGAGCAGAGCAAAGGACGGCTACATTTGAATGCCACATCTACGGCACGCAAGCTGGAGCTGTAATTCAAAAGAAGTATTAAAAGAGTACACCACACCAACAGTAGAGACTTGGTATTTCACAGCCGGTGCAGGGAGAAAAGAGAAACCGTTTGGGTCGATAGCTTTTTAATCAAAGCATTTACCAGAACTTTTTTGTGCAAGAGCCTTGAGGCAGACCTACAACACGGGGCTGCGTGGAGTCGGCCCGTGCACTGGCTAAACACTTTTGTTACTGGCATTGGTACTGGGGCCCCCTTCTTATTCGCAAACTCACTAAACCACAGCCACCTCTGATGCAGTAATGATTCATTCGACAATACATGCTGTATGCAACTAATTTAATCCCTTTCCTCAGAGGTAAACCAAGAAAGAAAAAGAAAATCACCTTTTTCATGAATTTTAGGACAAAATGAAACACACAGAGGAGAAATGACAAGGATAGAAGATAATATACAAAAATGTAAAATAAGACAAAAAAAAATTGAAAGAATCACTAGACAAGTTTGAGATGAGCGGAGAGAGAAAGCCGAACAAAAGGCACGCCGGAGTCAACTGCTCATCTGCGATTAGATAGAGGTGACTCAAATGTGAGAGCAGAGGGAGAGACTCTTGTTCTGCACACAGAGATGTGTGTGTGTGTGTGTGTGTGTGTGTGTAAGAGAGTATATTAACAAGGCAAATTGCTTATTTGCCTTATCTCCCTTGCAAGGGGGGAAGAGATATGGTCCAATGAGAGCGAGGTCTCTGAAGCAGCCCGACTCCCTTCAGGCCAGCTGACAGGAAGAAGAAACAAAGCCAGACATGAACTCCGGGGACATGTCAGTGTTTCTAACAATAACTCGCTGCCGATCAACTCCCTGTCACACACGGGGGTCCCCAGATACTCCAAAAGAGAATTTTCCATGATTTCCACACTAGCATATTTGTTTTGGGAAGAGAGGAATAACCCTGAGAGAGATTCAAAAGAGCAGAGCAACGATTCCCAGCCCGTGTTTCTCAAATGACGCTCTGTAATGCAATTTGTCTCGAGAAATAAATTCAAGAAAACAGCGCAGTGTCCCTTTAAGGGCCCTGCCGAAGGTAAAAGAAAAAGCTCATGAATGAATTCACAGGAACGTAAACACTGACTGCCGGTGTGAAACAGGAAGTGGTCTTATTTCACGACACTCGGCCTGAATGTTGCATCATCGGGATAAAAATACTGCAGCTACTTTTATCTTGAGAATGTTTCGTCACAAATCTACACACAACTCCCAACTGCAAGGGAAGATAAGACGATGGCAAAAACTAAGCATGGCAGCTTTTTTTGCTCCAATCTAAAGCCGCTTTTTCTTTGAGCTTTGAAACTCTTTAATCCTTCACTGCACACGTCTTATTTTCTAAGTTGAAATATATCCTGTGCTGATTTTAGAAGGACTGAGGCACTCTGATAATAATTCAGATATTAAAACATTTAAAATTGTATTCCCGCCCCCCACTACCCTTTTCTGTCCTGTGGCTCTACAGTTGGCTTTATCAGGGTCACACACAAAAAACTAAAGAAATCATTCACCCGACTCAGTGAATAAATGACACCTGGGCTTCAGGTATCCGCCGGTACCGAGTACTGGACTGATACCAGAGTTTAATGAATAAGCTGTATTCTTCTGTGGGAGTGATTGTGATCGTTCTTTTATGTGGAAGGCAACAACAGGCTTGATTTAAACGTTGCTTTGCCTCACGTTGAAAAAACACATTGAAAATAATAAATACATAGATATACATTTACTGATTTTTATCTATCAGCGATTTGGTTTAAAAAAAGAGAGATGTACGGCCTCTAAAACATAATCTTCTGGTTACTTTACCACTGTTGAGTCCTGAGTGACAAATGCTGAATGATACAATTGACCCAGTCAGGGCAGAGGGGAGGGTGCTAACATTTCTCTTTCAACCTTATAAAGAGTTACTCATACTCCTGGTGATAAATGTCATCTGTTGACAGTCGCATATTCCCTGTTGCTTCTTGTCACATATTTGTTATTGTTAATACGACGTGAGTTATGGCCTTACTGTTGCTCTTCTTCTGTCTTCAAGCAAGAACAAGTTTGCCTTGTTAAGTTTTTATGGTTTCTTTCTGCTCAAGGAAAGATGTTCAGATACCAATGCTGTCAATTCACGCTGTCTGTTTGCTCTCCATAGAGTGCGGCCACGGATGCCGTCTTTTTGTAAGCCAACCCCCGACAATAAAAAAGACATCGGAATTTTTCCAGCTTGAGTACGAAGAAGTCAGTTAGACGCACTGCACCATGGTCGCATTAGAGGGAGGATAAACACAACGAGGCTGTAGAAACGGACCCGTGTTCGTTTAGCCACTTCAGACACGTCAAAGCTTGAGAATTCACAACAGGGATAGAACAAAACATGAGAATCTCTGAAGCTCCTTATTTCAAGCATCTTACCACAAACCCATTCAAAAATAAAATAAACCAAGTTCGAGACGAGGCAACCAGAAGTGCAAAAAAACACAGACTCTTTTCTGTGTTTTAGGACTCAGTGGTGCAGCATTCTATTGCAGCCTGAAAGCAGAAAGTCCCAGAGGAGTTTTGTGCTGGACTCGTGAACAAATCCTCTCATTTGGCGGCCCTGAACACAGCACCGCTTCTGCCCTTCTGTTGTTGTTTGTTAGCGGTTCAAATGTTACACAGCATGAATGACTTATATGTACCAATATGGACCCCTGCCCTATGTGTGTGTGTGTGTGTGTCTAAAGATACAGGACAAAGAAGGGAAATAAAGCAGAGTGTGCTGTGGCAATTACACAGTCTGTCAAAGCACGGCGGGAGGAACGGCTTGGTTCCTCTTCTGAGTGTGTGTATAGTAGCTACTTAGGATGCTGCAAAGTCACACACACACACACACAAAAGACACAGTAAAGGCTTTTGTAAGCAACGGGAAAGGAGGACTCAGCCCATGTGTGACCCTGTTGACCAAACCAATCTTCTACCTGTCAAGCCGTCTACTGCTGTGAGAGGCGGTGTGTTTATGGCTGTGCACGTCTTTGAGACAGAATGTAGTTAAGGAGTGTGTACCAATTATGGACTGTGGGGACAATGCAGCTGACTGGTGCAAAGGGAATACCACACAGGATCCTAGACACACAGATAGCCAGGATTGAAAGCAACAGGTAGGTGTGTGTGTGTGTGTGTGTGTGTGTGTGTGTGTGTGTATAACACAACGTGGATTATTACAGGCCCATTCGCGGTCTGCTCAGTAGGCTAATCCCATTACATCAGACTGTTGAGATGAACAGGGGCCGTAGCCTATGGGCACTGACATGTCCAATGAGATTAGGTGCAAATTGAGGTTCACAGCTAAATTCTATATAAATGAAAAACGACATTACTGGATGTCGTACTGCTGCTGCAGAGGTTGGTTTTGTAGGTGAGTGACTATATCCTGGCTAAAATGTAATTTTGCACCACTCTGGGTACAAATTGGACTGAAAACGCTTTCATTGCACCATTGTGGGAGATCATTCAAGGTATCTGTTTGAAAAATGTTGTAGATATTAAAGACACATATAATGGGAACTGAACAAAGGACAACTTCACAAATACAATTATAGACACAGCTGTCAAAGCCAGCTTATTTTAGAGAGAACGTACTGTATCCACTGAAAGCTCTCCAACTACGCACAAAGAGACTGAATAAGAAAAACAGGAAATGAATTGTTAATGGACTGTGGAAAAGCAAGTGGAAGTCATGACGCTACTAACCTTTTCCTGAACACAGATTAATTTGATTCAAAAATAACAAAAGGAAACACTAAAAAAAAAGAGAAAAGTGTTGAGAAAAAAGTGTTAAAAAAGGTAAACTACACTGTCACACCGATTCAAAAGCTGTTACAGCGGATATGAATAAATAGCGCCAACATCGTAATCCTCAAGACTTTATCCGTCTCAAAGACACAAATGTGTGTTGATATCATGTGGGCTGTGCACAGTCTGGATCTCACAGATTTAAATATGGGCAATTTGGAGATGTTTGGGAAACAAAGATTGGGAAACAACTGCTTCATAACCACGTCAGTGGGGAGAATCATAAACAATCTACAAAGCAGGATCAGGTTAAGTGTTACGAACGACCGATCCACACTACAATCTGCAAATATCCTGAAATGGCTCAAATGATCACAAAACACCTTGAAATGTTTTTATAATTGTACAATATATTTAACCGTGGTGTCCGAAGCTATGCATGTGCGTTTGGGAGTATAATTGAGGCGTCAGCCAATGCATGGAAGTGTGTGAGATAAAGAATTTAAGCCAATTCTAAGGTACCTTCAGGGTGAGGGGGTTAACATGTATTTTTATTATGCATGTCCTGCTTAATGTAGTTTCATTGTTTGTGGCATTTTATTTTTGTTTCTCAAAAGGTGCAGAATACAGAATTCACATTGCCTCCACATGGCTCTCAACATGGCGGTGGCTGATCCGGTGGCTAGTAGCTAAAGATGCTAACAGCACACACGGTGTGACCGACGGCAACAGAGCTGACAGAGCCGGGGAGTGGGAACCGTAGGGTGGGCGCTGCGCTTCCACAGCGGTCGGTCGGGACGGTGTCATCGGTGGTAACCGTCGTGTAACCGAAGCTGTAAACCTCGGGGAAACACTGGATCAGTGAACCAATCAAAGTAATCTCTGCATGACCTTTCACATATCAAAGCTGTGTGTGTGTGTGTGTGTGTGTGTGTGTGTGTGTGTGTGTGTGTGTGTGTGTGTGTGTGCGTATGTGTCTTCTATCTCCGTCTACTGATCCACTGAGCAGTTTCTTATCTAAAAGTAGTTTTGGTCCATCAGCCTCAGAAGTAAATACCACGTGTTGCAAGTGCACAGCCTCAACGCACTGCATCACGTATATCTGCAAGTGTGTAACTTATGGCACACAACAATGCATTAATGTGTGAGTTTCTACATCATAATAGTTTATTTGAGTCAGGATTTAGAAAACACCACAGCACAGAGAGAGCACTGGTGAAAATTACAACTGACATCCTAATTGCATCACAGGACTCATCTCTGTACTTGTTTTGTTAGACCTTAGTGCTGATAGAGGACTCATCTCTGTACTGGTCTTGTTAGACCTTAGTGCTGATAAAGGACTCATCTCTGTACTGGTCTTGTTAGACCTTAGTGCTGATAAAGGACTCATCTCTGTACTGGTCTTGTTAGACCTTAGTGCTGATAAAGGACTCATCTTTGTATTGGTCTTGTTAGACCTTAGTGCTGCGTTCGACACCATTGACCACGACATCCTATTACAAAGACTAGATCAGTCGATTGGCATTTCAGGTACCGCACTAAGTTGGTTCAAATCCTATTTATCAGATCGATCTCAATTTGTATTTGGAAACGATGAAGCCTCGATGACCACCAACGTTAATCACGGAGTTCCACAAGGTTCTGTGCTTGGACCAATTTTATTTACCTTATATATGCTTCCTTTGGGCAACATTATCAGGAAACACTCCATAAACTTTCATTGTTATGCAGATGATACTCAATTATATCTATCGATCTAACCAGAAGAGACCAACCAGCTCGCTAAAATCCCAGCATGTCTTAAAGACAAACACTTGGATGACCTGCAACTTCCTGATGTTAAACTCAGACAAAACTGAAGTTATTTTACTCGGCCATAAACACCTCAGAGATCAATTATCTAATGATATAGTTTCTGTAGATGGCATTGCCCTGGCATCCAACACCACTGTAAAGAATCTAGGCGTTATCTTTGACCGAGACTTGTCCTTTAACTCCCACGTTAAGCAAATCTCAAGGACTGCATTTTTTTCATCTACGTAACATTTCAAAAATCAGACACATCTTGTCTCAAAAAGATGCAGAAAAACTGGTTCACACGTTTGTTACTTCTAGACTAGATTACTGCAACTCCTCTTTATCAGGCTGCTCTAATAAGTATCTTAAGTCCCTCCAGTTGATCCAGAATGCTGCAGCTTGTGTACTCACAAAAACTAAGAAAAGAGATCACATGACTCCTGTATTAGCTGCTCTGCACTGGCTCCCTGTAAAATCAAGAATCACATTTAAAATTCTTCTCCTCACCTACAAAGCCTTGATTGGTGATGCACCATCATATCTTAAGGAGCTTGTAGTACCATATCGCCCCACTAGAGAGCTGCGCTCACTAAATGCGGGGCTACTCGTGGTTCCTAGAGTCCTAAAAAGTAGGATGGGAGCCAGAACCTTCAGTTATCAAGCTCCTCTTTTATGGAACCAGCTTCCACTTTCAGTCCGGGAGGCAGACACAGTCACCTCATTCAAGAATAGATTTAAGACTTTCCTGTTTAATAGTCCTTATAGTTAGGGCTGCATCAGGTTTGCCCTGGTCCAGCCCCTTGATATGCTGCTATAGGCTTATAGGTTGCTGGGGGACGTATTAGGATACACTGTGCTCCCATCTCTAAGTTACATCAATAATGATAATAATAATAATAATAATAATAATAATAATAATAATAATAATAATAATAGAGACACAGGTCACCTTGCACTCCTTTTATTAAACCTGATAAATTCACTTCACTTCAATCCACGGTATTTAAATTCATTTAATTTCTGGCATGGAAAATATAACTTTTGGTGGGTGGTGCTGAAACAATTTATTGATTTGTGAACACTGATCACTTCAAATGTGAGGATTTTTCGCTTTCAACTCCTGCACATCATGAAAAATGTTGTATGTTTTTTTTTGGAGAAAATACTTTTTTTGAAATGTTACTGCATCACAAGGTAGGCATGTAGGGAAACCTCCCAGCATGCACCGGTACAAGTGACTTGCGAACATGCAGCGACTCCATTGTTGCTGCCGCTACAGCGACTTTTACATTGTGTTCCGCGAAGTCTCCATCATGTTTTTTTTAGGTTGCATCAAAAACTACTCGGCATGTCAGCAATAAAGTGTGACTGTGCGTGTCCCCATTGGTCAGACCCAACCACTTCCTCCACTCTGTCCTCCCTTCCTTCTCCTTCCATCTGTAGCCCTGCTCCCTCTCCTCAGAACAGATTAGACCAGTCTAAAAAGAGATTAAGATAGATATCCAGAAAATTCATTATCCACGGTTGGTAAATTACCTTTACTTGGCCGTGTGTGTGTGTGTGTGTGGATATGTAAGGCGCTTTACTCAGGCACAGCAGGAGGATAGCAGAGATGGCCCAAAGGGGCAAAGGGATGGGGGCGGTTGTTTTTATCTTTTTGTCCCTCCAGCAAAGCCAATTTTCTCACCGACTGAATGGGATTTCCTGAGGATAGTTTTCCATCGGCTTTGCTTAACGCGCTGCAACATGTGTGTGTGTGTGTGTGTGTGTGTGTGTGTGTGTGTGTGTGTATTTGTTTGTGTGCGTTTGGCTAAGCTTTCGGTGGTCAGAAGTACAGGTTGTTGTGCTGACCTGTGGAGCCAGAGGTCCGAGATGGGATTAGACTCCGGGTAGCTTTGTGTCGATGAGCTTACCCCCAACTGTGAGAGAGTGCGTTTGTATCGGAGCCAGGCATTGATAGAAAGTTGGTTAAATGGCTTCATATAGATGGACCCATCCATCACTATCAAATCCATCCAAATCATGAAATCATCATGTGTAACAGATGTAACAGTTATCCGTACGGACCCCTCCCCCCAACAGTTTGGCATGCATGTGAACTGCGGATTAATTAGTTTACCACGGCACGATATTATATGATATATTATAATAAAAACATGGAATCAGGAGATCGGAAATAATGCTTTCTAGTCGCCACAGTTAATGCCACACTGGGAACAACACAAATGTGTTCATGCTCCGTTCAGTAAAAAGGCGCGATATTGGGGGTGACAGAAAGTCTGTCCTGGAATACATTTCATATGGTTGTGCACACAAATAAATAGTTGTGTAACAAATGAAAAGAGAGAGAGAGTGGAAAGTGGGCGTCATGTCCGACTGTTGTTTTTTGGAATAAATTCATCATCATGTATATATTGTATAGTCCAATCGCATCTACATCTCGTTGACGGAGCCGGCACTCTAGAAGTCAACTTGCTCAACTTGCTGGGAAACCAGTGTGAAAATCTCGGTCTCATTATTTCCTGTCAGTCTTTTCAATTACATTCTCACTCCTACGATCAAATATTTAGACATCTCGGTCTGGGTTTCTGCTGCCTCCTGGGTTTTAACTGCATTGTTCACAAGGTAAAAAAAAAACTGAAGCAAAGGAGGGAAATCTCCCACAGATCCATCTGTCTACCGAGTTCCTTTGTAGTTCTTTTCAGGAACATGGGCGGACTGTAGCCAATCCCTACCCCACACTCTTGACAGTTCACCAGTCTATGAACATAGATTAGTGCTGTATGTGCAGCTTGAAGTCATCGGTTCATCATCGTTCAACAACTCTGGGAGGAAAACCCAAAACAGGAATCCTCAAGAACATGGGGAGGAACTATATGTTGTAGGGATACATTAAAAACCCTGTGTCCATGTTTCTGAACAAGAAACTTTTATGACAGTCATACACGATTCCACCATTTGGTGGATGCTTTTAGGTCTAAAGTAATCTTCAGCGCTGCGCACGGCTTGCATGCATTTTTAACATAACGGGTCTCGACGGAAATCAAACCCAAACCCTGTCTGTAAGTGCCTTGCTCCATCCGCCGAGAACACAAATATAATACACCGAGAACGAACGAAACATGCAGTTAAATGTCAAGGTATTCATCCAGTCCTATCCCCTTTTTACTGTTCTTCACTTCTATCCAGCGTCTGCACGGCGAAAGTCGGACGGAGTGAATGGAAGAGCCGTGGATGTGCGTGTATCACGAAAGATGGGTGTCTGATTGGACATCGCGGTCTCAGGGGGCGGTCTGTCACTGAGGGTTGCTCTTGGCTACCTCTTTGTTCATGCATGTGTGAGTCTGTTATCTTACGTGTGCTTGTGCGAAGACAGTTCAGGCTCTGGATTAAAAGGAGGCTGAACTGACTCAGGCTCCAATTAAGTCCAGCCGCATTCAGTATGAGCGTATGAACCGCGCAGGTGAAAAACATATTCCAGTACACTGAAAAGTAATAATAAAAATACTTTGAATGCTGGACGTCCGCTCCAAAGAAATAGGGTGCGCCATTCCACCTCTATTTCTGGCCCCAGAAAGTCTACATTGTCTAAATTATAGATTATGAATAAATAAATAAATAAAAAGGGTTCATGTGCAGTTTAAGGTCAAAAGTAAGAAATAAGACGACAGCATACATGATATAGATGGCGAGCCAGCCTGCTATTCCCCTGCAGCTTCCTGTCTCACCCAATCCTCATCTCGCAGAGTCATTCTCCCTCCCGTCAATGTAAAACATCACTTTCTCACGCCAGCCATCAACCCATTGTCATACACATTGTGTTCACTTCATGCTGTATTTTCTGTTATCTGAGCCACTGGCTGAGAGCGGGACCGCATTCCTCTTTCTTCATGCCTCTTAGATTATTCCCTCGCACGTCTCAACACAGCCTCCAGATGCGGTTTGGCATCTCCCGGCACATGTGCATTTGGACTCTGTGTTTTTTTCCTCTTTTTTTCTGTCTTTGTCTAATTACAGTGTGATGCATGGTAATTGAGGACAAATGAGGGCAACTGAGACTGAACACATTTCAACTGGTCAGACACCGCTTTCCCTCCTATAATTCCGACTTGTGCTCTTTGGTGGAGTTGCACACAGATAAGTATTTTTTGTTGAGTCACGGTCACTCATTAAGAGCATTCTTATGTTGTTCCAGAGGGGTGCTGGGTTTTTATCCATGCAGGAGAAAACCCATAGTTTGCTAAATCTTATTTTATTCATTACTCGTCGTTCATTCGCTCAGGGCGAACAGTTATGAATCACACTTTAACATTAAAGTGAAGAAAGTGCAGACACTACGCAAGTTGTTTTGACACGAAACATTCAATTGGTTCCCATCTTGCTTCACACTAGCGAACCTAACCTTTTAATTCGGGGGCCAACCCTCGAGGTGAAAGGTCATTCATGTGTACATCCCATGCACATGTTGTTGTTGCTAAATTTGACACAATGAAGCAAATCCGTCTGTTCCTTACTCTCATGAAATCCTAACAAAGTTAGCACCAGCACTTGTGGGAAAAGGAAGTAAAAGAGCGAGCAGATGCTGGAGTTACCACCCAGTCAGCCATATGGCGCAGCGAGATATCAAAACACTGAGTACATCCCGAGTCCCTGCTGGTTCTCAAACTTCCGAGCGAGAATTGTTTACCTGTCTGTCAGCCTGTCAGTCACAATCCGCCCCCTTGGTTTCTCTGCATTGATCTTTGCTCAGCTCTTGCTGCATTTAATGCTGGTTTGTTTTTTATGTTAAACTACACTCACTATGAATGCAAGCTATGGACTGGGAAATGCACATCATCATATAGTACAAACGCCTTGCTCGTAATGATTCTCATTGCGCGGTCGATACTTTATACACTCTGGTATCATGTTTCAACAAGCACACCAGAGGTCAGATCTACCCCATGAAAACAGCATCGGGACAAAAGGGAGTGTTGAAAAACCACACACAAGATCCTCTTAAGAACACTTTGATGTGCCTGGTTGGCACCTCATCAAAGTCTAATCACATCGGGCAGGCGCACTAGTGTCTTTTAATGACCCGGAAATCATTGGCAAAATAATTAGATCTGAGAGCTTCAAGGACCCCTTCAACTCCACTCAGAATCCATTTTTACCGGATTAGTAATCAGTAATTGTATGATTTTAATCACGAAGGCCAAGTATAACGGCGAAAGATGAATGCGTGCCTGGTTGTAGATCAAGAGTGTGCCGCGGTTCGTAAATACATAACTCGGGAAATACAATCTCAATGGAAACCAATCAATTAGCAGAAGGGATTGCGAAGTCGCGCACGGCGGTCAAGATCAGCCAATTCCTGTTCGTGCCACGGAAATCCACAGGACAACCAAAGAGTGCCAAGACAAATCAGTCAAGTGCAGATCTGTCCAGTGGTCGTGTGACAAGGAAAGCCAGTTTCTGTACCTCCAGACGAAAGCCAACCGTAATTACAAAGCGCGCCGCAGAGAGTGGCATCGTCCGCCAACGGCCATTCATTATCTAACTCGACAGCGGACCAGCAGTAAGTGGCAAAGTATCTGTTCACTGTATTATTTTATGCATATGTTATGTCATGATTGATAAATTCCTTCATTTCATCTTAAATGTATCATTTCATTAGTCGGAAAAGTCTCAGTTATCCGTATCACGAGGATGTTTTTGCATAAACTGGAATTAATGAGGTGCTGGCACATCAGATTTAAACACAATGTAATGATCATGTTGTCCCTGACCGTTCCTGTACTTGCGGTAGGCGAACAGAAGCAAGATCTGTTGTGATTTAAAGTGTTGACACCCTCAGCGGTAAAGTCACCAGCTGGAATAACATTTAAAAAAAGAAAAGCCTTTCTGTCAAAGCAGACAATGGGATCATTGATAACATCTGCAGTTCATGCTCCTAATTCGGTCCCCTCCTCAAACCCTTTATCTTTTTTATTCAGATTTAAAATCCTTGCAGCTGTGTCTGAATGAGTTCCATGAGACACCTGAGATTCGAGCCCCTGCTTTGGCTCTCCAGTGACCGGTCTTTCACTTTAATCTGGGTGGTTGTAAGGGATGAGGGGGCAGCTGGGATACTCATCCATGCCATCACCAGATTACTGTCAGAAAACTAAAGGAGATTGGGATTACTTTTCATCACCATCAAGTATCAGCATTGTTGTTTATTATAATCAATCCAGAAGTAAGGGTTTGGATGGAGGATGAAATCCTCCTCTTACAGTGAATTTTGAATGCATATCTTTCACAGCAAGGATCCGTTAATGCACAATCCCTTCATGAAGGAACATGACTTGAGGGTTTCGTTGTGTTTAAGGTGACTATACGTTTATGCGTTATTGCTTCCTGCCTTGATATCATCAAATCTTCCCTTTTTGTTCTCGCTCTGTCTCTCAAGCACTGGTCTTACTGGTTCCACTTCTGAACGAGGAAAACTCAAACATTCTGAAATAAATTTGGAGAATGGACTTCACTGATTTGTGTGTAGTTTACCTGTCGAAAACTACTTATACAAAACAGAATAAAATCAATAAATAATAACAATGGATATTGATCATATTGACGAGTTACCATTAATAATATTATTAGGGGATGAGCTTAAGTTTACATTTGTCACATTTTCACTCTCCAGTCCTCTTTTCTTTACAATTATGGCCTTTTTAATTTCCCTTTTTTAAAATTAATTCCCTTTCCCCCCCTTTTTTCTTAATCCCAAATGTATGTTTAACTTCCTAGCTGTATCATAAATCCACACCACACACTTATTCTTCAATTCCTTTCCACCGACAATCATCACCTTCCTCCATACTTCTTTCAGGTTTCCTTCTCTTCCCAGACAACTTCGTCCTTCCTACTTATTTTTCCGTCTTTGTCTCCCGCTGCCATCTTTCCCGTCTCTGTTCTTGCCTCCTTGAAGCGCTTATCTTTGATTAGTAAGGGAACTGGAAGCCTTTCATTTTATTCATCTCTCTGTACATCGTTTACCTCCCACCTTCCTGAGCGGATGAGGTTACATGCTGTGGTCGTTGAAAGCCTGGCTCTCTCGCCCTCTCGCTCCCTCTGCCAACTCCGAAATGCAGAGTTATATAATGCCTGACCAGTGTTCAATTAGTCCGTTTTATTATTTGAAAGAAATATCAGGCCCATAAATGTATCTGCAGTAGAGCTCCACTACGTGTAAGAGTTGTTTATCAGGAGTGTGCTTAAAGCCCTGGTTTCACATGTTGAACCTCAGCATGTGAAAGAAGTTGTTCATCTGAAAAACCCCAAAATGGATTTCACTGGTTTGACTAAGTGCGCACATTCAAATTGTGGTTCACCTGCCTTGGAATCAAGACAAGATTCAAGCAAACAAATAATAATAATAAGAATATTAATAATAATAACATGAATGAAGATGAGCAAACCGGTCTCGATTGAGACTTCATCACATGGCGAACAATGATCTCACAGATGAATCGCTCGAAGCAAAATGTGCTTCTTTTCTTTCTCTCTCGTCTTTATGTGAGAGTAAACTGGATTTATTCGGACTTTTCATACTTTTAGCCGGACAAAACCACCAACATTTTACAAACCAAATTAATCAATTAAACCTGAAAAGGATCAACAGGTTAATTGACAACGTAAATACTTTTTTAGTTGCAGCATTACTGCTAAATATATTTCAGGCACACTTAAAGTTTCGTTTAGGTTTGAAATGATTGTGGAGACACAAACATTTGAGTCGAAATGATTTGTGTCACATTGTGACTTTAAGTTACTGAAAATCATGACTGAATAATAGACTTAAGATAGATTTTCTGCCGTTAGATGTCGACAAAAGAGAAATAAAGTAGTGCGGCACAACTTTGAACTCGTTGACAATTCTCATTTTACAACTTTGCTTTAGTGAGTGTTCTTTCAATAATGACTACTGTTCCTGTTAGTGTTATTATCACCGTTGGCAGAATTAAGCCGCAGCCCCAACATGCAGCCTATGACAAATCAGAAATTCTCTGCGTGTCGGGAAATGCTCTTTGAGGTTGGTTTCGCTCCCAGTGTTAGCCCCGCCCCACACTCTCCCTGGTAATAAAGAAGCACTCAGCTTCTTCAACTTCTGGTTCGCTAACCGCCACGATGATGCTGTAGATTAGGACATCCTGTTTATCTGCGTATGCGTTTCAAAGATCAGATCGCAGCAGAAGCGTCGACAGCAGTGAAGATAAAAGTGAAGCGGAGCGAAATCCCTCTTGTGACAGTCGAAAAAAATGTAAATAAGACTCTGAACACCTTTACTGTTTTCAAAAGAATACTTTGCAGGTACCAGGTTTAAATTAAAAGACGGAAAGGAGAAAAGATATTGAGTGGATCTGAATGCAATACCCTGCTGATGTCACGTTCACAGCCTTTTGTCACTAAGTTGATTCACATATGCACTCGCACGTCGTGGCAGACTGGCACTCCGAGTAGACTGAGAAGACCCGCTGAATGTCTCTTTCCTGAATACAAGGCAAGCCTGGAAGGAATATTTCCACACTTCTTACACCCCAAGGCTGATGGAGTACCAACTTTCTTTTCCCTCTTACTTAAAAAAAAAGGAAATCTTTTAAAAGTGCAACATTGAATTAATGGCAGTTTTGAATATCCTTTGATTTATCCAAGATTGTGCAAGGACATTCCTGTGGAAAAAAAATAAAGAACCTGATACTCTATTGAGTTTTTTGTGTGCTTAGATTCAAATGCGCATCCAGTACATAATTCAAGAACTAAGAGGAACAAAATTTCAGGGCAGCCGTCTTCAACTACACAGTGTGTTCAACCCTAATTGGTATCGAACTCAAAGAGAGACAGACCCGCACTCAAAAGAGAACGTATCTTGGCACCCGCTAATGGAATACATGAATCTGCACGGGTTATAAAATATTAAAATATTACTAAAAGATGTCGACTACATAAAAGCACCCATTCGAGCAATCAATCTCCGCCACCCTTCCTACTCACGGGGCCTCGGTACGTTTCTTACCTCTTTCCCAGACAGGTAGTAGGCGGACAGCAGACCTCCAACGAACCGGATGTTCACCTCAAACACAGACACTTCTGCATTCTGCAGCGGGGAACAAAGACAAAACAAATATATATATATATATGAGAGGAGGAGCACTTACAGAAGCGGTGCCCATGAATACAAATGCATCCTCCTACAAAGTGTGCAACAGGAAAGCTCAGACTCGGTACAGAAATGTTCCTGGATCCTGTTTCACTTCAGCTGGGGTTAGATTGACGTGGGCTTTCCACAGTCACGACATAGAATCAACAGTGGGTCAACAGATGGCGATGTTGGTTGCTTCCATCACGATGGCCCTGACTGAAACATCTCCGTTAGAACGGTTTGATGGATTGCCATGAAATGTTGACTCCCAAATAAGGATTGGTAATCACAACGGTGACCCCATCGACTTTCCCTCCAAAAGTGTTGGCGTTCCCATGAGCCTCAGCTATACTTTGCGTTTTTGTGCTTATTAGCAACACACACTGAGGTGATGAACGCGGTAACATGCTAGTTGCTGGGACATCAGCATGCTAGATTTGTCCTTTCGACCATGTTGGCGTGCGGCCGTTAACATTTAGCTCCAAGCACCGCTGTGCCCAAACACGGCCCTCACAGAGCTACTAGCACAGCTGTAGATACTAAATTATAGTTATGGATGCATGTACAACATTTGGAGTTACTCTGTTTGGTTCATCAGCAGATTTGTTTTAAGAGTTGATACAAATAAGAAGTAAATGCTGATGGCAAGCACTCTTATTCCAATCTGTCAGCAGTAAAGGGCTTCACTTCCCCCAAAGTAAAAAGAAAAAAAAAATGAATCCTCGATACCAACCATTGCCTTAAATGGCAGTGATAAAGTGTGGCCCATCTAAAAATACAATGCCTCTGTTTCTAAACAGTTTTTGGCAGAGGGAATGGGACAAATAATGACTAAAAATGAAAGTTTGTAAAGCATTTGTCTCAGCAACAGAACAATGGAAGCCTCATCTCTCCCTTTCTCTGCGTCTTTATGAACAGATTCCTGAGTCAGATGAAGTTTTTTGTGCTTGACTGACAGCTCTCATAAGTCTCTGCTGTCGACCAGAGATAGGACAATAGAATCCGTCCTGCGGAAAAACAAATTATAAGCCAGACAAAATGTGTCCTGTCACCCCCCTCCTCCAGAAGTCTGGATGATTGATTGAGTAGTTGGACTGTGTTGCTAATTCTTCCTATTTAAATATTAATTATTTTCTCCACAACGTGCCGAAATGCAAAAGAACACAATTGTTTCACTCCGTCTAAATGAGGAGTGAAACCGAAACATTTCAGCTTCATTATTCAGTGCTTTCGAGCTGTTTTCCCCGCAGTCTCTGCTTGTAGCAGCCCATTAGCGCTTCAAACTGCCGGACAATGACCCTGCAGTCGCATGAGTCAGCAGTTGTGTGACGTTATCTCGTTCCTGCAAGGGGCCTCGACGAAGTTTCCTGATGTTGCAGCGTTATATCCATTAAAGGAAGCCCAGGAAACTGATTGAGCACAGCCTTTTCCTAACAGAGAGCTAATTAAGGGGCTACAGCAAGATGAATCGATGAGATAATCACCAGAGTAGACCTCTTTGGGTGAAAGTGTATCTTATGATCTATTTATTTAGAAAAAGGAGGGGGGGTCTACTTGTTAGGTGCCAACGGACAAACTGTATCTGCTGATCTTAGAGCTTCACAAAAAAAGACACAAGAAAAGCAACCTAAACATATATTTTTCTCCGAAGAGAAAATTCATGAGATTTCCTTTTTCTGAGACCCCCGCTCTTTGTAGCTTATGATCGCGAGTTGTGTTTCAGAGTGTTTGAGTTATGAGAGAGGGAGTCTCAGGGACGCTATAAACCCTGTGCACTTACTCTTTCCCTTTAAATAGATCTAAAAAGGTGTTGCGTAGCTGCTTGTGTAGGAATAAAATGGCATCGTGACCTGTATGGCTCCTGCAGTGGGACTCTTGAATGAGGTGTCGGGCTGCACTATCTTGTCAGGTTCGAGATCAGATGAAGGGCAAAACACTATTTCAGCCATTAACCCTAGAAGAGCAGAGAGTAATGCTGAAGTCATGCAAGCTACGCTTTTGATAAGTAACTAGGGGTGTGCAGGTTAACTGATGCGTATCAGAAAGCCAAAGAAGTCTGAGATCACAGTAATGCCGACGGCTCAGCCGGCACAAGGGTAGTGACCCAAACTGGGCCCAACTCCTCCTGGTTACTGAAGCCATGTTCCATTTAAAATGGGCTCTGAATCGCATCATCACAAATTCGTCAATAACCATTTTTGTATCGGATGTAGATACAAATTCCGAGTCATAACAAAACCATTTATTCTTTGATGATCAAAATAATAAAAGCTGTAATGGCCAGACAGCTGGATTAAACTCCCCTTGGCTCATGCGGAAAGTGCCGGATCGATCCAATTTAATTCCCAAATTTATCTTAAAAAGAGACTTTTGTGCCTCAATGGTTTCACAATTAACTTTTTTGGCCAGCAGCTCTTTCTTTCCTCCGCTCCTCTTTAATTCCTGTGAGAACCAATCAGTATGTGGTGCGCAGGTTCGTTTTGCATTACAAATGTACAAACCATCTTTAGCCCACAGTTCAGCAGGAGAAAATGTTCACACAGCAGTTATGAACAGCACACACGTTTGGCGAAGCTATTTCTTCCACTGGCTACTGCTGTCATTAAACTGTATGTTGGCATGCTAGTGCGAGTGTGTGTGTGTGTGTGTGTGTGTGTGTGTGTGTGTGTGTGTGTGTGTGTGTTTACTGACAATTCAAAGCCATCAAACCGTGTGCTCTTTTGCTTTGGGACTGTTGTATTGATGTAAACATGTTTCGTAAAGATATCTGTATTCCCTCTGTTCTCCATCTGTTACTCTCTGTTACTGTTGGCAAAGTGTCCAGAGACAAACACTCCTGGCTACTGTCACCACTTCTGTATTCATAAGTCTCAAACAATCCCCTTTGTTAGTGAATGAACCTTTGTCCTTTACTGTCACATTTTTTTGTGTGTTTTTCTTCTTTCTTTTTTTCATCCCTCTTTTCTTTGTCTCCAAATCACTTTAAAAGGCCCCTTCAACCTCCAGGGCAATGGCGGCATTTACAACTATTAAATCTTTTCTGAGAATGTTTAAAGATTTACTTTCCTGGATCATTTCATTCGAGCCACAACAGTTTATAGTTGTTCATAAGACATAACATCAGTTTTGTGATTCCAGGACGATTCCAGGACGATTGTCACGCTGTCAGACGAGATAGTCTGTTTTTGTTTGTTTGAAATCTTTCAGATAAACCTCCCAAGTAAGTATGGAGGAATGTCTAAAACAATTTTCATTAAAAAATAATTACCGTTTCTTTACGGGCACACAAAAAATTATTCTTGAGCGATTTAAATCGTCCTTTCCCAGGGTGGTTTCACAACAACTGCCTGGCCAATAAAAAGCACTTATCCTAAAGCATATGCAGAAAGTGAGGAGCATCAAAGGTAGCTTCAAGGCTCAGCAGTATGCCACTGAAGCAAATGAACAGAGCGGAGGAGAAAACACTGGGCCTCCTGCTGTGACCATGCTGTTTGAGTGACGGGACGACTGCTGCTAAATACTGTCAGTGAGGCAGGAATGGATTATGCACAGGGGATTGCAGAGGTGTCTCCACATGTGAATGGGTTTTGCATACAGTACAGTAAGGAGGATTAAAGGTACAATACTGGGCGACTATGGGTCAGTGGTTAGCATGCCCGTCTTTCAATCAAGGGGTTGGCAGTTCAATCCCCGCCCTAGTCGATGTGTCCTTGAGCAAGACACTTAACCCTGCATTGCTCCCCGTAGCTGTGTCTACGGTGTATAATGTAAAGTGTCTTTGAGTATCTAGAAAAGCACTATATAAATTAAATGGATTATTATTATTAATACAGTATGAAACAACTTGCATGTGTTGATGTGTGAACCGAATGTTACTTAACTTAAAAACGGAGACCTTCTGTTTTCAATGTGTGTAAAAGGATTTTATGGACGCTCCAGAGTGCCTTGCCTTTCTTCTGCTCCCACAACTCCCAGTGTGTCACTAACGTAGCAAAATACCGGCTTGAGTGAATAACATCAGTTAGTTCCTCCAGATTCCCGGGGAACGTCTTGCTAATAAATTGGCTAGCTTGCCGTTAGCAAATTATTTCATCAACTAAAGTTACAAAGGCAACGTTAAAGCTAGCGGGCTAACCGTAGCTTGCTTCTTGCTAACGTCATGGCTAGCAAAATCTAACTATATCTATCTCTAAATATGTTAGTTGGCTAGCTTTGGCCATTTATTCCCCAGCTAACGTGAACCATGGTTAAGCCAGCTAGCTGTAACTTAGCTACACGGCGTGAATCTAGCATTGGTTGCTTCGTAACCTTAGCTGATGAAGTATATAGAAACAATACAGACAGTAACTTTTTTTCTTATGATATTATTGTAATGTGTTGCGCCGATGGATGCATGCTCCCACCTATGGAGAGCATGCGAGCAGTTCAGTGCAGTTCACTTAATGACCACCGGTGTAATTAATCACAAACATTTCAGAACATTCCATATAGTAGCTTTAAAGTTGATCTAAAGGTCTTTTTGACTACAATACTTCATATTTGAGGCCAACAATAAATCGAGGCATAGGCAGGCCGCTGTTTTTTATGTGGAGTGAGCACTGCACCAGACCTCGTTGAAAACAAAGCTTTTTAAAATTTGACATTAATTATCAGCAACCGTTCACATGGAAACTTTGAGGCAATTTGTCCTTGTGTGCTCCTATTAAGTTTAAGCAGTTAAACATCAATCATAATGTTGTTTCAATGAAAACTCGACTCCTGGTGTTCAACACTGTTTTGGATGGAGGTACAGGCACTGGCAGAAAGAAAGAAAATCATATTTTGTAGGATTTAGGACTTATTTTTCACCATGGTGTGTGTGTGTGTGTGTGTGGGTGTGTGTGTGTGTGTGTGTGAGTCCTCATGATGATGAACAACATTGATTTTGCCAAAGCCTTGACTCTCTGCCATAATACAGTCAATAGAGACTTGAATAATTGACGTCAAGGGTAGAAGGCCTTTCAAGTCGAGCTATTGGACGTACGACTCAGTCATGATGCAATCAAAGATATGTGAACAACAAAAGATATGCACACAGCGTCTGACACATAAGTAACTGAAGGTGAACTAAAACTAATATTTCTGCAATGGTGATTCACAGAAATCAACAATGTTGTTCATAGTTTGTCATATGATGCTGTTCATTAGTCAACGTCCTGGACCACATGCTTTCCCACCAGCACTTGCAAGCAACATAGTTTGGCTTGAATCCCAAAATCTAGATCACCACCTGTCTGCCTCTCTGAGTTTCTGCCGTTTGTAACATTTTTAGATGCGAAGGACTAAAAACATAATGTGCTTCCCACTTACTTACAGTTTGAGTCATGTTTACAGTTTTGGACTTGTTGGAATATGTTGAAATGGATGCTCTTGTTTGTGATATAGTCTGAAAAAAAACTACGGTTAGCAATTGGATGAAAAAAGGCCTTAATGTTGCTGCACTTAGGCTTCCCCCTTTTCTAAGATGAGTCATTGACAGTTGAGTGTGTTACACAACCCCAATTTGAAAATGTTGAGGCACATTTTTTAAACAAGAGTAAGTAATAAACATAGGAAACCATTATATTCAAATTGTATTTGATCCAGAGACCAAACACCAATCAGAGGATTCTCTAACTAGTGCTCATAAATGCATTATAAACAGATGATTATTAGTACAATCAAGACATAATGTAATGAGCATAATATGCTCAAAATTGCTCGGCGTTTTAATATTTCAATTTGATAAATTTTCCTTAATGACATAATTTAAAAACGTAATGTAATTTTCTGATGCCGAGATGATTACATTGTAAGAGATAATTATCCGGGCTCCAAATGGGCTCTGCTGCTAACAAGCCACTTCATGCATTATCAACGTTATTGAAAAAAACATTGGATTTTTAATCAAAACAGTCACTTTGAGCCCAACAAAAAATATGTAAATAAAGGATTTTTCATATCGTGAGACAATGCACATTACCCCAGGAATCACAGAAGTGTGTGTGTGTGGACAGGAAATGAGAATACTGACTTTGATTGCACTTCCACAACGCAATAAAATTCAGAGGGGCAAAGAGCCAAAAACATGTCTAATGGATCCATACAGAAGTCCATTACTGCTTACGACTTTAATGCAAGCACGCACACGCATAGTGGAATAAGTGGAAGAGATGCACACACACACACACACACTTACCACATTAAAGTCGAGGTTCTTCTCTATCCAGTCAGTGGCAGCATCAAACTCCTCAAACATCTCCATGATGTAGAGGGTATCCAGAGCGTCCACTATTGTCGCTCCTTTTATACTGCCTGCAAAAGAAATAGATTTGAAAGGTTAGAAATAGATTACAGAATGTGTCAATACACATGGTTGTGTCTTCAAAGGAGTGTTTCACATCATCTCATAAATCATAAAAATCTGTGAAGGAAGCTGGATTAAACCAAAACAACCACCTTAAAGTTTGACTCAAAATAAGCACAAACTCCGAAGACGCTCACTCGAATGTTTAAAGCTAGTTAGTCAGCGTACCGCTCCTTTTATGGAGTATGAATGACAACCGCTGGGAAAAGCGCTGAACAAACAGTAGAAGTGAAGAGTTATGTTTGGAGGTTGAATAATTTATTTGGCTCGACAGATGGTGAGAGATTATTGCCACTAATGAAACGTCGGGAGTATTGCTCATCTCCAGCGATTAGCCTCATAGCAGGAGGGAAGACACACAAAACCAGCGCCGTCATTACCCAAACCTTCACGAATCCAACACTACCAGACGCCTCGGCCTGTGTGTGTGGTGTGTGTGTGTGTGTGTGTGTGTGTGTGTGTGTGTGTGTGTGTGTGTGTGTGTGTGTGATCCAGGGAGCTCAATGAATCATTAAACATGCTACTCCGATCCCTCAGCAAAGCTTTTTGTCCAAACATACTTGTTATAAACACAAGACCTCATCTGACCACTTAGAGACGGGACAGGAAAAGACAAAAAAAAAAGGATATTTGAAGATATGGAGGTGAAGAAAAAAGAACAAGGAGCAGGACATTAATGCATCAGCGGAAGGAGAGCGGCTCTACAGGGGAGTAGATATGGGAAGAAAAACAAGAGGAAAGACCACTGAAACAGTGATAACAACAGAACAACTAGTCAGAGTCGTACAAGACAGAGTTTAAAAATGATGTGCGGAGTCGAGATGACAACCAATGATGCAGCTGAGGCCGGTTTGTTATTGTGTACATCTGTGGGTTTATTTCCATTAAGTAGTGGGAGGATGCAAAGGCTGCTAAAAGCTTTCTATTACACACAACTCTGAATCATCAGCTGCAGGCAGAGGGCCACTGTTGTCCATCAGAGGTGGCACTGTGCTCACGCCGTGTCTGGAAAACATTTCTTTAACGACAACGGTTTTAACCAATGAGAAACGGTGCGAGTTAAGTCACTCTTTGGGTGTTGCCAAGTGCATTCTCTTACTTCGGACAGAGCCAGGCCAGCTGTCCTCCCCCCTGCTCCCAGCCTTTATGCTAAACTAAGCTAATCTCCTCCAGCCGCCAGCACCGTACTTAATTTACAGACATCAAAGCGACGGCCATCCCGATAGCCAACGAATGCTTTTAGAAGAGGAACGTAGGAATGACGTGACAATAATAAGAACGTAAAGGGGGAGAATCATGCATAGGTGTGGCGGAAATCGACATCCAAATTTGCCATTTGAATTCCACAATCGATGTGTGAAATCAATCAGAAATGGACCAAACGCAAACAAGTTGAATGTCTCGTCAAAGCCTCAAGCCTTGTGCGTAGAAAGAGCGAGCATGTGACCCGAGGTGTCAGCAGATCCAGTTACTGTTGGGAGTCACTTGTCCTTCCTGTTTTCTATCCCTCTCACATTTTCACACCAGTGAAGCCCCCAGAGCGACGGCCAGAGGACAAGACACTCTCCTCCCGTCCATTGTCTTGTCGCTGTGCTTCCTTCCCCCTCCCTGCTCACCCTGTGTGTGTGTGTGTGTGTGTGTGTGTGTGTGTGTGTGTGTGGGGTGCAGACGGTCAAAGAGCAACCAGAATACTAATACTAACGGTACAGCGGAAAGGAACGACTTGTGGAAAGTTGTGTGGCATTTGTAAAGGATACACGTGTTTACATGAAATATCTTTACGTTTTTTTATTTTGAAACAAACTTAAATTAGTAGTAGTATTATTAGACATACAGCTGGTTATATACACATCATTATTCCTCTCGATATACTGCAACGGGACACATTTCTATATTTAAATTGTTATAATGTAATTCACAGTATTCATGTTGGAGTTCAATTCATCTTAAATCTGCCACAGTTTGACATCCTGAACACATTTATGTTCTTTGAAAGAGAAATATTGTTTTCTGCTAAAACCTTGCGAGTGATTCAGTGGGAGTAGTATGAGTAACATGACAACGCTCACGGAAAGAAAAATGTGAGACATATGCAATCGCTCACGCGTGTGCATATGACCGTGCACCTCGGTGTCTGTACGCGGCTCACCTCTCTGCTGCAGCGAACCACAACATGTTGTGGGTGCCCGGTTATGGCTGCACGCTCAAGGGCCTCTCGTGGTTGCGGTGACTCACCTTTTCTTGCCCGCTTTATACGGCCATTGGCTGCTTGCTTACTCATCACTCACTACTCTGAACCGCCTCCTGCTGCACTGTGTTTGTTTTTGTTATTTTTTGGGGGGGGAAGGGGTCAATCTCAGGTTTATACGCAGATTGTCGAAAACAAAGACTCAGAGCCTAAATAAAAGCTTTGAGTCACGGTTACACCTGTGAGTCTGAGCTGATGCGCTCACCTGCACAGAGCCGGTGCAGACACCTGAATATATTAAATGAGGGGGGGGGGACATTACAGCAGTGGCTGTTGCATTCCCACCTAACAGGTTTCTAGTTAGTTCTGTTTGTAATCGACTATGAAAGATGGAGGGAAAGGAAAACATTCAAATTCTGTTGTATGAAGCTGAAATAAGTCAAATAATCTCTACAAATAGATACCTGCATATTAATTAATCGTTCAAATAATTTTTAAAGCTAAATGCCAAACATTAGCTGGCTCCAGCTCGCCCAATGGGATGGATTTGCCGCTTTCACATGTGGCATTAAATCTAATTGCTCTTTCAGATGACACTGATCACAGAGATTACAAATGATCTCTAACATTTGGGTGACAGCTTGTCCAGAAATCTGCTCAGATCAGCTCGTCACCAGATCCATTCGTGTTATCGTCCAGATGGAGGGTGGGGACTATAAAAACGGAGACAGGATTAAAGCAGAAGCCCACGAGGTTGTGAGAGCAGAGTCCAACGATCTCGGAGGTGCGGCGCTGCCGAGGAGTTTGTTTCTGTTTGCAACAGAGAGCATGGTGAGGCGGCAGATGGCTCAGCAGAGGGCAGCGTCTGTGATGCTTCTGTAAAGCACAAGTGGTCGCGGAGCGGGAGGAGGAGGAGGAGGGGGAGGAGGAGGTGGAGGAGGAGGAGGAGGAGGAGGCGGAGGAGAGGGGCTCGGATGCTTCTATAAAGACGGAGCACAGACACTGGACTCTTTTAAGACAAGCCTAAAAACCTTTTTATTCAGGACAGCGTTCATGACCGTGTTAAATCACTGTCGGCTATTTATTTTTTATTAGAGTTTTTTTAACTATGTGTGGGGCCCTGATCACAATGAACACAATAACAGGAACTGGACATTGACCCCCAATATTTTCATTTATTTATTATTTTTATTGATTGTTAATAATTTCCTTTATTCACCTGGCATGTGTGTATCTGCAATGGAGGCTTGAATTGTGTGAGAGGTTAATGCTTGGTTACGATCAGTAAAGCTCATGCAGGCACTTGGGTCAGCTCAGGGGTCCTTCGGGAAGAAAGCGTTGACTAAAACCGCCTGCAGCATGCAGTTGTGTTGCTGAGCTGAATGTATTCCTGTGCTTTCAGTAAAACCGTTCTTAAACCCATGCACACCTGGATGTCCACGTGTGCAACATACTGTATGTACTGGCTCTGTGGGAGATTCTTTTGAATGAAAAGTGTGTTACAAAAAGAATGCAATATTATTATAGAGCAGTAGGAGAGGACAGGCCGTGTGATACTTGCTGTAGTTGGTAGGCTTGTCACAGCGGGAGAATTTGTATATATGGGAAAAAGAAAAATAACACGCCATTCCAGAAAACCACGAACTGGGATCTCAATGTTGTGTGATCTCCAGGGTCGCCTTCTCCGATTTGAATATTTTCTCCCTGCCTTGTGTGAGCGCACCATATGAAGAAATATATATATTTTTTTTATGAGACTTTTTATTGTTTATTTATTTATTTACATTTATATATATATATATATATATATATATATATAAAATTTAAAAAAGTTAATTAAAAAAAAAATTCTTTTTTTTTTGTCTTCATCGTGTCATCCGAGAGGATCTGTAGAAAATGCATTAAATGACAAAATAGAAAACAAGGGTTGTGTGATGCTCGTCCTTTTTGACAATAAAAGCCGAACACGGGAGGAAAAAGATGGGAGAGATGGATGGGAAGATGAACAAGGAAAGAGCTGGCGTCCTCGGAAGACAAGAAGCATCATTACCGTTCTGTTGGCAGGCAAAGAATAAGGATGGATGGGAGAGGCATGGCAGGGAAAACAAATGTGAGACAGAAGGTCCAAAAGTCATTAGCGAACAGAAGTCCCTCCATTGCTGTGCGCCAGGAAACACAATACATTTAGTTGTTGCTCTTCCTACACTCAGCTGTCCATCCATCGGTTCTCCTTATTCACTTTGTCTTTTCAGAACCATTCTGTTCTTCTTCTCTCCTGTTGTCCCTCTTTATCTCCTTTTCCTTTCCTTTGATTGCTACATCCATCCTCGTCCTCTTTGCTTTTTTCTCTTTTCCTTCCTTCCTCAGTTTCTACCTCGAACAGAAAATGGGTGAAGAGGGGAACGATGGAGGAAAGGAAAGCCCCCCATGCTTCATTTGTCACTGACATAGGCAGATGCCAGACACACACACACACACACACACACACACACACACACACACACACACCAATAGTATGTCATGTACAAAGTGTTATTCTCCAACATTTTGGTGCTAAAAACACAAGTATTAGCTGGTTCAACTATAAGTGTGGATGACTGGTCAATCGCGACATCGATTCATTGCACTCCTTCCCACGCTGCAGTGTGTGCGTGTGTGTGTGTGTGTGTGTGTGTGTCAGTCAGTCAGAGGAGTGATACATTGTTTGGTTGTTCAGAACAAAATAACCTTCACTTAACGCAATCAGGCAGCAAAGACACGAGCTGTAATCTGTGACGTTGTTGTGGGTGCGTGCATGAGTGATTGAGAGCGACTAACAATGTGATGTTACACGCACACACACGCACACACACACACACACAGTTGACAGAGGTCAAATTGCAAACATGAACTATACTTATTCATCTCTAAAAAGCAGATGGAATAACAGTTTTTAACCGTGTGCCTTCCTGGGAGGGATTAAGCAATACGTCTGCATTGATCCCTTTTTCTTTATTTAAATTTTTATAAATCGCTTCCCCCGAATGTAAGCCGTATTTTGAAGTGTGTTTAAATGTGTTTTCAGCACATTTTAATTCATTGTGTTGCTCTGCTCATCCTGCATACGGTTCCCATCTTCATGTCTGTTCATTCTCTTACATCCGCTGTTTTTTACCGTTTACCGATAGCTTGAAGCCGCATTGGAGATATGCTAACGTCCTGATGCCACGAGAATAGCTCATCGAGGCCTTAGTATCACCAATAAAAGATCTGCGTAACACACAAAGAACAACACAATAACGTATCGACCAAACGTACAACATCCACGAGCGAGAAAAGATAGATACCTTATCACTTAAACCAATCAATTGGTTATGATATGAATGTATGCTATAGCCCCATAAAGTCATGAACTTTCCTCTTTAGATCATACTCGAGGTATTGCTCAGTTGTGCTTATGAAAAGCTTTTCTTCACACTGATTTGATATTTTAAGTGGGTGGGAGGCAATAAAGTATCTAGATGTGGGGGATGGGGTCCTTTGCCTTAAAGGGACATGGAGCGAAGAACAGCGAATGTCACGTGGATGTCATCACGCGCACGACGCGACCGCACCCTCCGGCTCCGGGTCACACGGCGCTCCTCGGTGAGGCTCGTGCCCGTCTCTTTCGTTCTTCATGCGGTGCTCGCGGCCGCCGCGCGTCTCGACCGCGGGTCACAAGAGGGTCACAAGAGCTGCGTAAATCACAGCCCCTCAGCCCCCCCCACAAAGCTTTCTGCAGCATCGTGACTGACTGATGGAATAATCAGCCATCTTTTCTCGGCCCCAAGTCCCAAGCTTAAATATTTATTTAATTGGCCATCATAGTTAAGTAAAGACCTGCTGATAGCTACCAGCAGGGCCACAGACCAGCTCCTATAGTTGTGCTGCTGGAGGCCCAGACTACCGGGGGACGACACAATCACCTCCTCCACCTCCTCCATCATCTCCATCATCTCCATCAATGTCCCATTACTGCTACCAACACCCTTTCCAGGGATCAGTGGGGTTACACCTGGATCACGGTTTGCGCCGGTTGCCGTAGTCCCGCTCAACACCCACTGCTACAATAATCACCATCAGTCATAATTCTATTTTTTATCATTCTATTACATCCACTACTGCTCTTATCCTTAGTACTAGTCACATACTAGTTCTGCTATTATGATAATTCTATTAAATCCACGTCCCCCATTATCTTTATTATAGCTGTATTCTCGCCTGTTGGGTCTCTGCGAATGACAGTGTACGGTGTCGGGCCTGGCCTCGCTTTGACACGCCGACCAAACCAGCCAATAAAAAGGCTTTGCCTCAAGCAAATGAGCACACAACGTGATAATAATGAGGATAGTTGTGCGACGGCTGAAAATATGAGTTCTATTTGGAGAAAGCAACCTGTTTTTGTGAATAATGCCCTAAACTTTAAGACGGATCCTTTAGCCCGACAAGGAAATCGTAACCTCTCTCTCTCCAGCTTTACTGTGAGATTAATTATTATTGGCACTGCACCCTGACTCAGCAGCTTTAGCTTAAAACTAGCAGCCTCAGCCTTCAAGAGACTGACAGCAGTCAAAGTGTCAGTGATATTAAAAAGAGCAAGAAAACTGCAATTCTCTATAAAAAAATAAAATAATCCCTTCTTGAAGTACATCCTCAGCTCACTGCCCGGAAACGTTCTCAAGATAGAAAAGGGTTCCCGACGTGTCCCATATCGGAACGATAACTCAATGCAAACTCCAGGTTTAATCCTTAATCCTGCAATTTGATCCCAGTCTGAACACCCCTCAGCCCCGCTGGTGATCCCATTTAGCCCCAACAGCCGCCTCCACGGTGAGTCTACACTGTAAAAAGTGATGGCTAAGCCCTCAGCTAATCGTGTTATCGTAGGCAGAAAGCATGCGCACGCACGAACACACACAAGACACAATCACAAAGTGTATTAACCTATTGGCTTCTGCTGCCGGATACTCGAGCCGCAACACTTTTTTTGTCAAGGTTACAGTGAAAGGCATTGATAAATGTTTGACACTGGTAGGGAAGAAGAAGAAAAGAAAGGGGGATTTAATGCAAAGCTGTGATAACACACCACACGGCAAAGAGGTCGTCTATGGAAATCGTTTTGGTTCGACTGCCTCGTTAAATCAGGCGTGGGAACTTCCAGGGATCGGGCGGACTTCGAGGTGCGTGAACGGGCGCGCTTCTGTCGATGAGGCGCCTGTTCGTCGTCATCAGGGAGATGGGCGCTGATTGTTGGTCGGGCTCTGTGAGCGGGTTTGATTAATTAATGTGGATGCTGGCTCAAGGCTCTATAACAAAAGGCTCAGTGTGCAACACAGAGTTGCAAGGTGTGTGTGTTTATGTGATGGATCATTTCTCTCTCTCTCTCACACACACACACACGCACACACACACACACACACACACACACACACACACACACACGAGGGTAGGCCGGCGCAGAATTACTCCATCCATTTCAATTACAGAGATTGAGTATCTGATTTAGACACACACACAATGCTGTGTGGGAGCTGAGGCTGCAGCCAGGACTCAATGTCAAATTACATAACCAACGAAATGACTTGTCTGGAAATACAGAGACGCCACAAAACATTTGGCTTCTGGACTGGTGGACGATAACAGTATTTTAACAGTATATTTTAGCTCCTCTGGCGAGTCCTGAAACCTGAGATGAAACTTCCTGGTTCCCCCGTCTGGATGTCGACGTTTTTTTTTTTTGGGTTGTATGACGTGAAAAAAAGCAAGCTGAAGAGATTTTTTTTTAAACGTTTTGTTCTACTACATAAAATGACATCAGTGAATACCCCTCTTGTGAATTCTGAAGCTTTTATATGTCTTGAAAAAGGGCGGTAAAAAGTGGCTAAATGAGAGGACTAAACTTCATCACACTGAACACTGGTCCGCCTTAGTCCGCTTAGTGGTGGAGACGTGAACTCTAACAGTTTGTTTGTTTCTTTATAGAAAAGAGGTATTGAATGGACCCCGTCCCATTCTCACATCTTGGACCTTTGAAAAAAGGACATTTTTTAACCTAAAGCTGTTAGCGGTGCTGTGAATGCCTCGCTCTTATTTTAGAAGATTAAATCAGCCGTGGGAAAGTGACGTGACTGTACACTTGCGGAAAACTGAACGGAAACAGCATAATGTGTTCTAAAAAGCATCTGGACGCCTCGCTTTGCAATGAGGATCCGGTTCAAGCCATATATTTGCATTATTATTTTCATGTAGCTCAGAGATGACAAGAAATGATGCAACAATGCTGACTTTAGGGGTAAAGGAGAAGCTTCTGCAACTAAATGAGACGTATACATTCCTTTAAGCTGCAACCCTTCTCTCCTCCACAATGGTAGTGAAGGGGATGAAAAGGCACCAGAAAGAAAAACAAACCGTAACAGCTGATGTGGTCGTGCGATCCAAGCTGACGTTAACCCTGGATTACAATGAAGGCGCAACATAAACCGGACATTTGAAGGTCAAGTGTGAACGAGGAGGCCTTGGTACCTACTTTGATTCTGTCCGGCTATTTTATACCGTTACTCTGCTAAAGGGATGCAAGGAGCGCCACGGAGAGCTCTGGCATTGAGGCAAGGCCACAGGAGACGGGAGGGGAATAACAACATAAAGAAAAAATGAGGTCATCATCACGAAAACCCTGGCGGCATCTGTGGCAAAGGCTGCCATTCAGTCGACGGACTCCTAAAGCACCGCGGGCTGGGCCTGAGCGAATAACCCCCCCACCCACCCACCCACCCCCTGCCCCAATCGCACAGACTTTCACTCCAACACACTGCCTGCAGCTAGTGATCCATCCAACTGCCCAGCGACTCACCAAAGTCTGCCGAAGAACTACGTGAATTAGCTCACCCCGAGTAGCATGTGGGTGAAAGTATAAAAGGACATGAGGCTTTTAAAAAAAAAAGAAAAAAGAAAGATATACACACGTGATATTATTCTGGAGGCTATATATCATGATGGGTGAAACAGGTTCTGCAACCCACTCGTGTACGAGGCGGCGGCGTCACAGTAACTGCTCGGAAAACAAATCATACTTTCACTTCCTGAATCCATTTTATTTAGATGACAAACAGAAGACAGGGAAAGTCCTCTCTTCACGGACCAACCAAAAAAAGAAAAAGAAAAAGTCCCCACGGTGTGTGTGTGTCTTTTGCTTTTTTTGGTTGGTTAAACACATGAGTGCCTCCCTGTGCTCGCCCTCAGCTAGAACGAGAGGCTTTAACCTCTAGCTTGTTTGGCAGCTGGAGGAGCACAAGCAGGGGTCTGTCAAAGTATCAATTAAAGAGAGGACGAGCGAGGAAACACCACCGACAACAGCACTGCAGCAGATGTATTGGAAGCCGCCAATGAAGACACTGAAATCATGTCCGTGGTAATATATCTGGACATGGCATGAAGAGGATTTACTCGTATTACAAAATATTGTCTTTGTTTAAAAAAGGAAGATTTGGATAGTATTTGAGACTAAATATAATGTTGTTCCTTCCCTGATAACTAATCTAGCATATCGTCCGATACCAGTTGAACTGGAAAGGACCGAGTATACTGACACAGTACCCGTCCGTGGAGAGAGGACTTTGAAACAACAAATAGTACATTTAGTTGAGCTGATAAAGAACACTTCACTTTAGAAGTGGGCTTTATGACAAAAATATCACATCAGTCAGATGGATCATGATTCACAATCTTTACGCGCTTCAATTTCTTCAGTTTTTAAGACTGAACAGGTCAACCAAATAATGTCCCTCTTTTAATAAATATTGGTCTACAAGGTAAACAAAACACCACATTTCAATCTCAAATTCATTACTTTGAAGTTTCTTTAAATATTCATCAGTTAGTGAAACTGGTAGACCGTCCACGACACTAACGATCTCGTCCATCGACGAGACATCTTAGAGTGCATCACATTTACTTGCGATGTGAAACGTCACATCGATCACATTTGATCTATGATTTCATATTTTTACTCACCGATGGCTCAAACGGGATCTAATGTTAATCCGTTATAGTGCCTTCCACCCCGGCATTGGTCCAAACTCAAATTATCTTTGTTGTGGCTGAAATCTTTCAGTGAGCAATAAAACCCACACTGCGGAGTCTGGACCTGTGCCAAGGAAATGTTACTGCAAGACACTCACAGCTGAAATGTATTGCCATTGGATTGATGCGTTTATTCATTTCTAGAAAACAGTCTGCATGTTGTCAGAGTACTCTGTGAGAAGACTCTTCTATTGCCATGGCCTTGGTACAAACTCCACCTCAGGCACATTGCCTTATAATGGCGGCGAGATTAAATGAAATTCTATAATATCTTTCAGGAGTCAGGGCACGGCTTAGGGCCGGCCACGCTATTCACGTGACACTGAGCTCCGAATGAACGCCTGTTGATCTGGAGGATCTTAACACGGTAATGATTCATCTTCCAGGGGTCGGCTAACATACTCTGGCCGGTGAGATCGGGGCGTGAAAGGACCCAAGTGGCTGGTCAGTTCAAACGGACGGTTCGTGTTAGGAGTCGGACGGTTACAAAACTCCAATGCGAGCCGGAGGTCTAAATAATTCAGTTACTCCTTAAACCGAAAATATTACGAGACATTTCGGAGAGGTGGTAACTCTCCGGATCGCTGTGGATTGAATAACGTGGAGGTGTACCTGTTCCTGCGGGTTAGGGCACAGTTGAGCTCTTAGAGGCGAAGATGCACACAGAGACGGTAAAGTATTACTATCCTGTCGTGTTCATTAATATACTATATAATATAGGATAAAATAACTAAAATTAATATAAAAAGTTATGTTCCATTAGCTTGAATTCGGTGAAGCCGATGCCGAAGCGCTTTAACAGTCACTCTCTAATGGCCAGCGACTCTTCAGAGTTTCCCTACTGGAACTTTAATCTTCTCACCGTGCGTTTTCATGAATTCATGAAGGTTAATTGGAACATATTGGTGCCTACAAAATGTCTTGTTAAGTTTTGTACTTAGCTCCACCCTCCCGTGACAAAAACAAAGATGGTGTCGGCCAAAACGCCAGACTTCCAGTTTTAAAGCCTTACTCGCCGACTACGTCCAGTTTGTAAATACAGTCACTGGACAAACTGAAAGATCGGTGATTAACTTAAATTAAAGGTTTGAAACTCAATTATGCAGCAACTTGATCCAATTTCATCATCTCCTACAGTTTGTGTTACCTTTTGAAGTTTTGGGTTTAAAAAAAAAAGAAAAAACTCATTTTGTAATACCGTTTTATGAAACATACCCAAATCATGTTTGGATGTCTGTCATTTGTCGGTTGAGATGATAAACATAGTTGCCTGTCAACATTTAAGGGAGATCTATCGCTTGTAGTGTTTGTCAGTTAAAAGGTTGGAGTTGAGTTCAACCTCGCACCCAAAAGGAAAAATCTGCAGTCGTTTGTTTGTTTGTTTATATATATATATATATATATATATATATATATATATATATATATATATATATATGTATGATCTCATGAATTTTGAAAATGTGTTGCTTTCCCTTGTATTTAGTGGTAATAGACCAAATATCTTTGGGTTTTGGACTGTTTGTCAGAAAAAACAAGTCATTTAAAAAGTTTGGAAAGCTGTGATGGATTTTGGACATATTAGAGGTCAAACAATTCATGAAGATGATTGTTTGTTGCAAATGTCTACTTAAAAAATGACAATGTATAGACCTGTGTTTTTGTGCATCAACCTGTGTATTTGCAACATCAAGGTTCCAGTTGCATGTTGAAGAACATCAAAATATCAAATATAACGAGCAGCTGATTTTTGTTTTATTCCCATCCCAGTTGTCCAACGGTAACAAAAACCTGAACCTTTACAGTGTGGATGCCAGCAACACTAACACGTTAACCTGAACATGTGTTACTTTCACCAAAGTGCAACGTGGCTCTTTTATTGAAAGATAAGGTAAACCACGCCTTGTGAAGTAGGTCTACTACAAAGTACCACATTTACATTTGAGTGGGCATCCTGGACCTTCCACCCAAAGTTATAGAATTAGCAATTCTCCCGTTTAGTTTGAACCTGCAATCCAGGTTGTTGTGTCGGAGAAACAGCCGCCGGTTTGGAAAGTGGCGTTATTGCATAATATTCCAGGTCAGGCTAATATTATCGTCATACATCATGTTCTATAGGAGTTGGAAACGTTTGTGACAAGGCCTCGGGGCCACGCTGTCTTATTTACTGATGGAAGTGGGTCTGCTGGAGCAGCCAACTGAAACCTATTTACTTTTCTATAGCAGAGACACGAGGGCCAGATAGAGAGAGCGTGGAACAGGGAGAAGGACGAGGCTAATTTCTAAATCAGTATTCACACAGCCGCTTTTCCTCTCATTTCCTACATTCACGTATGATACATTCCGGTAATGAAACAGTGTTCTGGAATTTACACAAAGCTGATTGAATTCCCTCATTAAACATAAGAATGAAATCATTAAAAATGAGCCTGTAAATCCTCCGTACTGTATAATGGAATCGACTTAGTGTGGGGGTTTGGGCTGAAGTTATCTATTTCAATCAAACGGTACTTCAGTGAAAATACCTACTTTCAAAAATATAATATACCACCTGCCAGTACTTTTTTTATGACCGGATACAAAGTGGAAGCTTGACGCAGATCCCAAAAAAAACTCATAACATGTACTTACCTCAACGTACCAGCAAAATATTGTCTCAGGTGTTTCCAGAAGAGCAAAAAAAAAAGAGTTGGGTGCTGACAGACAAAGAAATGAGGCTAAATATCAAAAGAGTCATCTTACTGCATACACTGAACAAAAGAGCCGAGTCTGTGTCTTCAAACGTTCCTCGTAACACCGAGCACATATACACTCAACGTGCTGTCATCCTGTCACTTCTGTATGTTGATGGTGTTACACACACACACACAACCTGAAAATCAACCGCTAAGCTATAGTACCTTGACACAAATAATGCGAGCTCCGTGGAACGGATGATGTAAGAGACGGAAACACATTTCGAGATTTTCAGAAATAACTTTTTTTTCTCTTTTTTTTAATGCAGTGGAGGTAAAACTGCATTAGGGATTCTTCTCGAGGCGCCTATAAGTACAGACAGAAAACATTAATTATGCTCTGAATAAAACCACACAACTGCAGAGACCCTATTACCCAGAGCCAATCACAGAACTTGGGAGTAGACTTCTGCAAACTAATTAGACAATGTTAGCTTAAAAAAACAACAACTACGTAACGTGTTGCTCGTGTACACCTTAGTTACGGTTCAGTTTGAAATATGGGGATTGCGTTAAAAACTCACAAATGCAGCGTTAATTGGTGAAGATGCTGAACAAAACTTTAACGTATGATGAAAGTTTGTTTGCCGCAGAGCTTATTTTCTGCAATAATCCAAAAATAAAAGAGAACCAGTGTGATTCCAATGTCCTGGTTGGCCTAACAAATACGTCATCCTGCAGCAACCTATGTCAGCTGCATGTGTTAATAAACAACTATTTACATAACTTTTATGAGGCAATGATGCGTTTAAAAGCTTTTCCTTTTTCCGCTGCCCCCAAGCTCAAAATAATCCTTTTATACCACTTTAAAAACACCACTCTCATGTTCACTTTTGTTTACTTTAGATCATCTAGAACACATATTGTTGTGACACCCGGACGTTAACGGGCAAGATTAGAAGAAGGAAAACTGTATCAAGTACATGAGTGTATTTTGGTGTTGAGGGACCGGTCTTATCAGCAGTGGAGGCACAGCTACCTCTTTCACACATGAATGCCATCTTATCTTGTCAAGAGCTCGCAGTGACACTACTCCAAAAAACTGTCACACACACACACACACCATAATTAGTCCAAGAGAGACAAACGGATCTTGACAAATTAAAAATCAAATTCCAGCTCTTGTTAATCCAATCAGTCAGAATGAATTACAGTACTGTGTACAAACATATGGAATACACACACATGAACATGAAGACATGAACAACACACTATAATATATATATATATATATATATATATATATATATATATATATATATATATTATAATATATTATTGAGTGTTAGAGCAGTGTTCATCAAGCTCCATCAACAACAATATCAGTTATAGAGCTGCTTTTACTTTGAAGCCTCTAATCCCTTTGTCCCTTCACAAAATTAGGACAAAAAAAACAAATATATTGCAGATTAAAAATGGTTTTAACGAGTCGTATTGATCCTTTGCCATTGGCACGCATGCCGTCGCAACAGATCCGTGGGATCATCTCCTTTTAGCTTTACGTTTACTTTGGCGGCAAATTCTCAGAGTCCAGCTTCCACGCCAACGATCTCAGTCAACTAAATGAGACCACACGAGGAGCCGTGTGTGTGGGTGTTTTCTAGGGGAGGGTGGGGGGTAAGAAAGGACTTTAAAAAAAGATGCAATTATTATCCTAGTTTAATTTAGTTTCTGCTGTACAAACACACACACAGTCAAACTGGGGGATCAAGATGTGTCACTGCAGAACAAAGTGCATGTGTGCATGTGTGTGTGTTATGTATTTCACAACTGAGTGTGAGTTGTGTGAAACGGAGGCAAAAGCAGCCCAGACAGAATGAGCTGCCCCTCCGTCACCACGTTCATTAACAGCACCGACACCAACAACTGTCAAGCAGCGAAAACGGAATTTAAATATATGATAAAGTTGACATTTAGAGTCATCCATAGATGGATGACTCCAACTGACGGCCAATTTGGCTGCTAATCTAAAAAGGCCAAGGCAGCTGGTGGTAGGGACAAGATCAATCGTGCGTGTGTGTGTGTGTGTGTGTGCGCGTGCGCGTGCGCGTGCGCGTGCGGTCTCTCACTCACCAAATAGATTGCTGGAGTGGCCTTGCTTGGAGACGGGCCGGAGCTCATTGGAACCCCAAGCGTAGCGCCTGTAGCTGCCCCACGCATGTTTCATCATCTGATAGGGAGGAGGAAGAGGAGGGGGAGGAGGAAGAGGAGGGTGAGGAGGAGACGGGAGAGAGTTATAGAGGACAATGAATCATCTGAGCTGTAACAAAGAGAATTAAGTTATTTTTATACACAATTGTGTTGTTTTGTTTCTAACTCAAATGATACTGGATTTTCAGGTCTCATGCCAATATTTAAAAAAAATTAAACATTATATAAACATGATAGATTGTGGTAAGGATCCATGTAAACGCAGTTTCTACACTACTTTAAAAATATTGTGGACATTTCTGTGCTTCATGTTACTTATAAGCTTCTATAAGCTTCTATAAGCTATCAGCACATACAGCAGTAACGTTTTTTCGACAAATGTTTTCTCGATAGATCAATGAATCATTTGTTCCATAAAATGTCAGGGGAAAGAAATGGTTTAAAACAAAGTTGGCATGCGGAAATGTTCATTCTCCTATGGCTCCAAGAGCAAAAAAGTATACAGTTCTATTCAGCACAAGCCTAAAAAAAACTGCCAATTACTCATTTGAAAAGCCTTCTGTCAATCAACTAATGTCTGCTGCTGAGTCAGGCTGGCATCGCCTGTACAGATACTTTGAGTGAACATCTGAAATCATAAAGCACGTCTATATCAGACGATGTTTACCACAAAGTGATTCATCTCAACTTAATGCCAGTAAAATAAAGGCTGTTGTCAGCTCTTGACTCAACACTTTTATATTATCCAGTTTTAATTATCCATAGATTGAAGAGTGACTTTAACAACACGTCCTCATAGCTAAACGATAGGATATGTTGCAAATGATTCCCAAGACAAATTGAAACAAAACTATGTGATTAGGTTAAGGAGAAAATAAGTTTGGGTTCAAATAAGTGACTAAGTCATAATTGTACTGTACTTTATTTAGGCACGGGTGAAAGTCCTGCGTTTTTGTCTTCCTCCTTTGCTCCGGTTATAAGTCCTCCAGCCACTACAGGTGGCCGGAGTCGTAACCAGCAGCACAGACGACCTTTATGAGCCGTTTTTTTTAAATAGGAGGACGGTCTGAATAATTAGTTTGTACAGTTCGACTGTACAAGGCAAACTGTACAACTGAGATCAATAACAACAAGGAGTACAACATCTTTCAACACATACTCTGCCAAAGGATCTATTCAAACTGTCGGTCAGTCAGTTATGAATGCTGTGGCTGATTGATTGAACCCAAATATCAATCAATTCCCTGTGAAAAGAAACACTTTCCTCCGCTGTGTCTCATTATCTGCTGTCGAAACTGCCCAATTTTCCCTCGGCGAAATTCACTGAAAATTCATCTCATTTTCATCAGGCGCCGGCTGGGGGCCTGATGGCAGTGTGAACACAAGTTTCCAATCTAGCACCCCAACTCTCAATTTCGGCCTCAGTTGTGGCTCCGCCTCCAGTTCGGCATTTGCCTCGCCTGCTAATCCGGGTTACACGTTCTGGAGCTTCCTAGAACCAATGTGTTTGGATTAGACACGCTAAAACCCCTTATCCTCCACCTTCAGACGGAGAGAGTCGACACACGTCCACACACACACACACACACACACACACGCAAGCTCTTACTGACACTACACATATACTGTATAGCGTATACAGGGTGAATGTCAGCTTAGACCTGAAGATAGTAAACCCCAAACACAAGCGTTCAGCCAAGTGATTGTGAGGCTGATGCACAGCCTGCACAATCCCTCCGGGGTGAAGGGGGGGGGGGGGGGGGGGGGGGGGGTGGAATCACATTACTGCACCCGCTCTCAGCACCCATATCCTGTTGCAAGTGTAAACATGTGTGTGTGTGTGCACAGTTAATTCTGTGTACTGCTGCTGACTCACTGTTTGCTAGCTCACTCGGGAGGACAAACGCTCGCGGAGTGAACCACGACGCTTCACTGTGGTGATTTTGAAAGGCGGCCGCAAATGACCACAGCGGGTGGTAAACCTGAGGGTCAATGAGCTACGTGGTCGGTGTGACCCAAACGAAGCGAGCCAAGTAAACCAGTCAATAAACAAGCGCTTTGGTAAACTCAGTCAAGCAGGAAACCAGCACCGATTGAGTGCCCCCACCTGTCTCACGGCCATTGCACATGCATGGAGAGGAGCTTCAGTGAGGGGCAATGAAATATGGATGAGTTTCTTATAGCCACATGGTGAAAGGTTGCACTGTATTACAACTGGCATTGAAAAAATAAGAACATCAAAAGATCCATTGGAGGCTGGAGGGCAAAGGTAGCTGAATTCCTTCGGCCGATTGGCTCGATAACAAGTGGTGGAGGTAATAGGACGACCACTAACATTGTTTTTTAAATTAACCGATTCATAATATAGCCAATAAAATGTGAGGAAATTAAGCACAAATGCCCCTTTTAAAAGATCCGTAAGCCAAGGTGATGTCTTACAAGTGCTGTAGTCTAAAAAAAACCTCAAAATTAAAATCGACAACTATATGAAAAAGACAAAAGCAGAAATTATTACGGATTAAAAAGATCAGAGAAAAAGATCATACAAAAACCAGAGTTGTTTGAATTGAATGCACCAACGACCACCAAGCAATGTGAGGCAACCCGTTAGCTATGGCTTTGAACGATTAATCAAATAATCAATTAGTTATCATCTAATAAATTAATCTTCAATTTTTTTAATTAAAAAAAAAAAAAAATAGATTATTGGTTTGAGTACTTTTTAATCCTTTGACTCCAGCTTCTTAAATGTGAATATGTTCTTGCTTCTTTAGTCCTCTGTGACTGAATATGACTGAATATCTGAGAATAACAAATTGTTCACCATTTTCTGACATTATATAGACCAAAACATCTAATCCAGAAAATAAATCGACAGATTAAATCACCGATGAAAACAATCTTCAGATGTAGGTTGAATTTGACCAAGTCCCTCGGAGGGCGGGTCAGTTCAGGGAGCGTGCCATTCCGAGACCCGTGAGCTCGGCTCGGCTCACAGAAGCCTGAAGCGTTGCCAAGAAACAGCGTGGCGGTTGTAACATCGTCGTATATCCAGCACCGAGCAGCAGAAGTGAACTGCAGCCGATAAGCCTGTGATGAATGCCGTGGTCTGCAGAGAGCATGGTGGCATGTTTAACCAACATTTTATTAAAATGTAACGTGTCAAAATGGCTCCTACTTCGACGCTGCACAAGGACAAACACTCAGACTTACATGCAGATAGAGATTCTTCTCTTAGTGCAAATAACAAATACAAAAAGAAACGTGGTCACATGCCAGACAAAAGGATGTCAAGAAATGGCTGAAACGGATGGTAAAATGCAGGTGCTTAGTGACAACCATAAACATAATGATTAACATTTTGTGAGCATGACTGACGATGCTTCAATCAAAGATGTTTTATCTCGTTACATGATGGAGGCTGAAGAGCCTGGAACATGAATAGGCTCTGATTTCGTGCAAGTGGTTATTAGATGGCAGTGCATAAAGGAATATGCCAAACTATGCTAGAAATGAATAGGTGAAGTATAATCAGCACAGGTACCTCTCACCCTGTGTGCTCTACCTACATATGTTACATTTGTACAAGGACACACACAGTACAATGGTAAAGTGCCCTCATTTTAAACAAACACACTCTCAAACATGCATAAACACAGAACAAAAGCCACTGCATTTGTATAACAACTCCCACACACGTCCAAACGACAGCAAGAGAAAGCTTTGCTCCATTAAACCCACTAATTAAAGCCAGCGAGCCTGCTAATTACAGCTCCTATACGCATGTCACTTTAAAATATAAAACTCTGCAACACCGTGGGAGAGGAGGGCGGAAGCTGATCTGGGGTCTGTTCAACGATGGCGAGCTCAAGACGCTCGCGCAGAGAACTTTACGTTTGCAAATGCCCCGGGCTCATGAGCGTAGCGAAAGTTGTTTGTTATTCTTTACAGAGGCACCGGGATTATCAAAGACACGTCAGTCCAGTTGGGTCTGTTCACACCCTTACAATCCTCTAAAGAGATCACATCAACAGATTGTATTAAACCACTTGTCTATTGAATCATGTAGTATGTGGAAACAAAGAACTTTTGGGGATTTAAAAGTAAATACAAAGTCAGATGTGACAATTTTTTTTACTACTAAATTGTTTGATACTAAAATGTACTTGTTGTTGGGCAAGATTTTACTTTTTTGTTGTAAAAAATCAAAAAATGAGTTTAAAAAAATGTACGTCAAAATCCCTGCATTTTATCTTCTGTAAAACGTGTGTTCTTTTTTAAAAAGGTAGGGCGTGCTGTTCTCTAATTCAGTGAGTACATAGAAGTGTGGCCCACACTGCTGAACATTCCCCGTGTGTTAACTCTTATTGGATTTATTGCTCAGGATCCCTATGTGTTGACTCTAATTGGATTAACTGCTCAGGGTCTCCTGGGCTGACCGCCGCTATTAGGATCTGGTGGCAGACTCTCCGTATCTCATTGCAAACTGGCACCGTGGTTTTTCTAGGGCACCGACATCAGGTCCAATCTAGCGGGAGGATCTAAAGTACACGCACGCCTCTCGCCGAGGACGAGTTAATTTGGTACAGAAAGGCTGCGTGAGAGGTGTTGATAATCACCTCCTCCTCCTCTCGCGCTCTTCAATTCATTCCTATTCGCGGTTGTCCCCCTGCTCCACCTCTCCTCTCAGCCTATTGATCCGCCTCAGGCACTGAACTAATAACAGTGTTGTCTTCACTGATGATACACACACACACACACACACACACGCACACGCACACGCACACGCACACGCACACGCACACGCACACGCACACGCACACGCTTATCCTCCCTTCTCTACAACTCTTTTCTGTCTGTCAGCAGGAGAGCTAATTGTGTTACGCCATGCTAATGTGTTGCAGCAGGGAATAAAAAGGAACACACTTAAGTACACTGTTGAAAAATGAATACTGATGTTCTTGTAATGAGCATGCAGATTTATGACAAATAAATGTTAAAATCTTTAAAAAAAACTGCCAGAATACTTAGCTTCAACACAAGGCAAGCTACAGTTTGATTATCAAATATTCAATCAATAGGGCTTCTGAGGCAACGTACCGTGTAACTATAACCCTAACACGCCTTTAGGTGCAGATTCTCTACATCAAACTCCACTAACTAACTAACTAACTAAAACCCAAGACAGGAAATGAGTTTCTCTTCAGACATGTTGGTGTCGGATTTGTGTGCTTAAACTATGTCAGTTGTATATCTCGGGAGAGAGAAATGGGAAGAAAAACTAAATAAATGACGCTAGAAGAATTACAAAAGCAGATGCAGCAAAAATAATGTGAATCATATGCACTCCCTCAAGTGGGGCGAGAAATCTCCCCACAGTAAATGTTTTGTGGGAGAAATTGAACTTGAGACACCACAGGAGGGGGGAGTCAAATATGTGACACATGTGACATAAGACAACAATAAGGCCAAACCAAGTGGCACGCTCCCATGGATGAGCACCAGGGTTGCAAAATTCCGGGAATATTCAAAGGAATTAACGGGAATAAACGGGAATTAACGGGAATAAACTGGACATTTTGGGCTAATTTAACTGTATTTACCTTGTCATAAGTAGACATGCATGCAAACATTTACAATACAACTTTTAAAAATGACATTTTTGATATTTTGTGAGTAGAACTTTATTCTTTCATCGAACAACAAAAACATGAACGTTGAATAAAAAAGGTGTATTCCCTATGATCACCACCCCCCAACCCAATTTTTTTTTTTGGTGTGTTTTTCCCTGAATCCTTTCAGGTCTAAATGCTTTCTTCCTCATCAACATCCTCCTCACTGCTGTAAAAAACCAGTCTACTGTATACAAATAAACTTGGTATTAAAATGAACATGGCTTCAGTTTACCAAGTAATCAATATGCTAGGTAATGACAGTGTTGGGAAAGTTCAGTTCATAGTTCACACATTTTAAAATGAACTAGTTCAGTTCATAGTTCATAATTCAAAATTTTGAACTAAGAAAAATTAACTAGTTCATTTTTTTTTTTTTATATGTTGTGAGCTATAATTTAAATCTCTATCTGTCTGCAATACCGCTCTTGGCCTCTACACAACTCGGCGCTCTCACACTTGCCAGGCATAGGGCTGAAACGTTCAGACAACACTGATGACAAAGACGTTCAAAAACAACGTTTTATGTTTACGTTTATGTTTCTGGCAGACAATGTTCCCAACCAGCTGCATTCAGGGTCCAGCTGAACTAGGCGTGCAGAGTCTTGTTCTCAACTACATTTAAGTTCCCTGTTGTATGCTTTTGCAAATAAACTTTTTTTTTTTTTTAATTCCCAAAATTCCCGTGGAAACTTTCTGGAAATTTACCGGAAACTTTCCGCCCCTTTGCAACCCTAATGAGCACCGAGGTAAACAACACCCAGGTCTCATTTAAAATGTCCCCCCAACATTATAACCTGGCATTGATTCAGTGTGTGTGTGTGTGTGTGTGCTCAATGCCGAGGGAATGTGTGTAAAACAAGAACTGGGGGGGGGAAGCATTCCTCCAGGGGTGGCTGTGGCAAAAGTTAAGTTGGAACTGAATCCTCAGATGGTTTTGCCTCGAGGGAACACGCCTTGAGTAACGCTCTTGTAACAGGTGCACTCAGAGTGAGAGAGTGTGTGAGACGGAGAGAGAAAAAAGGGGGGCAGTTAGGTGACATGTGGTTGTTGGGCAGATAAGGACTGCAGACCTGCGCATGGACCACGGGAACATGAATACACGCACACACTTTTACATTTCACGCAATAGCTCAGCAAACTTCTGAAATATCCTGAAAAACTAATTGAGATTCATTTAATTGATTTTAGCCACGTGTCACACGCTGAACAACAAAGAATAGGCGGTTATGATATTAGTGCAACTTTTATCTATATCCTTTGCACTCAAGCACAACGTCCTCTCTGCTAAAACTACAGCAACAGCTCTCGTCTTGCCAAAGTTTGCCTCTTGAACACACTTTAAGAAATCAGCACATCACAGGAAACAGTAGGCGAAACCAAGCCAGCTGATAGCAATCTGTCATATTTGCATATGGTATACAGGCACACACGAGCTTAAGCAGAAAAAAAGAAAGAAAAGTTTTAAAGTTGAGCTTTTCTTCATTTCATGCAGTTATTCATGTAAAGCGAGTGATTTCCTGTTCATCTCGTGTAAAGAAAACAGAGGACGAACAGCCTATTTTTGGATCAGCTACACTTTGGCAGGCGTTTGCCAGAACCAATCTTAAGATTGCATCAAATATTACAGGATGACTCATTCAACTGGTCCGTCGCCTCTCAAAAAGAGCGGAGAGTTTAACAGGAATGCCGAGTTGTCGGGCGATACGACTACACGTGTGATATTAACTTCCCTTTCACCTTTGCAGCAGGTTGAGCTGCAAGTACACGAGTATAGGTCGAAGAGCTGGGCAGAAGCGCAGCAACTCATCAGCAGCCTTTTCAAAAACGTCTACAGGGAATAAATGACGAAGGAGAACAAAAAGCAGAGAGAGCCATGCTTTTGATTTCGGCCAAAAGGTTCCAATTGATCAAGTTCTTGTGTGAGTTGTTACATGGAGGTTGATTTGTTGCTTCAGTTGCTCCGGGGTTGTTTACCAGGCCTGTCTGTGTTTATGCTATCCTAAATGTAATCTCTCCTTCTATATCCATCCCTCTCTCTATGTGGGGATGAAAGAAGCTGTGTACACCTCTAAAAAAAAAGATATACTGTATGTATTACTGCATCTCTCTCTAAAACCCATCTCAGAGGAGAGCTGCTGCTAGCTCACACAAGCAAATGATTCCTATATGAAGAAATAGTTGTGCATTATACATTCACTATGATCAACTTGGGGGGAAAAAACAAGATAAAGAAAAAAATATTACAAATAAAGAGATATAGATTTCCCTGATACCACCAGTATATGAGTAAAGCGATCTATTGTAGCGAACAATTTTTTGAATCCCAAGGACGGGACGGACACATTAAACATCATGAAACAGAAATGACATTTTGAAATGTGCCAGACCCCGGGGCTGCTTCTATATTAGAGGAAAGAAGGACGTTGAGAAGCTCTACGCACCATTACACCACTTACACAGACCCCAGTGAAAAGGCTCGGAAAAAAAGTCCTATGTAGAAAACGTTATGGAAAAGAGACGTGAGGGCCAATAAAATCATCACAAAGGTAGTGTAGGGGACGTTCCAGATTATGTTACACTTCAGCAAATAGGTTCACTTTAAAGCACATGTCAGAACCAACACTTCAAACATTTCAGCTGGTCGCAATACAAAGAGCCCAGGTGAAAAACAGTAAAACAACTAAGTGTTTGGAAGTTGAACAGGTCAGAATTACCTCTTTAAGATCTATATTATATTGCCGTGAAAACATCTTCTTCAAAACAAGTGGATGTATTCAAGTTTCTCGACCATGAACTACATTTTAGAAGATTACACTTCAACACACCATAATTACTTATTTTTTTACTGAATAGAGCTTTAAAGCATCACGATGAAATTCAATGCAACCTCCGCTAACGTTGTCCGTTAGCTCCTCGGGACAGCTAGCGCTAACCATCTTTACTCCCGCCAATTTCAACACTGATTATATGTGTGTGTGTGTGTGTGTGTGTGTGTGTGTGTGTGTGTGTGTGTGTGTGTGTGTGTGTGTGTGTGTGTGTGTGTGAGAGAGGTGCTGTAGCGTTTCCAATTTTTCACCGAGGCAGCCATTTGTTTCCACTTCAATTTGCAGGAAATGACTTGCATGATGTCATTCATCAGCACGTACGTGATGAGGGCTTTTGTTATCGTCATTAAGGTTACACTATGATTGCATGGAAATTCATTTGTGAGTGCAAATTGATTCGTCTGCAGTGCGTCAACATATAAAAAGATAACTTTGGATGAAATAAGTGGACAGTGTTAAGTGGGTTAACCAGCTGATTTACTTGTTGAACATCCTGCAATTATTGGAAAACAATGGATGCAACTTGCCGAGACAAAAAAAGATATTGTTCTTTGATGCACTGGTCACTTTTGAAGTGTTGGGTATTTTGATTCCAAGTCTTCTTTCAGAGTAGTGGAAACAATACAAAATATACATTTATTATTTCACTACACTTTTTCTATGTGCATCTGTAGATTTCTCCTAAATTCAACAAAAGGAAGTATGGTTATCTAGTTTCATAGCAATACTCAAACTCATATGCAATTAGCCCGAAGGAGAAGTGAGCAATGTCACCGAGATCAATCCGTTACTCCCAGAACAATACCGCAGAAAACAAGTTATTTTTTGTTGCCACAACTCATTCTGTGTTGGAAATGATCTTTTAAAAAAAAGAATCGACAGCCCCGACATGAAACTTGATTTCTGACCCATGCCGTTTTGAAATCAACTAATCGCGTTTCCACCTCGCCTCCTCAAATGTTCCCACTGCTCAAGAGACAATATCCACCCCTTCTGCTTTGGGAGCAGTTCTTCAGGGATCAGCGAGGGATTTGTCAAGTGGTTTAGTATTTCAGCAACCATATATGGGTCAGTATTGTACTGCTGGTCGAAAGGATGCAGCCTCCCCGCGGTCTCTGCCGACGGAAAAGTACTTTAGTACTTTATTTCCATGACGGCCAGCTGCAGCTGTCACCAGCCACCGGCCAACAGTTTGTGACGCCGTTTGTGAAACCGCCAGGACACCCAGTGACAAACCTCCAACGACGAGACAAGTTGCGTGTCATGTTCGGAGTTTTTGTAAGACAAACGAAAAAGGAAAGCTGTGAATAATGAAAGACACATTTAGCTTCCTCTTGAGCAGTCTGGCGTAGCATCAAGCACTTACTGTGTCAAACTCAGAAGTTGTTACCTCTCACGTTTGAAAAGACACACTCCTGCTAATTCTTCCCCGGATGAATGAAAAAAGGAGTGCATCTTCTTCCAGACATTTTGGGTCAAATTTACACCGTGAGCGACAAACTTAATGTGTATTAAAGACTGTGATTAAAGAAGAACAAAAGGTTTAAGAGTTTATCTAATTGGGCGTTACGTTTAACATCTTTCTAACAAGCCCTGCAAGCAAAGCGCCAAAGCCATTCATTCTGAAATGCCGAGCGCCAAGTGTTCGCAGCAAGACAAGAACCGAGGCTGTCCGAGGCTGTTCAACAGAACAGAATAACAACACAGCAGCCGCGTACCAACAAAGAGGACGCAATTAAAAGTGGCATGCAGCTCGTGATCATTATCTCCGAAGACTATAATTGATTTCCCTCAAAAACAGACAAACCATTCACCAGCAGAGTGGAGGCTGTAGCGTGTAGAACTGAGCTGATTTGATCAGTCTACAAGCCAGCAACGAGCTTACGGTTGCGGTTAAGCGGACACCGGTGCATTTGCCTAATTGGTTTGGTTTGCTCAGGCTGGTGTGAAAGCTGCCCGTTGAACTGCCTGGAACAAGAAGGTTGAGGTCGGATCAAACTTTGTAGTAGTGACCAAAAAGTAACGGCCCCAAAACACGGCAGCACTAAAGGGCAACGATGCATCTCCGCCCCCCCCCCACCCCCCTCGGTACAGACCGAATTAACGCAGCTGCAGGCGTAACAAGGACACGTTTTTTTCTTTGTTCAAAGTGTCCTTTACTTTTGCAAATGTGAGAACGTTCATTTCCACAGGAGGGAAAACATAAGCCCTCTGTTTGTGTTTGACCAGAGGAGCAAGGTGGCTGCTGAGTCACGTTATCAGTGAGACCAAGCAAAGTGCGAAGGCCAGGACACGGGCCACACGGTTGCTTCATTGATATTGAATGGCTACCTCAATGAAGCAACAGTGTGGCCCAGGGTGAGAATACCAAAGTCAGTCATTGTTATCATCCGTCACCCCGTTAATCCAAATACATTGTATGTCTTTGTTCACGGTGCACCATTGACTGATCGATGATCATCCACTGAGGAAAATCCAAGTCAATAAAAATGTCCCATCAGGCCTCGTCTGCGTCTCAGATCCCAGCGCTCCCAACAAGCCGAGCCTGTGCCAAGACTCGCTGACCTGATTGACCTGGTAAAAAAGCCTCGTTCCCAATAGACTGATCGGTTCTTAACAGTGCTCATTGTTGATTACACGGTCAACAGCACAGGCCTACCTGCGACGCAACATTACAAACTAATAAATCAATATTAGCCGAGGGCCGTCTGGGGAGGAGAAGAAGGGAGAATGAAGAAATCGAGGAGGAGGCGTAAAATCTATATCTGCGACTGACTGTTTGGTTAAAAAACTGTTTCTGGCAGCAAAACACCACTCCAGAGGGAACGCGTTTATTGACAATAAAAGATGTCAAAATGAAACACGGAACACTTCATGGCGCTATGATTACTGACATTATCTATTCAGAAATGGAGCCATAACAGCGACGACCCATGGGTTATGGAGCAAGGACGGTTTTTCTATATAATTAAATTCAGACAACTGAGTACACACATGTCGAACCAAGAGAGCAGAAATTGAAGAGGCATGGCTCTGAAAGTGTTCACAACATGAAAAGACCTGAGAGTATAACCCTCGAGTGTGGCTGGGAAAAAGCTACATTAAAATTAACTACATTTCCACCCCGACAACTGTTGAAATTCTGCTGTTTTCTAGAGAGGGAAATATAATGGATACATTTTGGGCTTTTTATCTAACAAGGTTTACAAAAGGTTTTCATTTTTCATTTAACTATGACTTTCTTGGCTCAGGGCAAAGTGATAAACACTCCCTCTCACACCTCTAGGTAGTAAGTGTGTGCGTGTGTGTGTACGCGCGCACGCACGCACGCACGCATGCACGCACTCACACGGCTCCTCACACACACACCTATCAGACCACACACATTTATTGACTTGACCTTTGCATTGTTGGGAAGCAGCCCAATTTGGTTTGACCCAGCCACTTGACAAAAGGCAAACTAATGAAGACTTTGTGAAAGGTAGATTGATTTTCCTCTCCCTCCTTCCATTACACCCGTTGCCCGCTTCGATACAGCAGGCCAAAGAGGAGGCAGACGGCGGCTCATCACTCATTTGTTGAACAGGTTGGGAGAGACGAGGACTGATCAGCAGAGAATGCCAGAAATACTGTGCTCCATTCAAATGACTTGTCCGGAGGAACAGCGGGGGGCGGATAACCACCGAATACGAAATGGCCGGATAGAGGGAGAAAATGTGGAAACTGCCGATTCTGGTTGTTTGACAGAAACAACTACTCGTCGACATTTTTGCGGCTTTTGAGCACTTCTGTGATATTGCCGATAAAAAAAAAACGTCACCGGGATTGGTACCATGGGTTGGGGTGGAGAGACGCTAGCCAGAATTACAAACTCTATAGCCTCCATCAACCAACCCCTCCTATACAACAAACAGTTGGTTAATTTTCTGTAGATCAGTTAAATGATGAAGCGACTGATCTTTTCGGCACCATTCCATGTCTGTTAAGTGTTGGATCCCCCGGGCCTATTAATCAGCCAGGAGAATCCCTACCTGCTAATCCAATCGCTTGAACAATCCCAGTAATTGGAGGAAATAATCAATAACATTTACATCCCACCCACCCAACTAGCACACCGTCTGGTTTGTCCAATTTTCATAACGCTTCACTTTCACCATCCATTTCAGTCAAACATAAATGATTAAAGGCCCTGGGCTCATAAACCAGACACCTGCTTCCCTCAATGCGAGGTTATTTCTTCCCGCTATATTCAAAGTGTCAAATATCTTTTGGGTGATAATATTTTAACTTGTGATAATGTAATAATTATACCTCTTCTCCACTACAAAATGGGCCGAACTAGATTCGCTCCACTCCAGAGTATTTAAGCCACACATTAAAAAAAAGGGATAATAGTTGCAATGGCATTTTCTAATCTTCGCAAATGTATGACCTGGGTAGTCCCAGACATAATTACTGCACAATTTGCTTTATAGTTTTGGCTATGTAATCTGCTATGAATAAAAGACTGCCTTATCAAATAGAGTTTACAACTGAATATCCTATACAAAGCCTGAAGAACATTAAACACACTCAATAGATCTAAAAGATATGTTTTGCTTCATTAATTTACCCGACCATTTAGAGGTTCAAGCTTTTAGCTGTTAAACCACGCAAGTACATGAGTACATGCAGTCTATTGTGAATATACTTCATTCAGCGCATTACTTTCAACTGCTGAATTCAGTTCAGTGTTTAGAAGCATATTAAATTAAACAAACAGTATCAATTTGCCCACTTCTAAACAGGTCTTACAAGCTGTGGCTGAATATAAAAACACCACTTTTTCTATGTTGCAAATTGTGTGCAAAGATCACCCAGTTGTATAGCATTTAAGAGAAAAACAGTGGCCTGTGGTCCATTAATTCTTACAAAAGCCTTTTCTCTCAGGCTATTTTTTTGTCCCAGTCATGAAGATTCACTGTAAGAGATATTATCCTCAGAAGTTCCCTCCTTTTTACCAGCTAGGCAGCCATCCAATGAATCTTCTTTAGCCAGCTAAAACACATTAAGAGTCTAACATTTGTAACTATTAGTGCAGTGTTGGAGAAGCCCAAATCCTTACTTCTTATTTTGTTTGAGGAACAGATGGTAATGGACCTGTACTTGTACAGCCCTTTTCTAGTCTTTTGACCACTCAAAGCGCTTTAAGACTACATGACATCATTCACACCCATTCATACACTGATGGGAGGAGCCACCTGCCCATCAGGACGAACTAACATTCACACACCGTAGGCACAGCTTCAGGAGCAATGTTGGGGTTAAGTGTCTTGCCCAAGGACACATCAACATGGACTAGCGGAGCCGGGGATCGAACCGCTGATCTTCTGATTGAAGGACGACCTTGCTCATCACTGAGCAACACCTTGAGAATTTGATGGGTTTTGGTGGATCATTTGTCAAATTAAATACCGACCCGGGTCATTAACCGGGTCATGCTGTCTCATGATAGACAAATAATCTTAATGAACTCTGTCCTCTGCAATGCCGAATCGTACAAAGACACCAAAAAGTCTAGAGACGGGAACTGAACCCTGTGGTGGTGCAAACCTGGATCAGAGGTCACGCACCCGTTTTGCAGTAGCTCCAGATGGGTCGTAAATGCCTTACCCAGATCATCTATATGAGAGTTAAAGTAAAGCCCAGAGAGGGTAACATGAGGGCACCGGCTTCTGTGGAAGGACCAAATACTACTGCCTTGGTATTGTGCATGCTGACTGGGCATTGGCTTACTGGCTCGCTCAAAAGGAACAAAGTCTTTATTAATGTTATTTGACTGACACACATTTTTTCATGCCAGACAATATAATATGTCTGGCATGAAAAATGTCAATAACAGACAAAAACAAGAATAATATTTGGACAGAAAGGTGCAGAGTTTGCTCTGTTTGCCTTTTTAATTATTGCTTCAATTGTTGCCGTTCGGTGGACTCGGGGTTCACGGTCACAATGGTTACATCAAGTGAGGAAACATTCACCCCCTGACTATGAAAACAGGTGCCGAGTTCATAATAAGAGTGTGTGTGTATGTCCTAAAAATCAGATGTCAGAGTGCTTCACCTCTAATGGGATGGAGGAAGGACTGATGCAACAATCCAATGGTTCTCTATCAAGCTGAATTACATTTATTCAGATCATAGACTCCATTTAATGTCACCGCTACGCTTTCAGTAGCAAATTGAGGTTCCCTGTTGTGCTTTAAATTAGGTTCCAAAGGCTTTCTGGTCCAAAACAATACATTGAGGGGCATGAAATTAGTTTGAATTTTAAAGAAAAATGAACAACCATAAAAAGCTTTAATAAAACAAATAACCCGATAGAGTTTCAAGAACCCATATCAGTAGATAAAGACCTTTTCATCTCACCCTCTCACTCCCTCATTTTGTGCCTTGGCCTTTTCTCTTTTATTTAAATGAATGATGATCAAAATGTGTAGTAAACAACAATGCATAATGACCAGTCTCTCTCTCACACACACACACACACACACACACACACACACACACACACACACACACACACACACACGTCTGTTAGACGTGTGTGTGTGTGTTAGAGTGGCTGCAGGATGCACGCTGAATAATTTAGCTTGTGTACTTGGCTTGCCTCTCTCCCCGGTAAATTGAACTGGGCACTCAGCAGCACACGGCCAACACGCGTGTCTGGGAGAAAAGAGGCAAACTGGCCACATCAAAACTGAGATTTCAAACCACGGAGTTCAGAAGGGATGAATTAAAAAAATTAATTCCATATTTTAGTGTCATATTACATATAGTTATATACATAGATGAAATTATTCTCTGCATTTGACCCATCCTTAGTTATTAAGGAGCAGTGGGCTGCAGTGAAGTGCCCGGGGAGCCACTGGGGGTTCAGTGTCTTGCTCAAGGACACTTCAACATGAACTATGGGGAGAGCGGGGATCGAACCGGCTACCTTGTGGTCTCAGGACGACCAGTCTCCCCAGGAGCTACAGCCGGGGTGGGGTGTGTAAAACAAAAGTATCGTGGAACAATAGTGACAGCGGTGGATGAGTTCTTGAGCAACATGAAAAAAAAGCTTCTTGGAATCAGAAGCACAGCAGTAATTCCAGATGACTAATTGTATAATGTCAAAACAAAGAGAGAATTGGGGAGTGATGGCTGTGACCTTAGACAGTAAGTAGCATCCATGAACATACACTTAAACAAAGTTCTTGACTATCAGAGAATTCACAAAACAGAAAACCCTTAATTGCTACGTAAAGATGAACATGGCGTCGTTGCGGAAGAGTAGAACATTGAACAAATTGGTCCTAAAAAATTCACATCCTACCAAAAGATGTTCAGGCCCTCAGCTGATATATATGCAGGCCGGTAGAGCTTGTAGTGCTGAAACGCTTCACACGGAAAAAGGAGAAAAGGAAGGAAAGGGAGATTGAAAAATAAATGGAGTATGTGATTGACAGCCTATGATTCCAGGCATTAGACTGAATTGGATTAAGGAGAGAGAATCAGCGGACCGTGACCACCGCAGCGCTTGGGATGCGTTGGTATTGAATATCTAAGAGCGGTTTTCCTCTGTCTCCATCCCTGGGCAACAAGGGCTGGTCACAAAACACTTCAACCCCTCTGGAGGCTCACAGCCGAAAGGGCTTTCCAAAAAAAAATAAAAAATCAGCCTGTTTGTGCCAACACCTAGAAGTTTGTATTTGCCAAGAATAAATTTGAAACTTTTAAGCAGGATGTGAAATGACAAATTGATGTCTTTGGCCTTTGCACAGGCCGTTTATTCTTCATGAACGGCAGAGGCGAGCTTCTGCAAGTGGAGACAGGTGGGTCAACTTCAAAAGAGAACCGCTGAATGAACATGAAAACTGAGTATATGGTAACATAACCCTGAACCAGAAAACATGATAGGCTGACGATACACAATGAGCCCAAACGACAGGTGTGTACATAATGGCTTGAATGTCAGCAGGATAAAAAAACAGCCATTTTGGAAAAATGTCACACCCTGTCCCAAAAAGAAAACTGCCAACATGAACAACCAAAAAAAGAGTTTTCGGCGGGGGGAATTATATATATGTATATAAATATTCACAAGTCTGTATGCAAATGCACTTTAATGTCCCAGAATAACATTAATTGGCTGTAAATTATGTTGTCGTCTTGCGGCGGACTATAAATGTTCAATATGTTCTGCATTTACAATGCTATTTAAACTGTCTGCAGTAAATGGGAGGGAGACAACAACAATATGCATCACTCAAGAAAACACATCATAGTATTGAGTATTTGTCTATCCACTAATATACGAGTAATTTACCTTGAATTGTACACATTGTATGTTAACACCTCTAATCAACACAAACCAAACCACTATACTGTATTTACCGCGGAAAGTGCTCATACATCCCTAATTGTGATCCTTTTACAGTGAGCCACATACTCAAACTCTCTCTCTCAGGTCATGTGAAGCACACCTAGCAACACCAGTCTTGTGCCAGAACAGACAATAACAAATTCCTTCACGTTGCGATCGGTTTGCCAAATATGAAAAGAGCTTGTGCTGCTACGTGTTGCTGGCTGCTGGCGTAAAGAATTAAATAGGACGTGCCCGTGTGACACAGATAAAAGGTGCGGTCACACCAGGGCAGGTTATACCGACGCTTGAGTTTATTTGTCATTCCAACTACCTCATGGATTTAACCAAATGTCGTTCCTCCTCCCTCTAGCTTTGATAAAGTGAATAATTGGAAGAAGCATTGGCCCTGAAGTCCCAATGAAACTGAAGTCAGAGAGTCCTAAGCTTCAGTGCCGTGACGTGGTCCACAGCGAAACTGAATATTTGAGCTCTCTACTGTCACCAGAGGAATTTAAAATCCAATCGTTCCCATTCGATTGGGCCGCTGAAAAGTAGGCAGGCTTCAGAGTTTAGAGCGATACAGATACAACTGTTGTCTCCACGCACACCTCCCTCACCTGTTGCTGGATCAGGAGGAGGAAGAGGAAGGAGGGATCCACTCACAAGGGACAAAGACAGGGATTTGGTGCAAAAATACTCTGACACTGATTTGCCATACAACAAGAGATGATTGAAAAATAAATACAGGGACGTAGGATTCAAACTGGATATTATTAGTATTGTTCAATTGTATCGGGTCTTAAAACAATGACTTCACAATGTGATTGACTTCTTAAACTGTCAACACACGTGCAACATGCTTTTAGTCACTGGTCTGTATTCAGTTCCAGATATTCTAATAGTCTTTTTCAAATGGTTTGTTTTGTTTTAGAAATTAGAGAAACAAACCTGTGAAGTACATGATGTTCACTAAACAGCGACGATTTGTAAAATGTAGAAATAGTTTGAGGAAAACATCCTTGTCGTCATTGACACAACATCCTTTAGATAGATAACACTTGGTCGTAGGATCCTGTCACATGACTAAAGCAGGAATACCAAGAGAAAAGAGTGTGAGACTAAAGAATTGAGTTATTAACGGACAGTTGATATTAAAGCGCCTTTACCCAAGACGCTGCTGCGTCGGGACATGTTAACACCTCATTGCCAACCTCTAACACTCTAAACACCACTCTAAAAACACCCTTGAAGCTAAATGCCAATTTGTACATTAATATCACACGTACCCCCTGAAGCCATTGTGAATGAAACCGATAACCTCTGGATGCTAATGAGCTAGCAGTGTTAGTTAATGTTAGCTCTGAGCAAGACGAGACAAACTCGTCGAGAAGACGGCGCCGACTACAAATGGCAATAGATGTACGTACGTGTGTGTGTGTGTGTGTGTGTGACCAAAGTCCCATGAGACTGAGAGGCCACCCTGCTCAGCATACAACACTGTCTATAGCATAAGGAATGCTAATAATTCTGCAATCCTCCTACAGACTGCTAATGATCCCAAAAGGAAGCACATGCGTTGTCTGAACCTGGCACTGGCACCTCCTCATTCTTCTCTCCCATGATCTCTCAAACTCTGTTTGCCATGTCTCTGTACATCCCAATTACTGCGGATTCTCTGCATTCGGATAACAACCGGGTTAAAATCTGGGATCTGATTATCTCTCCAATAATGGCTCTCACACACTTCCTGCAGATAAAGCCTTGTAGCGAAAGGGGAACGCATTTGTGCTCTCCGAAATGCTGGAAGGGTTTTAACATGAAACAGATGGGGGGGAAAAGAGTGGAGTTTCCATTAACAGCAGCAACAGAGAATTAACACGGTAAATAGAAGCATAAAACAGGGAGGCTTCCCAGTGAAATGCAGTACCATATGCTCAAGTACACGTCTCAAATAATACCTTCTCTCAAATAAAAGCAGAAAAGGGCTTGGCCACTATCTGTAGGAGTTCATACTAAGAGCATTCAAATGAATGAAGGACACACTAGAAAAGCATAACTACTGTGTTCGTCGGATCTTTTGGTGCGTGTCAAGAGGGTCGGCGAGTGAAAGAGAGAGAAAACATAACAAGTCACATAACATTTGTAGAGCTACTGGAATCTGTCAATAGGCAGCTGCCCACAGCAGGAAGAGGAGTGCACACACATTCACACACAGACACACACACACACACACACACACACATGAAAACCTGTGGTGTATTGATAGGATTGGGTAAAGAAAAGCACTAAAGCTCCCCTTTCGCTGAAAATGTCAGGCTGTCCATGCAGGAGGTCTGAGGGAGGAAATGCCACAAGACTTCCCGTTGCCTAAACCTAAAGAAAATCCATTTCTCTTTGTTGTCCTACTTCTAATTTCTACTTTTTGATGTTGTGCTTGCAGTACTAGCAATACGTCTCTCTTTGGACTTGTTTTTTTGATAGTGTAAGTGTATGTCTGTCCACCAGTTTATGTTTGACGGTTGTCGGGCTATGAGCTCTCCCGAAGCTTAAAAAAACGAGTTGCAAGTGGAAGCGAGTGGACTGAAGCACCAAACGGGAGGTGGTACAAATGGTGCGTGGAGGGAGCCGGAAGGGTTATTGGTGATTTTGTTATTGACAATTCATTTAGCTATTTAAAAAGGCACTAATTTCAGTCCTGTGGGAGTTTCAGGCAGAGATGACACGAACGACTCATTTTATATAAATAAACCGATCAAGTAGTTTACCAATTAATCTACTGATCTAGATGACTTATTTTACTCCAAAGAAAATTGAAGTTAATATTACAATATGCGTGTACAATATGCCGTTGTATAATGCAGCACAAGACGAAATGGGCCGCTGCACAGCTGGAGCCAGCCCTATAAACACAAAAGTCTGTCCCTGACAAAGAGCTGAAATCAGCAACGTTTCCCTTAAAAACACTTATTTACTGTAATAATTAAAAGGGAGCAGCCAGACAGCTCTATGGCTTTATGAGTGTACGTGACGTTCATGCATTTACAGCTTCGAGGTCATCGATTACGCTGCCTGTTGAGGACGTCTGGCTGGCTCACAGTTTTACTTTCATCGGATGATCTAAGGCGCATTTCAAACCATCACAAGTGCTTCTAACCAACACAGCCTCAAAACATGAGCAACAAATTCTGGTCATTTAACTTCCCTGGCACATTTTCAGTACATAAAAAAAATTCAATCCGTTTTTTTTTTTTTTTTACCTTCATGCATCATGACCAGGGAATATTCAAAGTTGGAAACTTTCCACGGGAATTAACTGGAAATGTTGGGCTAATTTAACTGTATATATCTTGTCATAAGCAGACATGCATGCAAACATTTATAATACAACTTTTAAAAATGACAGTTTTGACTTTTTTGACATTTTATGAGTAGAACTTTATTCTTTCATCGAACAACAAAAACATGAACTTTGAATAAAAAAGGTCTATTCCCTATGATCACCACCCACCAACCCAAATTGCTTTTGGGGTGTTTTTCCCTGAATCCTTTCAGGTCTAAATGCTTTCTTCCTGGAACTCATCAACGTCCTCCTCACTGCTGTAAAAAGTTAGTCTACTGTATACAAATAAACTTGGTATTAAAATGAACATGGCTTCAGTTTACCAAGTAATCAATATGCTAGGTAATGACAGTGTTGGGAAAGTTCACTTTCAACTAGTTCAGTTCATAGTTCACACATTTTAAAATGAACTAATTCAGTTCATAGTTCATAATTCAAAATGTTGAACTAAGTTCACAGCTCCAAAAAATGAACTAGTTCAGGTTTTTTTTTTTAATATGTTGCGAGCTATAATTGAAATCTCTATCTGTCTGCAATACCGCTCTTGGCCTCTACACAACTGGGCGCTCTCACACTTGCCAGGCATAGGGCTGAAATGTTCAGACGCAACACTGATGACAAAGACGTTCAAAAACAACAGAAGGTTTTATGTTTACGTTTATGTTTCTGGCAGACAATGTTCCCAACCAGCTGCATTCAGGGTCCAGCTGAGCTAGGCGTGCAGAGTCTTGTTCTCAACTACATTTAAGTTCCCTGTTGTATGCTTTTGCAAATAAACTCTTTTCAAAATTCCCGTGGAAACTTTCCGGAAAATTACCGGAAACTTTCCACCCCTTTGCAACCCTAATCTTGACACACAAAAATGCTCTTAAAATTGCTGATGTCTATACGTGAAAAGCGCAATACAATGTTGTCTCAGCTTCCTGAGATGTGGACATTACAAAATGTTTATGGACAAGCAATAACACAGGTATGGATTTTAACGGGGGCTACGATCGCCCCTTTATGCCACCATTTATCACAAGATAAAACATCTAGAAAAAAATCAATTAAGTAAACCATGACTTTATACTGTATATGTGTCTCTAAAGATAAGAAAGAAATGTCTCCAAAACATTATGATTTCTTTAGATTTGGATTTTAAATACAGTATCTTTCTTTACTCAGTAGCATGATTATTTCTTTTAAATGTGTAAAAGGTTTTACTCTCAGCAAAGTACTGCAGAAAACCCAGAGAAGCGGTACGCATGTCTTTCAGTTGGTATAATGTAAATTCAAATGTAAATGTATAGTATCGCGTATTTGCTTGAACGAAGACCCCACCCACGCTTTAAGGCTTGCTCGCGCCTTGACCTACAGCACAAACACTAGGAAATGGTGATAACGATCCATCTAATTTGTTTCGCTGCATGGCTTTTCCAAATCAATGCTCAATGACTATGCATGAGCCGGATCGGAGCTGGAAGGGTAGATCCAGTAATGGCAACGTAGCGCTAGATGTACCTCTGAGATGGATACAGCCCAGGGGCAATAAAGCTTCATATTCCACCATCTCAGGCCTGTGGTGTGTGGGATGCTGGGGCCCGCCTTTTGGTCACAGTCACTCTGAAGTCTATATTCCCTCCTGCCGAGCCAGGAGGCAACACATGACCTGGAATGAGTTTATTCATCCTCAGCCTCCTCAAAAACAACCCGGAAACTCATGGTCCATCCACGCTGACTTCAAAAGAGCTGTGCTGTAACAATCCATAATAATATATGGAATTCAAATAACTAAAGCCTTACGGGCTATCCACTAGGACTATATACTTACTGTGACTTTATTATGCTATTATAATATACATTATTGGATCTTGTAGCCAGCACCCTGGCCTTAGGCTGCAGGTACAGCAAGATGCGTCTTTACAGTGAATACCGTGGACATCCAGATTTATTGCAGTATCCAACAATCTCTGGGTAATTTCCAAATTCATAACTTTGACCGTTCACTGCTTCAACCAAGTTGTGAAAGTTTCTTTCAATATCATCATTCAAGAACGAATGCAAATGATGGTATTTTCATTTGAAAGCTTTCTCCTTGAATAGAACATTACTAAATTCTGAAATGAATTAAGCCACTCAGCTGCAATATCAAAAGGTCATTCTGATCCAAAACACCGAGGGGTCTTTTGGAATGAGACGGACCGTCGATCGAGTTATTCTTCCTCACCTGTACTTATACAACTCAAACTGGAAAACAAGCCAATAACCAGCACGTTCTTTCAATATACGGTAGTATAAACCACGCCGCTTTAATGCCACCGAGCGTGCCGACTTCCATTAGAGATTAATTGAAGTGTTTCCATTAGACATTTTCATTCCGTTTGGGCTCTTATTCAGATTAGTGGCACAAAAGGTTTGACACAAACGCAGCAACTGATGAATTCGACAACTTTACTAAACATTACCTTTGATAATTATCAGGGCTTCCACTGACTGGAAAGAGTTCCCAGTCTCCATTAGCACTCACACAAATACATTCATGTACATCCCTCTGCAGGAGCGCTGGTCATCAGCCACAGCTATTATAGCCATTAGACAATTAAAGAAAGCACCTAAAGGGGTGAGCAGTGACTCTGTGACACACACACACACACACAACAGAACAGAAGTGGAACCAGGGGCAATTAGTTTAAACGGTCAATACCAAAATAGGACTTATAGGCTGCCAAGTTAACCCGAGAAGGTTGGTGAAGCAGGGATGGGGGGGGGCAAACAATGCACGCTTGCAGAAACACACTCACGCACAGTGGAAAAAACAAATCACGGTGGGAGGGGGCAACAAAAAAAATGAACTGTAGCCTAAAAACGAAAAAGATGAGAGATGTAAAGATTCAAGAGGGAGGGGGGAGTGTAGAGATATGTTATATCTCCTGTATACATGTTAAGATTGATAACATTGTATGTAAAATTGTAGCAGTTTACAACACAATGTATTAGTATATATTTCCAGCTTTGTTGTAGAACTACACATTCTGATATTCATAGAATAACATCCATAAATGGACATGAAGATGACACCCATGTATGTCTCACCCCCACTTCTATGTGGCGGGTTAGGGTATAAAGCTATATATACGAAGCTATACAAAATTCTGCAGTCCAGCAAACTGTGCTTTTCCTCCCATGATTCACGTTCAATAAAGAATTCTACAAAATTGATCTTCGACTCCAACCTCATCTGTGACCCGTCTGTTTCATCTTTGCTCGCCAGTTGGCTTTTGGACACGGAGGAGAAACCTTTACAAACAACCAGCCTCTAATCCACGACTCTGAACAGTGTGTGTGTGTGTGTGTGTGTGTGTGTGTGTGTGTGTGTGTGCGTGTGCAACCCGTTGCTTACAGATCCCCCTTTGTAAGTGTGTTTGTGCATTTCAAAGAAGAAGTTGCTGACAGAGGTGACAGGCTTTAAGATGGGGAGCTGAAAGGAGTAAATACTGCAGACACACTGTCCTTATGGTCGGTCAAATGACCATTTGCATCTCATCTGCATACTTAAGATGCAACAAGCTCCAACTTCTGTCTCTTTCTCTCTCACAACACGTATTTCATTATATTTTTAAAAGAAAAACACTGCCACAAAGATAAGAGCCTCAGCAGGGGTTCTTAGAGCAAATTCCAGGTTTTCCCAAGGGTCCTTGAAGGAGTTTTCAGGGGCTGTCGACACATATTGAAAGAAGAACCAGTAAAGATGCAGCTGTCTGTTGGCCTTAATTACGAGAATAGAGAAGGAATTGATTTCAAATCCAATTTCTTTTTTTATTTGACCGTGGAAATCATTAAGATAATTTTCTTTCAAGGTAACATGGGGGTGGGAGTAGTGGTGGAACTAAAGCCTGATTTGCTTAATGACTAAAACACCAAATGTCATAATTAATTCCCACCCAGGGACGGTGTATCCTTGGGCGGCTGTAGCTCATGAGGAGAGTGGTCGTCCTGTAAGCACAAGATAGGCGGTTCAACCCCCGCTTTCCCCATAGTTGCATGTCGAAGTATCCTTGAGCAAAACACTTAGGGCTGCAACCACGAATCGATAAAATAAGATTCGACTATTACGCCACTCAATCAGTCGCGAAGATGTTGGAGTATAAAAAATAAAAAAACTGAGTGCAGAACAGAGGTAGAGGAAAGACCATCGGAGAGACCCGCAACGTTGTTCTGTAACACATTGCGAGGCAGAGAAATCAGTACGACCTAAGTCATCCAAGGTCTGGGAGCATTTCACACTAAATTCTTTGAAAACGTGTTGTAATTGCAAGATATGCAAAGGCAACATGTCATGGCCCGAGAGCACCACGGTGATGATTCAGCACTACTTTTGAAGTGAGTAATGTAACGTCCCTCCAGTGGCTCTTCTGGTGCTGCTGTTTACTTGACAAGTTAGCGTTAGCTCGTTAAAATAACAGGAGTAAAGCAGGGGTATAGTTTGCAAGACTAAAGACACGTTTTTATTCACTTGACTTTTTTGGCCTATTCATTTTTCAATCTGTTGTCATGTATATATTCTGTGCTTTGTCACCATCCATCCATCCATTATCACCCGCTTATCCGGGGTCGGGTCGCGGTGGCAGCAGGTTCAGCAGGCCGACCCAGGCCTCCCTCTCACCCGCAACACTTTCCAGCTCATTCTGGGGGATCCCGAGGCGTTCCAAGGCCAGCCGGGAGATATAATCCCTCCAGCGTGTCCTCGGTCTTCCCCGGGGCCTCCTACCAGTTGGACGTGCCCGGAAAACCTCTAATGGGAGGCGTCCAGGAGGCATCCTGACTAGATGCCCGAACCACCTCAGCTGACTCCTTTCGACACGAAGGAGCAGCGACTCGACTCCAAGCTCCCCCCTGATGTGCGAGCTCCTTACCCTATCTCTAAGGCTGAGCCCGCCACCCTACGGAGGAAGCTCATTTCGGCCGCTTGTATTTGTTAATCAAAAATATACATATTTTTCTGCACTTTTTTTTAAAAAGCCTATATATTTGGCAGATGTAAAGCATACGTATGTTTTTTAACAGCTCAGGGATGTTTTTTAACAGCTCAGGGATGTTCAAGGAGCAACCCGTTTGTGCACTTTGTGAAGATTTTTTGCACTGTCAGTTCTTTTTTTGAATAAAGGGTTGGAAATTAATGCTTTGTTGTTTGTTATTTTATCCGAGTCATCGATTAAATAGAAAAAATAAAACGGAATAATCGTTAGTTGCAGCCCTAAAGACACTGAACCCCCAGTTGCTCCCTGGGCGCTTCACTGCTCCTTAATAACTAAGGATGGGTCAAATGCAGAGAAGAATTTCCCCCAATAAAAGGGATACATAAAAAAAAATGAAATTAATTAATGGCACCGACAAAGAGTCTGTATTCAACGTGGGTTAGTTTTGCCAGGAGAGCGGTAATTTACCAACCTCTAGAAATGGATTGTGAGGACACTGGTAGACAAGGAACAGGCGAGATCAAGTGTGTAAAATGACGGCAGCTAATGTGTGTTCCAGAGACACACTTTAATGTCTGCGGTCAATAGCCTACTAATTGATTGCGATAGGATATTTCACAACTTTCCATAACTATAGGACAAACACCAAAATACAATGCTTTGTCAATTCCTTGGTCGTCGGTCTGGAACTCCACCACGGATCCCCCTCTTCATAGAAGTGTGTTATGCACAAAGAACAAAGCCACAAGTTAATCTCTGCTCGCCACCGTTCAAAGAAACTTCCGTCAGCAATGGTAAATCCACAAGTTCACTACTAAACCACAGAATTACACAGCATTTTATGACATAATTACCCCCACCACACACACACACACACACAAACACACACACACTTTACTCTCTCTCTCTGTTAAAGGGGTCGGATGAATGCCATTTAATTGTAAATATTGTTAAATTGGGTTTAAATCTGGAAACGGGGCACCTTTCTAACCAAAGCCACGCAGTGTCTGACCTGCAGTTGAGCTTGGTCAGGTGGACGGTCACCAGGTTGCCCATTAACCTCATTCAGACTGACTGCTAACAAGGGTTAAATGGGTGAAAACGAGTGGTTAAATGAACACGCATTTCACTGATACACTTGTGAAACGAATATTTTGAACAGAAGTCTGTCCTATTGTTGACACATTTCCCAAATTCCCTGATGGAAAAACATTGCTCGATATATCATAATATTCCAGGGTTTCGACAGCGGTGGCAACCCTGAGATGCAATCTACTTCAAGCTGGTAAGAAACATGTTACTACCGGAGGGGAAAGCAGTTTACTGTGTCAAATAACACAGGTGTTCTAGCATCCAGCATCGACCGACCCCATCAACCTTGATTTTTCCTTTTTATCAGCCGAGGGGTTTTCATTATTCCCCCCCCCGCTCTCACCAAGCGAATACACAGGCCTCTAGACTGTGGGGAAGAGGGGCTCTCCAGAGGGCCTTTAATTTGAAGGGGACAAACAGATTTGGCTGATTGTGGGATTGTGGCGGTCACTCACAACAAGCCGTTAGTCTATCCTTTCCAGAGTGGCCCCCCGCAGCTCGTCTCCGTGCTCGTCACAAACACACCGCTCAGACCGCCACTGAGACCGCAACGCGCCGTTAACTGAGTCAGAAGGTGACGAGGTTGAGTAAGAGGCGCCTGCCACAGAGCCTCGTCTTCAAATAATTCAAGAAGCTTCCATTAAATAACACCGGGCCTCCCAAGGTGGAGGGGATCATGCCAGAGCATGTTGGTGTGACTGCTTCTTAGTGAACAGAGTTTAGGGCTTGACTGAGCTGAAAATGTCTTGTCACATATCTTATGACAGCCTATTTGCACTTTGATTATTATGCACAAGTTAACCACGTCCTATTTTGGTGTATTCAGGACAAAGAACCTGAGATCAAGTGATCCCAGTTACACTAAAAGATCACACTAACAATATGTACTGCTTTATTTGGATTTAAAGTGTCATTCCAAGTGAATGAACGGACGCCCTAAAACTTGAAATCCTAAAAAAGAAATACACTTCACCTCAAACCACAACTAACGCACGGCTCAAGGTGTGACCAGGGACATGGGGAAATGAAAAACTTTGTCATAACTGCTGCTTAATCATACGAGACATATCCAAGACCGTTTGGTTATTCATCCCAACTGTGAAGCTGAAGGGGTTTATTAAATCCACTCTGGGTTTACCTTGTTGGCAATATATTGATGTAAGCTACCATATTATAATAACAGGAACACTTGTGTCCTGGTTGTTAAGAGAGCAGTGATATTTGCTGACACGGAAGGCAACGTTTACTTAAACATCCATTAATCAACTCGGCTTCACTGACAAGATGATGTGGTTTGTTGAGAGTTAAAATGTAATTCCAAGTGAATGAACTGAAGAAATACACCTCACTTCAAACCACAACTATTTACCTTGGACAGACGTGCATCACACTCTACCCCCACTCCCCCCAACTTGTTCATTAGTTGGTTCGTTGGGTTGGAAGTTTTTCCCAGATGTTTCACTTTGTTTTCCTGTCATAGAAGATCATGAACCATGGACCCCTTCTGCAACACTGTGGGTGTACTTTGAACAAACTGAGATTAAGATGCAGCTAGTTACAGATGGACACTCTTGCCCTTTCCCCTCTGCGACAAACTGCAACCCTCACAATCCAAGCAGCTGTCGCACAGGAAAGGTGACCGGACAATGTCACGGAGTATTTCAGGGTGGTAATCATTATCCTGACGTGATCGGCTTGATAGTGTTAACATGGATGCCACTTTAACTAACCTCTCAGTGCCCTTCAAGTGTCAACGTCTTTAATGCAGCAGCCAATTGGTGAAAATCCACATTTGTACTGTATATAGTCTACACATAATATTGAAGTGAATAGATTTCCAATATCAGTATCGGTGCATCCCGACCAAATTATGACGTTGGCACTGATTTTACTGTTTAAAGCACGGTCTGTTTTTACGACTGATGTCAACTACAGATCGCCAGCTAATGAACATGTTTTAAAAAGAAGCAGGCAGACAACATGTATTGACCTGAATGCATCAGGGATGATGCTGGAGCTGCGAACAGTTTCAAAAAGCAGCATCAATGCAATTTGTGGAAATATTCAGTCCGACGCCTTTGGCACCAGAGTTTGTTTTTTTTTGCCAGATTTGAATTAATTTTATATTTGGCCATTTAAAAGAAAACAGCTCAGAGCGAGGCAATCTGTGTTTCCACTGCAACTTTATAAACACAGATTGCTGCCTTGACAAATAAATAATTACAAAAATAATACTTTTTATATACATCGCTTTTCTAGACACTCAAAGACGCTTAAATGAAGAAACATTGCTCTGACAATGCTGTGTTGACTTGTCTCCCGGCTCGCCGTTGTTGTTTGCAAAGTCACAAAGTTCACATTTGAACTTCAAAAGACCGAACGTTGAGCTGGGAGGGACGAGATTTGGGATGTGGGGTTGTGCTAGAGTTTAGGTTAGATAGATAGAAATAATCTTATTTTACCTTAAACACTGGTATTAACACCTTTGGGGCTCAGAAGATATGGAAATGAATGCTTGAGTCCTCATACTTTAGGATTGTGCATTTGTACTACCGTCGCTAAAATACAAAATACATTAGATTTGGGATTTGCCTATGTGATGACAAACAGTTGGCAGGAGCATACACACTATCGTTAAACTGTCATTTCTGCTTGGTATGGCCCCTCGTTGGCATGGTGTCTTTAATACTGTGGTCGACAGCGTGACCTTTTAGTGGCAGGGGATGTCATCTTAAGGTCAGAAACGTGCCCCAATCAGCATTTCTAACTATGTATCTTTAGTACATAAAGAACAGCGTTGGCAGCCAGAAAGACACTTGAGCAAAACATCTATATAATATAATGCATTTCATGATGTCAGTATTCAGCAGCCCTACAGACACCACAGAGGCTGCTGAGGGAAGTCATATCCACCATCACATCGGCTCTGGGCGATACTGACCTGCATTCTCATTTTTCAAATGATTTTTAATGAAAAGGCAAATATCAGTCCATCTGAATGCCTGACACCAACCACGTGCGCACATTCAGGACACCAAACCCTCATCTGCTCACACACACTCAATGGTCCTCTTCGTGAGTCGAGCACTTAACCACCTGAATAAGTAAATAGAAATCATCTCACTGAGCAGATGTACGGCAACTAATCTTCAAAAAGGGCTGTGGGAAATCTCCATCTAGATTTTGTTGGAATTCTTAGTGAGGATATTTTTCGTGTCACAGAGCTGAGATCACAACGCCACAGATCATGCAGCAGCGTGACTTAGCACCCTGTGCAGCCAAATGAAACCCCCTCTGAGACCTCACCACTGGGCTTTTCACTTATTTCCTCCTAACACCCACACACGGTGCAGTGAGTGCAACAGAATAATGCAGGACGTGCTACCTGTTGGTGTTTTTATCACCCTGCTGCAGACTACAAGGCTTCAATTTGGTGAATCACACTGGCTATTGAATGAAAGAAATATGGGCCTCCCGGATCACTGTGACATTATCTCCGTGAATAATTATGAGGCTGAATTATGACTCAAATGAGAATCAGAATAGTTGGACAGGCCTTCAAACGAAGCATGAATTCGCAAGTTTTCTTAAAATACCTCATCTTCAGGTTTAGCAACTGTGGAGTTCACTTTGAACCTAGGTCATTTATGGAGATCTGTGAGAAGCTGATCTCCATCTTTAACATCCGCGATCGCCACTGTCTCTTCCCCCCACCCCACCCCCGTGTTGACTGATCAGAGCAGGCTTTGTACCAGCCCCACATTGTCCTGACACCGGAAGCTTGCAAGACAGGTATAGCGGAGGGGGGCGGTGGATCCTCCACGTATTGCTCCTTTTTCCACACGAACCGACTGCGGTTCAATCTCGTGGAAATGAAAACGCAACGCCGAACTCCGTTGAAAAAAGCCGTAAAATCGTGTGTCAAATTCACCGGCAGGTGTACGTAGGAAATCCCAACGTACTGTCAGACACTCAGCGAAGCGCTACTAGATGTTGTGCACATTTCGGCCCCATAAGTGATCCGCTGTGGTGTACAAGTTGTATACTTGGTGCACGCTCACCGCCGCCGCTCTCCGCGAGGTTATCCGCGGAAAGAACAAGCGAACATTATGTAAAAGTTCAAATTTCATAGTTTTATAGCGCACCTCGGTGGACTATAAATGCGCCGAATTGTAAAAAGGGTATTGGGGATTGTTTAAACTACCGAGTCATGTTTTACCATGTCTATCAACTGCCATAAACCCGAGGAAATCTTTTTAAATGCCTGATTTTGGGGGGCAGTTTGGCGGGACGTTTTCCTCCATAGAACGAAGAGTGCGCGAGCTCAACAGATCCTCACCTCTTTGATCTTAGCCCGTCTGTCCTTGGCTTCGGGGTCCTCGGGCTCGTGTCCAGTCGCTCCGGGCGGGCGATGGTACTCAACGAAAGGTAATTTATTGACATCGTTCCCACCTTGACCCAGACTCTCCTTCGCAACTTTATCCTTGTCGTTTAAAATGTCTTGTTTTATCTCGTCGGGCCGTTTTTGTAGAGTATCCTTGGCCTCTAACAGAGCTTTTTCGTGGTCTTTTTTTATTTTGGCCAGGACCCTCTCGTCGTTTCCAGCCGAACCCGGGTCGCTGCTGTCCGGACCGGTGCGGGTGTTGGTCTCCACCGCGGAAGAATGAAAGAAAACTCCGCTAAGCAGCTTGGACGAGTCCGGGAGGAAGAAAATGGCCCCGAAACACAGGGTTATAAAAGCGCTAAACACTAATAACAAAATAAATTTCTCTGTCAACCTGAAAGAGGTCGGGCTGGCAGACTTCCGATTCGGGGTCGCGGTAAAAGGCAGAAGAGTTGCAACTGGCATTTTCCCCTCTTCCTTCAACAACTCGAACAACAAAAAATAATGAATCAAACGGTCGAACACACTCACGGCGGACTCACTTTCGGGTTATTCCATTCACAAATCCATTTTCGGGTGATATAAACCGTGTCAAACGTAACGTAACGGTGGTAAAAAAAAAATCTCCGTTAAAAAGTTGAAGAGTGAGGCGCCTGCCCATACCGGAGACTCTCTGCAGACAGACCGAGTCCACGGGCTCACACAGGAAGCAACGGCGGATAGGCGTGACTGACAGGCGCGATGAGCTAATCACCTTCTGCCCTGTGAGTGGTGGAAACCCCGGGGGCGTGGCATCCCCACGGCTGGGTATAAAGTCTCTGACAGCCGCGGTTACAGCTCCATGTTTCACAAACCGTACATCAAGAAAAGACATAACACGTCTGAGTTTGGACAAAGTCATATCTTTTAAAGACATCTTTTTTTTAATGTTATCATCAAACACATATAAACCAAAAAAAAAGAACCAAATCCAACAAGGAAGTGACATTACTTTGATTCTGTAAACATGCAGATGTTTAGCAGGAATCTTGTTTGCCATATTCACCATCCCAATTTCTCATTATAGCATGCTAACCTTTGCCAATTATCCCTAAAAAGCCAGTTATTGAAAGCAATAAGTACATTATAGTAGGCCAATGTGCTAAACCTAAATAGGCTACAGTTTTGAAGTAATTGTAGTTTACTTGAGTAATTCTATTTTATGCCAGTGTGTGTAGTCACTAGTTTAAAAAAAAGATTTTACAAACAATACGTAGTCACCTGTTAATGAACTATTGTTCATCCTGTGGTATTATTACTTCCTTCAGTTAATTAGACTTCTTCCATCACAGTTTAAATTAAAAGTGAATGAACATGGGCATTGTAGTTTATTTTGAGTCTATCCCACATACAACTACTTCCTGGTACACAGTAACGATTTGCAGCACACCTCATTCGGCTGACCACAACAAACTATTAACTCCTGTTTCAGAAACGTTAAGCTAATTACCACAGTGTATGTATTTGTTATTTTATTAATTACACCTTCAGGAAATAATAGGCTTGGGGCTGAAATCCATCGACTGGCTGGAAAGTATTGTGAGACATAATAATACTTACATAATAACATGTTGTTGGTTCAGTCTTTTCATGGGGATTTGTTAAATAAGTAAAATATCATGCACGAGGAGAGACAGTTAGCTGTGGCTTTAGCCACGACATTCCTCATCGGCTTAGCTTCTGACCATGTCATGTGTCTGGTCACATGAAAGAACCGGGAGGGGTGAGGTGGGCAGCTTTAACCAAATGACTAAAGGACCCCCTAAACCGTGAGCAATACAACAGAATCATCCTACTCATCACATCATATCATGTAATGAATGTCAAATGAATTGCTTACTCACAATTCTAAAGAAAAAAAGCTTGCACTTGCTCATGCAGAGAGAGGTGTAGCAAGCTGCCCTCCTCACAATACACAGTTGACTACCATCGAAAATCTCCTCTATTACTTTGTGCGGGGCGCTTATTATTATTCATGAGCTTAACAAATGGACAAAAACCTCAACTCCACAACGGACAAATTCATGAACGCACACGTAGCCTAACTGATGAGATCCATGATCTTTGTTAGTCTGTGTGCGAATGTGCCAGATAAATGGCAATCATTATGATTGTCTCTGTTGGTGACTAATAACGGTTTGAGAAACCAGTCAGTTATATGCATGAAACGTGCAATTTCTACTTAAATAGAGGTTGGAATTACTTCACTAATACTAGTGTTTTATCAGAGAGAGAAGGAAGAAGAACAATCAATCTTGCTCTTGTTGTGTTCAGATTCTGATGAGTGTTCCCGTTTTCAAATCAAATAAATCATCTCCTCGCTGTGATTTGAATGTGGAAACTTATTTTGTTGCTGAACAGTTACATGTACATACCATACATCACTGACCATATTGTTTATGACAATAGCTGCCAGGGCTGTACAATTCACCAACGTGACAGACAGAAAAAACAAATTCAGACTGAATGCTTTGTTAGTTATATAATGTACTTCACCTGCTGGATGAGAGCCGCAGTGATGGAAAGCCTAATCTGGGGATGACAGATGCATGCAGACATATTGACATTGTAATTCTGAGATGACAACGGGTCTAAATGATGACACGCGCATCCGTATGATTACTTTCTCACTCTGCAATTCACGCAGAAAATGAAATCTTGGATGAAATGTGTGGCATCTTAAAATTGAACGATGAGTCTCTGGCGGCAACAGTTTTTTGACAACCGGCGTTTTTTCCTGCGTCACTTCATCAAAGTTGGCTTTCGCAGCGGGATTTGTCATCAACCTGAGAAGCTGTTGATAATGTGTGTATCAGAATAAAACGACATTTCCCCGGTGGTGTCATGGTTTTCTTGGTGTGAAAAGCTGTTTGTTGTGAAGCTGGTAAAACCTGGAGAAGGGAGCGGAGGGTGAGCTCACTTTTAAGGCTCAAACAGAGAAAAACAAAATCCCCTTTGTATCCTCCAAAGTTATTAGATCCTTTTTTTTCCTCGTCCTTTAACGTATAAAGTAAAACTGTCCACATCAGACTTTATGTAGCAATTAAAAGTTGGACAGTGGACTTTTTTTGTCCTCATAAACTATTATTACAGTGGGCCGACCCTGAAGGCAAACACTCCACTAAATCTACCGATGTCAGCGGTCCCAGGTAAGTATCAGTCATCATCCATACTAATGCAACTCTGCTGCAAGTGAGAACTTCCTCGTATACATAATGTATGGTTGATCTGAAATTCATAAGCTACTTTGGATGTGGCTGTTGAAAGCGGATAAACACGCAAAGCCTTCAAAGCGGTGACAACAAGATGTCATTCTTATCAAGTTGCAATGGATTGTCTTTCTGCAGCGGGAGAATCGTCCCGTCTGCCTCGTCTGTTCTCCCCGTACGATTGATGAAGGATAGCATGATGGCAGCCGCGGAAAGAAGAAGTGCCGGCTCTTTGATTGCTCTAAAACCTTATGGTTATAACCAATGTTGCAGATAAAAAGAAGAACACAAATCGTCTTTCAAACTCCAACGTAACAGTGCTGTAATATCCACATCTAGCTGTGATATCCTGTCATGTACTTTGTATGGAAGGCAGTTATCAGTCAAAGTGATGTACCACACGCCAAAATGAAGTCAGAAATAGATCACCAATGGTTCATTTTCACATTGTTGTGTTTAAATTGAAAGCAACTTTACTCGTAGGGCACCTTCCACAAGGCAATTTAAAGCCGGAATAATCCTTTGTTGGCCACTAGGGCACAAAAGAACTGCCAGCTCTGACATACAGTATTAAACTGATTTGATAAGTTGGCAAACATGTCAGGCACTCCTCGAGCAGTCATAGCAACATTAACATTAATTTGAAGTCGTAAACATAGGTCTAATATTCACTCTTTTTTTTAGCCCTGTTTTGGTTGCCACCAAGTACACATCTGACTCTTTAGCTGTAAGGTATTTGTATTTCTTCATCAGCCAGTGGCAAACGTTGACAGTTGGGGGTTGAGCTTGCTTGCTAAAAACAGCTGTCGGCTGCTTTTGGAAAAAACATGAAAAAATGTGGATGGGAGCGATGGGACTGAAATGTACTTTAATGAAACCCAAACAATAAGCTTAAAGAGGCTAAAAGTGTAAGTAGACAGTGGCACTTGTTCTCACGACACATACTTACTTCATTCCATCAAAGTATTTCAGCAGAACCACAGTATTTTATGTTTCCCTCTTTGGACCTGTTGGATGTTCTCTCTACCATGTTATAACTCTATTATAACATGTATTTAAACACGTGAGGCAGAGTTTGGTACACTTACCGGAGGGTGAACGCTGCTGCTGAATCTGGTCTGGAGAAGGGGTTTCCGATCCAGATCAAAAGTGTGGTTTGAGTTTTGCCAAGTCCCCCCGCGGACACGCCGTTACATAAGTCTGAATCATGGAAGTTGGCGAGGCGACGCTGTGGTTTCCAGGTGACACTTCAAGGCACCTTGCAATGCAGATGGAAGAAAACAGAAATAGTGAAGGAACAACATCTGAAAGGAGAACTGAACCATTCTTATTTTCTATTCTGTTGAAAACAAGCCTGCAAAGATGACTGTTTATTTCCAGTTTATTGATCATTTCGGGCTGAAGGTCACAAATCAATCTGCAGTTTTTCCCCAAATCTCATCATCGCACCTCACCGTTAATATTATCCATGTGTGTAAGTGGTAATTAGAGAGGCAGCTTCAAATGAGATTTGAGATTTTTATTAGACCAATATTGCTAATATTGTCAGCTCAATGTGCCCCGGGAATCCACTTTCAGCCAATTTGCTGATGTAAAATAGGCCATGCAGTCATCACAGCTGTTTGATGCTTCTCTCTCTCTCTCTCTCTCTCTCTCTCTCTCTCTCTCTCTCTCTCTCTCTCTCTCTTTCTCTCTCTCTCTCGCCACAGTCCAAATATAACCTCGCCCCAATCTGATTTAACCACCGTCGTCTCATCCCCGGGGCGAAATTGACTCATTTGAGCAAAGAGAGAAAAGAAGAGAAACAGGAGAGAGGAGAATAGAAAGTCCGGCGGAGAAGAAAGGAAGGGGATAGAAGGGTGGAGGGGTATGAAGGGTGGTAGTGAATAGAAAGTGTGATGAAGAGAGGAGGTGGGGGGGGGGCTAAGATGTGCTGAGTGAACGAGGTCACTAATTGGGTTGAGACTTGTAGCTGCTCCGTTGCAATCCATTCCGCTCGTTCCTGGCAGAAATAAAATTATTTTGAAATTCTTTAATAAGAGCAAGAAAAATATGTTAATTTCAAACTGCAGGAGGCTGAAAGACGGGGGACCATTACTGGAACAAAATAACAAGAGGCCAGTGTTAGCACGTTTATTAACACTTGGGGCCAGAGTCATACTTTTTGATCCTTTGAATGTTTAATTTTTTGGTCTTTACACTTTCTCTTTTATTCACACAAAGGTTACGCTTAGAAAAGAGATAAGATGACACATATTCTATATTGATTGCTGGGGCCATGCTAACTATAGCTGCTGTCAACTCTGATCCTATTGGCTTACTCTGATCCGAGTCACATAATTGTCCTGTTGGGACTTCCTCTCCTGGCACGAAGACAACAATATAGAAACAATATCCGCTTTCCTAAATGGAAGAAAGAAAAATCTGATGATGGCAACAAGACCACAGTAAAGTGCAGCATACCTTTTTGTCACACTCTAAGTGGGACCATCATTTACTAAAGGAACATCACGCTGTATTGAAGGAGACTCGAAAATAGCGATTGAGACCATACACTCATGTTTACAATATTTACTGAGGGAATAAATCAAGAGACTATACAATCAGACTTCTTCTTTGTATCCAGAGGGGTGCCCCCTGATCGCCATTAGGGAGAATGCAAGTTTAAGGCACTTCCACGTTGGCTTCACTTTTCAGACCCGGAGGTTGCTGCCTGCTTGATTTCGAGCCAGGCTAAAAGCGTTTTTATATGTCACTTTATTACATTTTAATATGCTTCCATGATATCCCTGGAAGCTCAATTCATTAGTCAGAAAGTTGAGGTTAAGTTCAAGATGGTGTGCTACTTTTGAGAAGAGGAAAAATCTGCTCTAATGCCTGTGAAAAAAAAAGAAAGACACATTAAAAATGGCTTGAAAATGATACATAAACATGAGACATCAACTTGAAACTAATAATTTAGTGGAACGCATGTGCATACACAATTTCTGTTCTAACATTGCACACGTAACACAATTCTTATACCTTTAATGTAATATAAATAATTCAGCCACAAGGCATTATTGAATGCATGCTTTGTTTTAAATGCAGTGCAGTGTGAGCCCACTGGCATTGAGCAGCCTTCATGGACTTGAAAATCAAACCTGAAATACAAAGGAATACATAAATAAATGCAAACACAGAAATATAATAGAATGCCAATGAGACACTTTTCAATTGGAATGCACACACATAAACATAATTGCACAATCATGTGTAGCAGTGCACATATACATGATTCTTTTCACCATGTGTCCGTGCAAGCTTGAAGCCCAAAAAGGTTTGACCAGTTGTAATAAAGTATAACTGGCTGATTAACATCATCTCTGTGTGCTGGATGAAAACTCTGTTGCAACAGAACTAAATATGTCTGGCTCGTATAACCCTGTCTCCTACAAAGTTACTTTCCCATACAACTATATTGCACTCTCAATTACGTTTCCAGGGGAAATGTTTTTTTCTCCTGGATTACAGTCACAGTTTGAAACAATTTGAATACATGTGCTTAACGTTGTGAATTGCAACAAAATAAAATCGCCACAGAAGTACTTGGTTATATTTCGGCTACTAAAGCCCAGTTTTTTTGGGATCCGTCCACCACCTTGACCCCCTACCTATATGGACTTCCGCAGACTCATTTGAAACTTATTTAGCATCATCAAAAGCAAATGTAATCCACAAAAATATATTTCCCTCGAAACAAAATTCACAATGCAGTTTTGTTGGATGAGATCGTTCACATGTTTGAGACAGGGCTGACACCAGAACCCTCCAGGATGAGGACGTTTGGCAAAGTCATCCCGGGTAAACTTCCCCAAATCTAATAAAGAGAAAGACTGAGATGCAAGCATTGCATAGCAGCATCCGTACCAATGTTAGTTAGTCGGCTATTTCTAGTGTTACCTGTAGTCCCACAAACTGTAGATGCTCATTGTCTTGGAAGCCATGCTAGGTTTTGAAAAGGCAATATATAAATAAATAAAAACTCTTTGTATGCCTTATTATCCAACTATTTGTTGATAGGCCGATTTGTCCCACAAAGACAAAAACATGCGTTATTAAATGACTAAAGTTAAAAACTTTAAAACAGGGAAGAGGCTGCTATTCTTCGTATGTGTGGTCATAACTTATTCTTTTAATAAACTCCATCTGTCCAACAGAAATACATGTTCATGTTGCAAAAAAATCCACTTGTTCTGCGTTCCCCTTTTTGAAAATGAAAAGCTAAAAAAAAAAAAAGGAGAAATTGACACTTTAAATGTTTTATTTATTAACGATGCCCTGCTTTGATTATTGCTAGTTCTCGGACTGTGTAGACGGAAAACGTTGTCGTCCAGCCTGTCAAATTTAACATGAATCAGTAACGTTAAGCTTTTATCGTGGTCAAACAGTCCGACTGCCACACAACACGCGAGACCAAAACTCCTAAAGCCAACTCACATTCGCTTCCGTGCTTGAGTTTCCCTCCCTCGCCGAGCATGAACACACGTGTCCTGCAGCATAGCTTGATGAACAAAACAAACATTCGCAGAGGAAACTTGCACAGCTGGCGTCAGTGTGCAGGCCAGAGGTCTGATTCGCAGGTGGGCAGCAGCACATTAAAGAGCACGTACACTTGATCCCTCTGGCCTCTTTGGAAGCTGAACACACTGTCCATCCACGGCCTTTTCTCTCGTCTCCCTGAGAACACAAAAAAGGAGCATTTATGATATGTATTCATCCTTTGTTTAGATAGTGAATGACCGTTCAGACTGGCTGGGTGAGGGATGAATAGATGTGATTTAAGTTGCACTTTACTGTATTGAACAAATCACAGAGGGGAAAGGTGAACATATAGCCACGAGTCTCCTTGTCTGGTTGGTTTTAGTGGGATTGGCAGACGCTAACACAAAAGAAAAGAAAAAGGCGCTCCTCCCCTGAACTACCTCCCTGTCATTTACGACTCAAGTCTTAATAGTCATGATGCGTGGGGCGGGAATGCAAAGTGATGCCGCATCGTTAGTCGTGAGCGTGTGTGCCTGCTAATCGCCTAATAATTGGATGTGATGGCAGGAACGTAGGCCGCGATGATGAATTGCCGGCAGCAGTGCTTGCTCGCACAGCAGGTATGCAAGCAGATGCTGCATGTGCCGGCTTGGTGAGCGAGTGTGTGAATTCCTGCCGGTGTGTTACACACAAACGCATCCGCAGCCCACACTTGACTGAAAGGCACTTGCGTGGATAAAGGATCTTTCATACATGCTTCAATATGACTGCTGTAGGAAGACTTGCATGCCGAATTCAAGCATGTGAGAATATGTGAGATGGAGGGGAATAACTGGAGCCTTAGGGGACACAGACACACACACACACACACACACACACACACACAGACATGCACACTCACTTGTAAGGCAGTCACATGGGAGAGCCATTGAAACAGAGCTCATACAGAAGCAGCCCACCATGCAGAGGAGATCTGCATGCGGCTAGCTGTGCAGACCGCTGAGGAAAGCTCTCCTAATCTACTCTCTACGGGAAGTGGCAGTCACAGTGGTTCAGTCGCTGTTTCGGGGCTCGGAAGGAAAAGGATTCCTGCCATTCTCCTTTGTTCTTTCATTGTCATTTGCACTTCATTGTCAGCGCTGGTTTTACCCCCACCCCCCGAACGTAAGAGTTGTCATCCCCGCAGAGTGGAGCTCCATAAAACTGATGAGAATGACACTTCCACTTAGCACGGAAGATTTATTCCACCTAAAGATTTCAAAGACTTGCTTATCAGGGTTTTTCCTTTTCATTGGAGGAAAAGACTGAGGCTGGGGAAGCGAACGAATCTCACCACAGAAAAGTAAGGCCACTTATATATAGAATTTGCCTTAAAGCTACTCACTTATAAGTAACTCCCATTTGAATGGTGCACAGTGAGGCTGGAACAGGGCTCTGAAACCTATTTTTGGTCAGCGTAAATTCTGGTGTGACAAATGAAAATGGAGTGTGTGTTTCCTGTGAAAGAAATGCTTTGCCGTGGTGAGAACAAACAAACCAAATCCCCTCGAATGACACAAGAGGGTTCCCAATCGGAGTGGTTGCAAGACAATAAACAGGATAGGAAACACACACACACACACACACACACACACACACACACACACACACACAGGGAGAGTGACGCCATTACTCCATTATGTCTTCACAAAGAAAATCGTTGTTTTGAACCAGTGATCTAAACTGATGACCGTGCTTCATCAACTCTTTTTTTAATTGGCTGAAAATCATACAAGTATAAGACACTGGCGCCTCAGTAGGCCGTTACCAAACTCAGTATAATGTTGGGTATAATCATCCAATATGGCATTTAAAAAATTGCACTGATCTGCCTCTGGTCTCAAATATTGCCTTCTGATATTTTTCTGTTGAAATTAAACTAAATAAACAGGAATTCCATACAGGGAGGACTCAGTGATCCTTAACCCCCTTCTTTGATTGTCGAGGGCCGCTCACCTCTCAACCTGTTGCTCGCACAGCTGTTCAGAACTTCCACTTCCTGCAACCGGGATGACTTTTGCAACCTTTAGTTTGGGACACAGAGCTCCTCTGTTTTAGTGAAATAAACAAAAATATCATAATATTTCACTCAAACACATTTTATTTTTTGTGACTACTGTGTTCTCTCGCAGAAAGATTTCATTGGCCAATATTAATCTTCCCTAAAACCCCAGAACTCCCATGTCAAGACCATGTATTAGTATAGACATCTGCTCTCTGCCAGGAAATGTCAATCAGATATGAAACGGGTAGAATACAGACACAGATATCTGATAAAAGCTTAACGGGATCCCGTTGAAGGTGATATGTGCTCCATCTGAGATTCTCGTTGGAGCTTTCCCCGGCTCAACTGGGATTAATGGGACAGGTCCCATCCTTACAGCTACAAAGAGTTGTTTACGACTGGGTTTTGATCGCAAACTTTCTACAAATCCTTTTACACGTGTATATATATATATATATATATATATATATATATATATATATATATATATATATATATATATATTAACAATAGATCAAATGACTATGAGAGATGTGAAAGATGATGCTCCCACTCGAAGAGCCGCAAATAATTATCACCAGACTGCAGTTTCACTTTCAACTCATGGAGGTATAGCGCAAGTTCTGTCAGGAAGACCATACCCCTCAAGCCCGCCATTTATTTCTCATACGTCTGCCAATCATTTCTCACACATGCTTACTCATTGTCTACTCGCTGTCATCGTTCGGCGCCGTCAATCATGACACCAGCAGCGCAGAACGTTGTCCAGTCAAGAAGCCTTTTGGTCCCCATCTTATTCCGCTTTGTATTTAGCTTCACCCTCTTGAGTCACTTTTGGTTGATAAAAGCAAAGATGGCGAAGGCCAAAAATCAAAGATGGCAACGGTTCAACATGCCAAACTCAAGGCTTCAAAATGGCATTCAAACAAAGTGTGAAGTCACGGAGACTGCGTCCACTTCTTATCCACAGTCGATGCTCCATTGTGGGGCTGTTGCGTATGTAAGTAAGCTCACGTCTCATACTCTTCTTGCTAATAAAGTGTACATCCAGACATTTCTCGTGCACACATGCTGTGCAGTGTGAACGCACTACATTTTTCATCATACTTAGAAGGAACAGTATGTTACTACGCGGTTTCAAACACAGCCTTAGTGTGGCTTGTCGTCTTCGGCGTCCTCAACAATTTTGTACATGAAGTAATACACAGGCACTGTAGCCCAGCTGCTCAGCCTGAAGGACCAGATCATCCATCATTTAATTGACAGCTACACTGATGTGAGGTGAGGCTCTGCACACTTGACTGGTCATGCTGCATTGAGTTAACTGCACCGGTGCAAGCGATTGGTGTCATGTTAGGATTAAAGTGCCGATTACACCTGATGCAAGAGACATCCCCACTAGATAACTGCTCTGTCTAACTGACAATGGGTATGTTAATTAGATGTCTTCATGAACATTGTGGATCACTACAACAGTGTGTACACAACAGCAAACGCGACGGTCTCCGTCTTAAAGCCATACAAATTCTGTACAGTCCTACATGCCAACTGTCATAGTATCTTTACTTTGTACAAGTTACTTTGTTTCCAAGATCTCTCTGGAACGGTTTCACCAGCATCCACAATGTTATATTTAGGTTAGCTATTATTAGCCATTGTTAGCAATACCAGTTCACAACAACAGATTTTTTTTTTCAACATGCAACCGCAACATGTCCGCAGATAGAAGTTGGACTGTATGTATGCCTAATTTACTGAGACACAAATGAGACAGAATAACTAATAAACAGCATATTACTACAACTGTTTTGGCTGTTGATGCGCGGAAATGACATCTTGGGTTTTGAGGTTCAGGTTATCGGGGGTCAGAAATGCAGGCGACATTCCACTTGTACGATTCTGCATGGGAACTCTGACTTCACATTTGTATAGACACTGTCTCATTTGAGTGTACTTTATCCAGCCTCTAAGATTGATTTGTGCTAAATGCTAACATGCTCACAATGACCATGCTTTTAGCAGGTATAACAACCACCATGGTCACCCTCTTATTTTAGCATGTTAGCATGCTAACATTTTCCAATTAGCATTAAACACAAAGTACCACTGAGGTACTTTGTGTTAATTGTAAAATGTTTAATGGATTTTGCAGGTATTTGATTGTAAATCAAAGTGTTGAACAAACCTACATTTTGATCTGATGTTGAAATGGTAAGGCATCACCAAAGTTATTGCAATTAATCACGACGGACTGGATGTCTGTTTCATGGCAATCCATCTGTAACGCTCCTCTGTCGTCCCTGTGAGTCTCAGGCAGGCACAAAGAGGGCAACACATTGGATTTAATTCTTAGGGTTTTTTATTATTGCAAATTGTGCTGGGGTCGGGTGTCCTTTTCCCGGTCACTTCGGTTCTCCGCTCCGCCGCCTCTGCTTCCTGCTTCTCCCGTTCTTCAGTCGCTACTCCTGTTTTTATCGGGAAGAGACACAAACACAGATTGACCCCAGCTGAGGCTGATTACACCTCATCCCTGAATCACCCCCTCGCTGCGTCCCCTCTGCAGCTGAGCCTAACCACGCCCCGCCGCCACACCATCCAATAGTTTTGAAGGACCACAAATGTCAACCTCATGGTGCCTCAACAGAAAAAGAGTCAGTATGATTGAAGCTCTGGGGCTCATGAATTTCTGTACCAAATTTAGTGGTAACTAATTCATTAATTGTTCATATTTCAGTGACCAAAGGTCAATCATGTCACTAGACAAAATATCGGAGAAGCATTATCCCTCCAGAAACTCCTTCCTGCTGGCTCAGGTTAATGTAAGAAACCACCGTATTAGCAAAAGCCTCAACTGGATGTATAAATTAAGAAATGTATGGAAGACTCAACCCTCAGTAGATGTCTATTCTTCAAAGCATTGTATATTGTAACCTCTCTGGTGGGTCATCTGTGATCACAGGCTGTGCAGATCTTCAGATGTCACTGATGTAAAGACCACGAGGATCCAGCTGCTGAAGGATTGCTGCTATACGGGAGACTGCAGTCTTCTGGACAACAAGTCTATTGATTCAGTGTTGAAATCACAGATGTCAAAGAATCTTTTGTCGTAAACATTTTTCTCAACTCTAGATTTTCCCTCCGCAACCATCAAAGGCTCAAAAGAGGTGCGTTCTGTATATATGAATGAAGATTAGCATTACGTGAGCATTACAAAGAAGATGTTTCCTCCAAGCAGCGTGTATCTACTGTGCTGCCAGCTGTTGTACAGGATCAACTGAATTGTGAAAACATTTTTAAGAATGCATCAAACTAAAGTAGATCTCACTGTTTGAAATCCCCTCCTTTCTTTGACACTATATTTTCTCCTCAGAAGTGGGAGAATTGTTCTTTTTCTTGAAGGCTGCTTTTTGTTTTCTCATGCACCTTTTTGCATAATAGTAATGACATAAATAATACTGCATTTAATTTATATAACGCTTTTCGTGATACTCAAAGACACTTTACATAACATAATTATAACATCCTAAAAGCTAAAAAAATAAGAATAACTAAAATACAGGTAAAACAAATAGGGACTTTGTCAGTTGCTCGGACCCTAATAAATGAGGAATTACAAATTACATCAACCTATCCAAATCAGACATTCTCAGGTGCCTTACATCCAGTTATCCCCAATACAGATTAGAGTTTAAGAGGCAATGTAAATGTATATTTTGATATGGTAAATCAATATCTTTGAAATGAAAGAAAATTACCACACAGTTGAGACTGCGTTTGAGATCCATGTTAAATGAAGTGTGAAATGGTGCAAGGCTGTTTGGAAGGGCTTATAACAAAAGCTGATGACGGGGAGTTAAAGGTCACATTGGATGATGATTAAATATGGATTGACTGTTTTGATCAGCTCATTCTGAATATCAAGGCAAGGCAAGAAAAGATTAAATAAAATATACTTTCCATGTCCTCTGAGGAATCTGAACTTCTTCCTGTAGTGTCACAGAAGATAAAAAGATGCAACAACACAAAGACACACACACAGTCGAACACATACCACTCGCACATACACGCCTTCTGACAAAGGCGACATATTGCACAACCCCCATAGACAACATTCAACATTACTATAAGTGTTGGAGATCTAATGGACGGAGGCAGGAATTCATATTTAAAATGGATCCACCTGATCTGAGAGACCCTGAATCTTCCACAAGGGGGCAAGAGCTGAAACTCTGATGTCCATCGGTCTGATACCGACGCTCCAGGGCACCCTTTAGTGTCTGTATAAGACGCACCAGGCTTTCAACTAACTCCAATGGTAACCCATCGACTTCATTATAGAGCGCTGCAGGGATGCACGTTTTTGGAGGCCAACCTGGACGTTAGCATCGCACTGGTTCCATCAACAAAAAGCCAATGGGATTTTTCTATTGGATTATTACAAAAAATAAATAAGATAATAAAATGAGACTTGGTATAAAGTGCAAGAAAGTCAAACAAACACAGGACTTTCACCCAGGAGACCACTGTTTGTATCCTATGTGAGATCCTTGCCTTGGCTAAACAAGTACTTTTGTTGAACGTTGAAAGTTTGCATGGAATGAGCGGAAACTGTATGAACACAGACGTTTATTTAAAAAAGATGCTCTGCATTTCAATGTGAAAACCTTTGAACACAAACTGACTTGAAAGGGGTACCAAGAGCCCCTACTCGACCAGCTGGGATGAAAATATGTGGGGACTAATGCAACTTAAACTGTTTAAGAAAAATAAAATAAATCTCTACTTTATTGAAGCTATTGCACTTTTTGGTTTATAGCTTCAATACAATATATGTACACAGAGGTCTCGCGTAAAAGATTGTACATGTTGTGTCACAATTATTTCATTTTGGCTGCAAGAGGCATCGTCAGCATCAGTTGAGCCAATAAACAAGCTGTTCTAAAAAAGAAAGACCACAGTTGCTTAGTCAGCGGTGTTGCAAAAAGAAGCAGGTGTGTGTGTTTGTGTCTTATTTTCCTATTGACTTCCACTGACTTGCAAAGATTGACTGCAAGGCTTACTGTGGACAATACACAATAGATCTCTGAGCTGCTGTGATATCTCTCTCTCGGTGAATGGAGCAAAATATATTGGTCCGTTCTTTGTCAGCCGAGACTAGAAAACCTGGAGCCGCTCTGTTAGGCTGTAATCTTCATTGCACGGTAGAAAAACACATTTCTGAGTGGATAAAACATCAAGCAATGACGTCATCGGTTGGTTTCTTTTAACCACGACCGTGACCGTGGCCTACCGTAGCCACGTAGGTTTAGTTTCTTAAGTTTCTTAAACTAAACCAAACCTCAACCAAAGAGATGATGGATCAGAAAACACTCATGTGACTCTTTTTGAGTTGGGGGATTTGCATTCAGCATTTTTGCATGCTGTATTTGCATTCATCTCAAAATACAGCTGAAGCTGGCTGACTAGTGATTAGCTTTCTAGGTATCTGCTGAGTGACATTGTGTTTGGTAGACAGACAAACTAAATCTACAAACAAATGTGATTTGCAATTCATCCGATAGGGGTTTCACACTGGACTAAATTGATGGACCAAAGTCAGACAATGCAATATCTAATTTGAAAAATTCGACCCAGAAAAAATATGATACAGTACTTGCAAATCTTGCTTTGGACACAGTGGTAGAGATCTGTACTGATATGTAGTGTATACAGGCTTAAGCTGAAAATAAAAGCTTGTTTAATGATGCCATCTGAAGAACCACAGTGTACTCAAATACACACACACACACACACACACACACACACACACACACACACACACACACACACACACACACACACACACACAGTCTTAAATGTGAGGACACTGAAGAGAAGAGGTTATAGCCCACATTTAGAATATGTCATTCTGCATTTAATCATAGCAAACCCCATAACACTTCCTCTTAAACACACACACGCACACACACACACGCACACACACGCACACACGCACACACACACGCTCTCGGAAAGCCTTGGTGATTTTTCATCATGATGATCCACAATTAGCTGGCTGAGGCGCTACAACATTTGTAAATGCAACAGCATTTCTTTGGGATGGATAGGCCACACTGTCATGAATACTAATAAGCAAGAGGAGGAGTAGGAGCAGGAGGAGGAGGAGGGTCAGAAGATGTATGTAAAATATGGAGAGACATGGAGAGAATAGCGTTGAAGTGAACGAGGATTAGGACATGAGAGGAGAGGAAGAGGATGGCGAGGGGAGGAGAGGTGCAGCGATATTTTAATGCAGCAATGACAAACGGGATCTTCGCACGAGGACTGAGAAACACACGCACACACAAATTACACTGTATTCTTAGTGGTTGCTGTGTCAGCACACTAGTATGAGGAATCCTCCACATGACAAGAAGGTGTCCACACTTTGAAACTGTTAAATGTGAAAGAGCAGGCAAAGTTCTCTCTGTTCTCTCCGCCTCTGTTCCTGCTCAGGTTGAGTTTAAGAAATTGATGTGAAGCGAGGTTCATTGTGTCCGTGAATGTCACCGTGTTCTGATCTCACACCGCCATGGTTAATGTTTGAGTAGGCACGTGAACGATTTGCTTAGAGCTGGGGAAAGGTTGTGGTTTGGGTTTAAATAACTTATTGGTTAACTTGAAGGAAACATTAAGCCTTGAGGGCCTTTTGCTGCAGATGGGCAGGAGCTATAGTTCCTACGGCCACCACTAGAGGGCTGCGTCACTTGACCACAAACAGTTGTTGTTTTTTGGGAACTGATGCTATTATTATGTGTATTTGTTGTATTTTTTATAGCTAGTTTCTACATTCACACAACCCAGTTGATAAGGAATCCAAACTCAAGGTCTGTTCACTGCTCAGCTGTCCTTGCAATGGATCTGATGAAATTAGGATGACCACATTTTCAAAAAAACGGCAAACCGTGACCCACGAGTGTATTGCACGTTATGTTTGGCCGTTTTAATGCGATTTAAAAAGCGATGTTTCCACAGTGCAGGACTGAAAATGTACGCTTAAAGTTTACGCACAGAGCAGAATTATTTCATCACGAGGGAACGAGAAAGCCTCCGTGGAGCTCTTTAGAGAAGAGAGACGTTCTCTTTGTCCCGACAGCTAAGTGTGAGCGTCCTGACAGGTTCTGCCTGTGTATATGTTTTTACATTGGTGAATGATGAGTGGGTATCTTGTTATGAAATAGTAAATATTATTAGAACTATTTTAATTTTGTCGTAAAAACAGTGATCATTTGTCAGTTCGATATTTTAGTGTAAAATATATATTTGTCGGGGCTCAGGGCACCGAGCTTGAATCCGAAACTATGTGTGGGACCTTTGTTGACTGTAGATGACGTGCAGGCTCAGTAGATTACGATTATGAATTCATAGCACTGTTACTAAACCAAACCTCAACCAAAGAGATGATGGATCAGAAAACACTCATGTGACTCTTTTTGAGTTGGAGGATTTGCATTCAGCATTTTTGCATGCTGTATTTGCATTCATCTCAAAATACTGCTGAAGCTGGCTGACTGGTGACCTAGCTTTCTAGGTATCTGCTGAGTGACATTGTGTTTGGTAGACAGACAAACTAAATCTACAAACAGTGATAATTGTTTGTCAGTTCGATATTTTCGATAATCTTCATCAGCAAATCTCTGGAAAATGCTTGTACAGTGAGCACACCTCTGTGATCTCTGTGACCGCCATCATCTGGTCTAAATTTCAACTTAAATTTGGTTTATTGCAAATTGTAAAATAATTTCTGTGAACTTTATACCTAAAAACAACATTATGAGCATATTAGCATCATGGATGCCATTGCTGCCATTTGCATTTCGCCCTCTAACATTCAATTCAATTGAATTCAGTTTATTTTGTATAGCCCAATATCACAAATTACAAATTTGCCTCAGAGGGCTTTACAATCTGTACACATAAGACATCCCTGTCCCAGGACCTCACATCGGATCAGGAAAAACTCCCCAAAAACATGTCTGTAGACTCTTAGTCTTGTTGAAGGACTCACATGAACTTTGCTTTTCCAAAAGCCCAACTCTGTTAACCCACCTCACAAAAAAAAGAGGTTCAGTTCAAGTTGTAATGATTCAGAACAAGTTGTTTGTTGTCTGTTTCAGATTTTACCCTTCACTTATATGTTCTCTAAAAAGGTGCCACGTGCATTCCATCTATGTGCATCGTAAAATCAATGAACCACCATTACATCCTGATTCTTTTTGTTTGTGGGTGACTCTACTCTACTCTACTTTAAATTCCTCATGATTAGTGTCAGCTAAGCGTCTGGAGTGTCAAATGAAAATGTAATCTGTGGCGTATTTATGTGAGCATTTACTTTTTGATGAGCTTATTCAATAACCTCTACATCCAGTCAGAGATGCTCTAAAAAGCTTTGAGTGAAGCGTAACACAGCTGCTGCTGCTCGCATTGCTGACAGGTACTCAAGAGATGCATTTAGTTCACATTCAGTGGATATCAAGCTCATTCAAAATCGACACCCCTTCCCAAGTGTGGTAGATTGGTAGTCAAGTGCAGCACTGTTTTCATCAAGCTTTCAACACAGTAGAGCTCGCACAGCTGCTTGCACTCCAGGTATTTATTTATTTATTTTTTGGCTCGCATTCACCATGTGTCAAGCTTTGTGACGCCTTTCAGTCTCCAAGGGTAATGGGCGGGGAATAAGCAACGCAGAATGGTAATTGCGGTTGTCAAGCTTGAAAATAACAAAGCCTGTAAACGTGCTCCCTTTCTCCGTCTGTCAATAAATGTGATTTAGTTCTTTCTGATCATTTGACACGAGCAAATGAGCATGTATTTTACTTTTGACTTTTATTGGAATGCATTCACCACCAAGGGGAGAGGTGACAGTTTTGTATTTCCCCATCCTTTACGGGGATCCAGGAGGCAGACACACACACACACACACACACACACACACACACACACACACACATAAACGCCTGAATGATAAAGTGAAATGCAACACAGTGGTCCCGCATTAGGAAATGTGATGATCTGTTCAAGCTGCTCAACTATTATTACAACTAAATTAAGTTTGTCAGCCACTGTATTAATGAATCCATTCGTTTTTAACTGGCAAGAAGGACAACAGGTCTGGGAAATTATTGAAAAATACATCTAATGAGACGCGACAATTACAGAGTAATTACATTTTCTGTGTAGACAAATAAATTTGTTCGACATTGGCAAGACAAGAAAACAATTGGTGGAGAAATAGGCTGGGCGTAAAATTAGTTATTGGCTGCAACCACATAGTCGCTATCAAGCTGAGAGGTGAACGTCATTTGAATGAAAGTGTTGGATGTTTGAAAAAACTATCACATTTGATATGAAATATACAGAACCATTAGTGAAGCTAATCCTTCTACGTATGCTAGCCTGTCGATGTGAAGCTCAAGCTGTTTATCTTCTCCCTTTTCTTCTCTTTTTATAAACAAGTATTACCTAATGTCAAAAGCAGCATGTTGCCTCTTTGAGCAAAGAGGATTTCTTTGGCATTTAAACCAGCATGCTTTAATTTAACTGCTTTAAAGTTTCATACTCAGGCCAAAGTCAAGGCATCACAAAGATGAAGCCTCGGGGATCCATTGTTCATGAAATCATCAACAACCAGGGCGGAAGAAGAAAATAACTAGAAAAAAAAGAAAAGGAAAAGAGAATCTCGAAACCTTCGAAACACCGAAAGAAGTTGCAGTGGCAGCGGAAACACAACTATTGAGTAATACCAAAAACACTGATTCAAATTGAAAGAATTAAACAAGCTGAAGTGTCAGTTTAAGTGTGAGCGCTGAATGAAGCTGAACTGAAGGTTTAAGTGTTAGCACTGAATGAAGAAGAACTGAAGATTTAAGTGTGAGCACTAAATGAAGAAGAACTGAAGGTTTAAGTCTGAACACTGAAGGTTTAAGTGTGAGCACTGAATGAAGAAGAACTGAAGATTTAAGTCTGAACACTGAAGGTTTAAGTGTGAGCACTGAATGAAGAAGAACTGAAGATTTAAGTGTGAGCACTAAATGAAGAAGAACTGAAGGTTTAAGTGTGAGCACTAAATGAAGAAGAACTGAAGGTTTAAGTGTGAGCACTGAATGAAGAAGAACTGAAGATTTAAGTCTGAACACTGAAGGTTTAAGTGTGAGCACTGAATGAAGAAGAACTGAAGGTTTAAGTGTGAGCACTAAATGAAGAAGAACTGAAGGTTTAAGTGTGAGCACTAAATGAAGAAGAACTGAAGGTTTAAGTGTGAGCACTGAATGAAGAAGAACTGAAGATTTAAGTCTGAACACTGAAGGTTTAAGTGTGAGCACTGAATGAAGAAGAACTGAAGAGTTAAGTGTGAGCACTAAATGAAGAAGAACTGAATGTTTAAGTGTGAGCACTGAATGAAGAAGAACTGAAGATTTAAGTGTGAACACTAAATGAAGAAGAACTGAAGATGTAAGTGTGAGCACTAAATGAAGAAGAACTGAAGATTTAAGTGTGAGCAATGAAGGTTTAAGTGTGAGCACTAAATGAAGAAGAACTGAAGGTTTAAGTGTGAGCACTAAATGAAGAAGAACTGAAGATTTAAGTGTGAGCACTAAATGAAGAAGAACTGGAGGTTTAAGTGTGAGCACTAAATGAAGAAGAACTGAAGGTTTAAGTGTGAGCACTAAATGAAGAAGAACTGAAGGTTTAAGTGTGAGCACTGAATGAAGCTGGACTGAACGTTTAAGTGTTAGCACTAAATGAAGTTGAACTGAAGGTTTAAGTGTGAGCACTAAATGAAGCTGGACTGAATGTTTAAGTGTTAGCACTAAATGAAGTTGAACTGAAGGTTTAAGTGTGAGCACTAAAGGTTTAAGTGTTAGTACTAAATGAAGTTGAACTGAAGGTTTAAGTGTGAGCACTAAATGAAGTTGAACTGAAGGTTTAAGTGTGAGCACTAAATGAAGTTCAACTGAAGGTTTAAGTGTGAGCACTAAAGGTTTAAGTATTAGCACTAAATGAAGTTGAACTGAAGGTTTAAGTGTGAGCACTAAATTAAGTTGAACTGAAGGTTTAAGTGTGAGCACTAAAGGTTTAAGTATTAGCACTAAATGAAGTTGAACTGATGGTTTAAGTGTGAGCACTAAATGAAGTTGAACTGAAGGTTTAAGTGTGAGCACTAAAGGTTTAAGTGTTAGCACTAAATGAAGTTGAACTGAAGGTTTAAGTGTGAGCACTAAATGAAGTTGAACTGAAGGTTTAAGTGTGAGCACTAAATGAAGAAATCAGTTGACGTGAAGGTTTTGAAAAGATTTGAAACTTCAGTTTTAGTTTAGCACTGAAGGTGACAAATTGAGCCGGAAGGAGCAAACCGTTGAATCATTAATACTCATTTACGTCCCCAATACTTTTATGTTAGAATGAAAGCTATTGAAGTGCAATGGCAACAAATGCACAAAGCTCTGTCTCTTTCGTAATTCAGTATCAAGCTAGCTGTGGGTGCTCTCATTTACAGCGGGGCGGTTTGAGAGAGAGAGAGCGAGAGAGCGAGAGAGAGAGAGAGCGAGAGAGAGAGAGAGACACCAGAGCAGAGCTGCTGTGATGCCGGTATGATGTAACCTGGCGGTGCACTCAGCAGAGGAATGACTCAGGCATGAGGCCGTCCAGCTACACAGCGATCTGGGCTCCCTGCAAGCCGCCTAAGCTGGAGTGACATGCCTCTCTATGACAATACTCTCAGTAATCACAACATGGGCATGAAGGCTTTAAAATGGCCACAGTTGCTTGATACAGTGCATCCAGAAAGTATTCACAGCGCTTCACTTTTTCCACATTTTGTTATGTTACAGCCTTATTCCAAAATGGATTAAATTCATTATTTTCCTCAACATTCTACACACAACAACCCATAATGACAAAGTGAAAACTGTTTTTTGCAAATTTTTGCAAATTTATTAAAAATAAAGAACGAAAACATAACATGTACATAAGTATTCACAGCCTTTGCTCAATACTTTGTTGAAGCACCTTTGGCAGGAATTACAGCCTCAAGTCTTCTTGGGTATGATTCCACAAGCTTGGCACACCTATTTCTGGGCAGTTTCTCCCATTCTTCTTTGCAGAACCTCTCAAGTTCCATCAGGTTGGATGGGCAGCGTCGGTGCACAGCCATTTTCAGATCTCTCCAGAGATGTTCAATCGGGTTCAAGTCAGGGCTCTGGCTGGGCCACTCAAGGACATTCACAGAGTTGCCCCGAAGCCACTCCTTTGTTATCTTGGCTGTGTGCTTCAGGTCGTTGTCCTGTTGGAAGATGACCCGTCACCCCAGTCTGAGGTCCAGAGCGCTCTGGAGCATGTTTTCATCGAGGATGTCTCTGTACATTGCTGCATTCATCTTTCCCTCAATCCTGACTAATCTCCCAGTTCCTCCTGCTGAAAAACTTCCCCACAGCATGATGCTGCCACCACCATGCTTCACTGTAGGGATGGTATTGGCCAGGTGATGAGCAGTGCCTGGTTTCCTTCAGACATGACGCTTGGCAAGCAGGCCAAAGAGTTCAATCTTTGTTTCATCAGACCAAAGAATGTTGTTTCTCATGGTCTGAGAGTCCTTCAGGTGCCTTTTTGCAAACTCCAAGCTGTCATGTGCTTTTTACTGAGGAGTGGCTTCCGTCTGGCCATGCTACCAAACAGGCCTGATTTGTGGAGTGCTGCAGAGATGGTTGTCCTTCTGGAAGGTTCTCCTCTCTTCATAGAACAACACTGGAGCTCTGTCAGAGTGACCATCGGGTTCCTGGTCACCTCCCTGACTAAGGCCCTTCTCCCCGATCACTCAGTCTGCCTGGGTGTCCAACTCTAGGAAGAGTCCTGGTGGTTCCAAACTTCTTCCATTTCCAGATGATGGAGGCCACTGTGCTCATTGGGACTTTCAATGCTGCAGACATTTTTCTGTACCCTTCGCCAGATCTGTGCCTCAATACAATTCTGTCTCGGAGGTCTACAGATAATTCCTTGGACTTCATGGCTTGGTTTATGCTCTGATATGCAGTGTCAACTGTGGTACCTTTATATAGACAGGTGTGTGCCTTTCTAAATCATGTCCAATCAACTGAATTTAGCACAAGTGGACTCCAATGAAGTTGTAGAAACATCTCAAGGATGATCAGTGGAAACAGGATGCACATGAGCTAAATGTTGAGTGTCATGGCAAAGGCTGTGAATACTTATGTACATGTTATGTTTTCGTTCTTTATTTTTAATAGATTTGCAAAAATTTGCAAAAAACAGTTTTCACTTTGTCATTATGGGTTGTTGTGTGTAGAATGTTGAGGAAAATAATGAATTCAATCCATTTTGGAATAAGGCTGTAACATAACAAAATGTGGAAAAAGTGAAGCGCTGTGAATACTTTCCGGATGCACTGTATGTGTGACTGCCACGCAGCCACATCGCCAACCAGACTTGTCTGCAACAAATAGCACACGGGAACGACCAGCGTGAAAAGGAGAGCGATAAGGTGAGGTTTAAGATGAGCCGGATAAATCGGCTCAGAATATGAGAACGGGATATAAAAAGGGTCAAACAAACACACGCAGGACTTCCACGCATGTTCCTGTCCCCTTGTCAAACCAGTATGCATTTGAGTTTCTGCCAGCCTGAAAGGAGGCTGATAAGAACCCCATTCACGACACATATATGTTTCAATTCCGAAGAGTAGGCATCAATGTGTCTCACGGACGTTGTTTCTTTCCGTCGACTGGGTTGTGAAAAGAAAAAGCTCTTTGCCTCTCGTGGCAGAAATGGATTTGGTCTTTGCTGACCAAGGAATTCAGAAAAAAAGGGATGGTTCAGGGTCAGACGTAACTAATAGTCAGACATCTGACATGATACCTACACATATTTAGTCCCATCGTCGATGGAGCATCAAAGACAGGCTTATACTTCACCAGGAAAACTGCTGTTGTCCCAACTGTCTCTAAACATATTGATAGCAAACCACAAGTTATAAGGTATACATTTTCCTCCTGGGGGTAGGATGACTGAACCTATAGATTTAAAAATAAAGCACTAGTTATATTTGTCGACTGGCATTCGACTATTCTTAGAGCAAGATCAAGACTGGCCTAACGCAACACAAACATACAAGTCTTTGTGACATTTTAGTAACATTTGAACAAAAGCGGAACAATGCTTTATAAATGGGCCCAAAATGGTGCAGTTTGCCTCAAATGAAATCAGCTCTTCCTTAGCAGATACTTAACGAGGTTTCATCGGCATCTGTTGACAACTTTCTTGTTGCTAGTAACACGGTTCATCACACACAAGTATTAGGACACATTGCAGACAGAAGCTTTATAAATGAATGAAGAAACAATGTGCAAAAACAAAACTGAGCCTGTGTGTTTGATCCGAGTCTGGGGAGTATGTGCAGTAGATTAAGGTGACACTGCTTTTATAGCACTGCAATGCAACAAGAACCGATGACCATCTGTCCACAGCGTGGCTGTCTCTACCTAAATATAATATCGCGAGGCGACCCACTTTTAAAAAGGCGATCGCCACTGTGGTTTGTTGAGGAAAAACAATAGATATGAGATATGTGAGATGTGCTGCCATCACGCATGTCTGCCTCGATAAAGTAAGACGGGTAAGCAAGTGTCTCCAGTCCAGTGTGTCATATTCATTAGGGAGATATCCACCTACGTGAACATAACTCTTTTCTCTTGCAAAGTTCTGTTTACTTTTGGTTTTCATCGTACATACAATATACTGTCAGGGCGAATAAATGTCTCAACTTCTGCAAATGAGAAGCTGCAACAACATCCCGGAGATTTACACATTTATGTAACTGCCATATGGTCTGAGTCACCATGTAATGTTATGTGTAGCCCTCTTCTCTTATAGAGGTCAACAGAGATGGTGTTTCTCACTACCTCTCTATTTTTTAATTCACAACAAGGAATGCAAAATAATAGCTATTTGTGATGCACTGAAAACTGAAAAACATGATTGTAATGTCAACTGTAAAATGTAAGAAGAAAAGGTAGTGGTGGAAGTGAAGGGCATGTCCATTTAGTTGTCCGCTTTGGGAGTTGTCTGTGTTTTTACTTTTCAACTTTAACCCTTTCACACTGTGTTTTCATTAAAGTTAAATGTAACATTTTTGGTCGCTTTAAAATGTCTTGTTTAGTGTTCGGTTGTACTTCCTCTCGTTGCTCCAACCTCTCGTCCCACTTCGATTGCAAAAAACCAAGATGGCGACGGCCGCAATGTCGAATTTGAGGCTGCAAAATTAATTCATTTTTAATACAAGGTCCACTTGCTGAGCATTAAATTACACTCACTGTTTTCTTTAGTCATGTCCATTTAAAAGTTTTCAGATCTTAGGCAAGATTCTTCTTTGTCAAACTACTGTTTTAAACTCACTCACATTGTTAGTTATATACCGCCTTTAAAACACACTCACTCACATTGTTAGTTATATACTGGCTTTAAAACACACTCACTCACATTGTTAGTTATATACTGGCTTTAAAACACAATCACATTGTTAGTTATATACGGCCTTTAAAACATACTCACATTGTTAGTTATATACGGCCTTTAAAACACACTCACTCACATTGTTAGTTATATACGGCCTTTAAAACACACTCACTCACATTGTTAGTTATATATGGCCTTTAAAACACACTCACTCACATTGTTAGTTATATATGGCCTTTAAAACACACTCACTCACATTGTTAGTTATATACGGCCTTTAAAACATACTCACATTGTTAGTTATATATGGCCTTTAAAACACACTCACTCACATTGTTAGTTATATACCGCCTTTAAAACACACTCACTCACATTGTTAGTTATATACTGGCTTTAAAACACACTCACTCACATTGTTAGTTATATACTGGCTTTAAAACACAATCACATTGTTAGTTATATACGGCCTTTAAAACACTCACATTGTTAGTTATATACGGCCTTTAAAACATACTCACATTGTTAGTTATATATGGCCTTTAAAACACACTCACTCACATTGTTAGTTATATACGGCCTTTAAAACATACTCACTCACATTTCCAGTGCGCTACATTGTAGTTTCATAAGGAACAATTTAACTTTTCTTGTCAACCCTCTCTGGGTTCACCAAAATGAGTTGATATTCAACAACTGTGCAGAACTGAATCCACCACAGAAAATGGAAAGTCACCAATCAATTTTCATGCAGCTGTCTCAGTAAACCATAATGCAATGCGGCCACTCAACTTATTGTTAATAAGTGCTGAGATAGAAGATTTGGACAGCACAAACTAAAGATATCTTATAGCGAAAGAAAATCGGAGGGTTCCATTTTCCTTTTAAGGTAAATGGCGATCACGGACTACACCATATAATTTCAAAACCCTGTTCTCTGGCTCTCTTATTAATCAGTGAAAGGACCTCTTTTTGTTTGGATGCCAGCATACAGACTGTCACTGAGAAACCAGTCCAATCTCTTCAGGCGCTTTGTTGTTCACAATTGCACTCTACCAGATTACCACAGAGAAATGGAGTATATACACCATCCTAAAACTCATTTAATTCCAATCCACAAAGGCAGTGGAGTGACCTCTGTGTTCAAGCTAAATGTCAACTTGATCAAGCGGGGGTTCAGTTTCAGATTGGGCCACGGAAATACATTTGCTTCGACCTTCAGGGTTCCCTCTCCAAAATAGAGGACTTGTGGATGGGAAACAATTCAGCTAGAATCTCAACCAGTAGATGTTCCATAATAGCCCTGGATATCCATTCAAGTCATCCTTTTCTAAGCTTCTGTAAATAATAAGAGACAATATATCCGTGGTTCAGAATTCCCGCGATACATTTGTCAGCTGCGTGTCCTGTTAAATCACCCAAATCCGTCAAAACTTGTGGTGCTGTTGGAGTATGTTGTCAATCTGTTCCACAGAATGATTTAAGATGTGATTTGTTCCTGTGGCTGTCGAGTGTTTTAATAACCCTTTGCAGTAATGCACCCCCGGGGTATATGGCTGATTACGTTTTCAATGTAGCTCCATTTTGTCAGTCTATTTCACAGGGAGCTTAAGTAACTGCTTAGTTTTTGTCCTGAAGACGTGACAGTATGTAGGTTACTGTCACGCTGGCAGGACGACGTGACTTATCATGTAGTAGGAAAAAGTATTAAGAAAAGCATCCAGATTATGCTTTTTGCATTTAAGGTTTATCGTCACTTTTGCTGTTGGTGTTGAAACAATTGTGGTTGAAAAATAGTCATTACAATGTATAAAAAATGTACTTTCTTTGAAGTCGCTCCTTTATTTGATTGCTTTTTTCTTTTTATTTGTGCTGATTTTTAGCCCAAATCGTTTCTAATTCCTGAATCCACACAATCTGTCTATGGAAAATGTGCAATACTTCCAACTTTAATCTATTGCCTCACGTCGAACGTTCCTTTCAATCTTCTTGTCCTTGTCTAAAAGGGTTGTTGAATGAAAAGAGTAGCCAGTAAGAGTTGAGAGTCTCAGCCTGGTTTGGGCTCACGTCCTCCCTCCTGAAGTACCTTAAAAACAACATGCAGGTAAACAAGTGCATTCTCTTAAAGTAGGGTTTATGCTAAACAATAATCATCTAGTCATTGGTGGATGTTGCTGTTTGTTTCATGTATACAGTTGTTTGCAGCCCATTTTTTAACATATAGAAATGGGATGCTTACTGGATGTGCACTATAAGTAAAATGAGTTAAATAACTAAGCGTCGACACTGTATATATTATTTTAACATAAAAACCCATTTGAGGACCCTTAGAAACTGTAATCCAGTTGCTTTCCAGGAGGGAAAAATACTTGAAAAGCACAACCATCAAAAAATACTTAAAGCACCAATTGAAAGCACTCATTATGCAGAATGTTCAACTTCAGACTAATGTACACGACGTGTTGGATCATAATTATTGATATATTAATACATCACTTTAATGTTGTAGCTGATTCAAACTACTTTATACACTGCTACACACACCATGTATCTTCTCTTATCTTAACCTGTATAATACATTAAAAGCTAAATTAAAGTATAAATGCCATCATCTAAAAATACTACAAGTACAAGTCCTGCATTCAAAATGTCACTCAAATAAAAGTACAGAGGTGTTATCGGCAAAAGTTATTTAAAGTATCAAAAGTAAAAGTATGCAGAATGGCTCATTTCACGGTGTTGAATGATACACTATATAGATTATAAATAGATTATCATTCCCTCCCCACACTTCAATTCATTCTAAATCATTAAAAATAAAAACATTTCAACTCCGACCTATGTGACAGTGTCTGCCATATTCTTCATATCATAATTCCGTCTAACTGCCGCTGTTCTACGGTACACACAGCTGCACGCGTTACGTCATCTCATAATCACGTACTTCTGTTGCTTATCAATGCTACTAATAGTTTCACAAGATGAGATTGTCTGCTCCGAGCCGTGATTTTATTTTTTTTTCATATGCAAAACTGAATTATTATCTGCTGCTGCATATCAAGTGGACGGCTGGGTTTAGATTAAAATCTCATTTTGCTAGATGATATTCTCTTTGGTGGCTGGAGGTGGTTTTGTGTCGAATGGACACACCGTTGCTGAGCTCCATCAGAGTAGATCAGGCTGCATAGCTGGCATGGAGGTCTATATTTAATGAAGTTATGGGGAGAAGTTGGCAGACGGAAATGACTCGTGGTACAACCGAACCATCCTTAGTGGAAAAAGTGTCATGGATGTACAGTAGTAGGAAATGTGAACTACAACACTATGCCCTCAACCAGGTGTTTCATTATCTGTTAATGAGACACCATGGCCTCTCAGGCATGTCTTGTATATAGGTGATGTACTGTTGTCATAGCGATGAGGAAAGCACCCCCACCTGCTGGGACAGGGGCCAAAAAGGTGGCGGATTATGAAGCTGTGCCGATGCAGATTGGATTCCTCTATTATCCAGAGTTTCGTCGGCAGAGAGAACACTTTTCTTATCCTCCAAGGCTGTTTCCCCCGTTATCTCCCATTGTGTCCAGAGGGAGCGATTGTCTGATCCTTGTAGTTCGTGTAATCCCACTCGTATCTGCTGTGACACCATTTGTCCTGGAGGGAGATTCTGTTCTAGTCCATGGGGGAAACCTACATTGTGTGGGAGGATGTGCCGGTACACATTTGAACACACACATCTATTATTGAATAATTTATTTGATAATGCGGTGCTGCATGAATTGAGAGGTACAGTACTGGTCCAGCACTCCTGGAATAAACAAGGGGTAAGTGTCCTTCACGCAGGCTGCGAGAAGCGCTTCCAGGGCCCAAGCAATCGTTCCGAATGGGCACTGGAACAAAGCAAATTACGTTGGATTATCAAGCACCGTAGTCGACTAGCCACCAAACTTTGAAATGCTCACGATGACCCAACTGATGAATTGTTTTCCATTAATTTCCTGGGGGCCGATGATAATGGTTTTAGTGACGGCATACTCAAGGTTTCCTGTTATCTCTTGCTGTATTCATGTATTTTATTTACCTGATTCCTTATGCCTGTGTTTCTGTGTGAGTTTTACCTGGCTGCAAGATGAATTTGACAATAAAGTTAAAGTTGATGATGTACACTACAGAAAAGAGCAATACAAATTATAAACAAGGTACAGTATATAACATGGTTTATCAAGTCATGGACAATAAAAAGAAAGTAATTAGCTCAATAAAAACTTGGACGGAGCCAAATACAGATTATGGTCTACAGATTTGCAGAAGTTTGTGTTAAGTGATTATGATCGTGGAAGAAAGATGTATTAAAAAAATGATAATGTCGTTTGTCGGAAGTAGGCTGTTACGGCCTCTCTAGGGTGCCTAGGGGTACACAGGGTACATGTATAAGAGAGACAGCCTCGGCAAGGGTGGAACAAAGGAGGCAAACAATAAGTCAGGTGAAATGCTTACGCAGCAATAAGGAAGATTTATTGACAGTTTATGGATTAACAGATGTAAAACTAAAACGGAAACAAAAAAGCATCAGGGTCTCTAAGGCCAACACAATAAACCAAAACCCCCACGCTAACTAGAACATACAGGTCACACTGGCCTACCGTAGCAAAAGGAAAAACAATACTGAGCTCCCTGTATAGGTAGCCTCACTCAGGCACCAGACCACAGCATGTCGGACTGTTCGCAGCTTGGAGGAGAAAACAGAGAATCTGGGAGTATACATCTCCAGCCCACTGATTGAGTGATGTCTCTCAGGCAGTGGTGCTCCAGGCGTGGCAGACCTGAAACAGATAGACAGCCCTCTTCTAGGAAGAGGGAGGAATTAAGTCAGGTGGGCGTAACATAGGCATTTTAAAACAATACACTTTTTTTCAGTGACTGAAAGAGATTAATAGTGAAATCAAACTATATTTGACATGGATTGGTGATTGATTGATACCTGCCAGTGTTGACATCAACATCAATTTAGGAAATTCACATGCATGCAATTTTAAATCAGGAATCTTTTTTTAATTAATACTTTAAATAAAAAGTGATTGGATTTTCTACCCTGACAAGACAATAATGTTGGAGGATGTCGGAATCTTAAATCCAAATATAACCAACTTTGTCCTTCAAAATCACACTTTATCTCCACAATACATTTATCTCCACAATAAATTGATCTGCCTCCATCTCTCAACTGAGCTCATGGGTGGTAAAGCTCTCTGACCTCCTGCCTGTTCCAGCAAAGCCCAACTCTCCCCTACAGGAACGGGGAGGTTAGAGCGAGTCTTGCCACTCTGACACCGCAGCATGCCTGCAGTGATAATTCATGAGAATTACTGTTGCATTGAAAGAGTCACTTTGGCAGGGAGGGCGAGATAGGGGGAGAATTGGAACGTGAGGAGATCATTGAGACGTAATGACTGGTGAAAAAGACAGAGACGGACGTGGTGGGAGGAGAGATGAAAAGAGACTAATGTGATTATTTTGCTACTGGCAGAAGACCTACTCGCCTTGGCATCGCCGTGTCTTTTTCCTACCCTCTGAGTGACAAACATACTGCAATATACTCATAAGTATCATAATTTATATAATTTCCACTCTCAGCTGTACCAAAGAGGGATGAGTAGTATTGGATGGGAGGTATTGAGGCCTTATGAGCTGACCGTAAAAAAGCCTCTCTCTCCACCGCTCAAATTCCATTGCACAAACTGCTTGCTCTGAGTACACTTGACTGGAGAAAGGAAATGCCTGAGGCTAGACTCACCGTGATGAAACATATCCTTGGGAAAATGCCATGGAGCCCGAGTAAGTTAAAGACAAATGGAAATAATTAGTTCTGAGATTCCGTGGAACAGTGCTGCTCAGGTTCTCTCCTCCAACAAATTAATTAGTTATACTTAATGTAGCAATAGTGCAGTAATTTTCCAGCTTTTTGCATTTAACTAACCAACAAATACAGTGTTCACTGCCAGCTTTTCCTTTAGTCAGACCTCATTACAAAGAATAAATATTACACGCTACTTGACCGACATTTGCAACCATATGGATTTGGGGAACATACAGTAGCTATTTTCAAGGGTGTCATTTACACTGACAAATATCTAATTTAAATAAATGATAATGTTACTACCATTATTATGGAAAAGCCCAATGTCACATTTCAGCATTATTTCCTAGATAGATAATTAACACAGAACATAGCATTCACTTGAATTCAATCTTTGTCTGAAGACCTAGGAATGCAATGAGTCCTTCTCCACTTCTGAAACCCAACCTAGGCCCTCACTTAACCCCCATTATGGTGGCGAAGGCACATCAAAGACACGTCCCAAAAAGTACTCACATATTTGGCAGTAATTCAAAGGTCTTCGCGATGATGTGTGGCATCTATAATTGAGCAGTTGACGCTCTTTATTCACATAAGTACCTTGAAGTGGAGATGAAATAAAATCAGTGAAATCACAGAGTGTGAAGCGGTGTTTAGTTGGAATAACAACCTGCAGTCATTTTCCACGGCACAGGATTGGACACCACTGAATAAAAAAGGCATTTTGAACTCTCTTAAGACTGATGGTGTTGGAAGTGCTGAGACCTGCCGGAGTTAAGTGAAGCTTCACATAAGACGGTCAGACTCCCACCCAAAAAAAGGAATATTTTCCTACCTCCAGTGGTTTGCATTTGAGATCGCTTTTTAGGTTTGCTCAAATCGAGGCTGAATATACAGAGCCAGCAGCTTGTCTCACGCGTCCTTCCATCAAAGACTTCTCAGCAGCGTGATGCTCAAGTTCAAAACAGCTCCTGGCAAATTCACACAGTGAAGAAGAAAAAAAGAAACGTCTTTTTGTGTTATAGTCAAGCCTAAAAGGCAGTCGGATCAGTGGTATTTCAGCTGGGCTCGTATACTATCTCTTTCATCACAGTTGTCACAAATGATATGTGAGGGTGACGGTGACCTTGAGGGTGGAGATTCAGACCACCAGAAAGGTCACAGCAGTGCAGAAAATCATCTGCCACGAACGCTAGTTTCCAAAAAATATGTTGTATTTTTGCTGCTACAGTTTGTCTGAACAAGTCAATGCAACCATTTCCAACATCTATGTAGTGTGTCCGAGTGTGTGTTGGTGAATTTAAACGGGCCTATCTGTAAGAGTTTGTGGCCACGCCTGCTAAATATACAATCACCCAGCCGTATAGGCAATAACAACAGACCGGTATTGGATTGCCTTGTTGTGCGCTGCATAGTCGCAGCCATAAATTGCTCAATGAATCTTACTCCATCAACTTGACATGGGTCTCTGCAGCTATTGCAGTATATTGATATTTTCCACATCCAAACCGTGTGTGCTGAGCTAGTTTTTCTGACTGCCGGTTCTTCCCTTTCCAAGTCCCCTTTGGAAGCATCTTCTTACCCAAATTCGAGAAGCTACGACTCAGTAAACTCAAAACCCATCTTTTCCGAATCGGCCTTCAACCTCACTTTGCCTGCCCTAAAATACTACATTTCTGTTTTGCAAATGCTGCTTTTGTTTTTATTGTTTCACTTTGATTTATTTAAGTAGTTTATCTCACTTCTAAACACGTGTGTGTTTTGCAGCTTTATGTACATGCTTCGTGATATTGGGCAACAATGAACTTTGGCTTCAGCAAGCAGCTGATGAGTGGAAAATATGCTGATAACGTTCAGGTTGTGTTTAAGGGTCATCCGGACAATTTGTATTCTACTATCTTTGAGTTTTCTTCCATGTATCACATAGTTAATCATCTTGAGATGTTTTTAACATATTCATTTGAAATGAAAACAAGACGTATTTTAGATTTCTAGCCAACAACATGACATAGTGAATGTAGTTTTCAGACAAATATATGTATGTTATGCTGCAGTAGTGTTTGTATTTGCATGTGAGCCACGCTGCCAGACTGAATTAATGTGAACGCACCTCTGTGGTTTCCTTAACAATGCCTACAACACAATCCTTCACATGTCCAACCCGCTATCTACCAATTACTCCGTCTTACTTTCTGTCCATGCATTTTTGACAACAGAAAGAGTTGCATGTGATGCCATGACAACTCACCTGATGGACGCTAATGAATAGGACAGATCATAATGTTGATGTCTGACCTCGGCAGCAGGGGGTGAAAACATGATGCCAGCTACACTCACATAGTAATTGCTTTTCTGGTTTAATGAATTCCTCTCGCGGACAGTCCCTCACCTTGAGGGGTGTCCTTGCATGTGTTTAAGAAGTAAAAGGCAAAAGTTTCCCCAGTCTGTGAGGAGAATAATCTCATGGTTTTATTTTCTCTAGAGAGTCTATTAGGTTGACTGAACTATGGAGAGAAATCTTTTTCACCTCTGACGCCTCACAGATCTCTGCCGGTGAAAAGCAAAGCAAGAGGAATGACCAGCGCCAACATTATGGTCATTCAAAACATACTTAATATTAGGCAGAATACTCCACTACTTTAATACCCAGCGTCGCTCAACTATAGAATATATTAATAATGAAGTATCACATTGTATGACGGCTCATATTTTGAGCATAGAGCTGCAATGCATGTCTCTCAGTTTAACTGCAGAACATTGGAAAAGAAAAATAGGAATGATATTGCCCTCAGGTAAGTTCATTTATGTAAACTTTGCTTATTGTACATTTTATCTGTTTTTTGGCAAATTAATTACACTCAAAACTCTGAGTCAATACCGGTATATTGCGACAACCCTAAACCCCAATGCAGTTTTTTAGATATCTTTCCATGAGTTTTCAGGAGAGTATTATAAACTTGGCTTGGTATACCTCCCCTGCTCAATGTTTTCTTTACTTTGAAATCATGTATGAGTATATGTAAAAAAATTTGTCTTTGTATGCATTGGATAGTAAACATTTGAGAATTGTTGTTTTTAAGCTAATAAGATAGCCAATATATAATAAGTATGCAGATAAGTTTGGCTTGATAAATAATTAAACTTTGCTAAATTGGTACATGGTTGAAATTGCAATGAGACCTAGACTTTATATATAATACATACGTCAAGAGTAGCACAAGGAACAAGGGTTCATGTTTTAAATGTAGCAACACAATACCAACAAAGAAAAATGTATCCATTTACATTAATAGCGCAGCAATTTATAGAAGTGGTGGGGTATTTAAACCCTTCCAGCTTCACTGTAACAATAAGTGGTTAGTGGTAGTGCTTTTAGATATACTTGAATACCTAAAACTAAGAACAATGGGTCGGTGAAACACAGCTGTGAGTTTGATTAATACCCCTGATTCTCCCTTACAACCTCATTTTCTCTGGAAGCAGAGGAAGGAAAGTCTAACAAAGTCTGACAGTCATTGTAACTACTTTCCAATTCAATTATTCAACTACTATATTAATTCAGGAGCAAATAACTTAATATACTTAGCATCAGACTGTCAGGCTGTTTTGTGGAAAGCCAGACCAGCACAATCAGGTTTTAAGTGCCCTCAGATATTGGAATTGTATTAGCCAAAGTCAAAGAAACAACCCTGGCCAAGTATTGTGTAGGTAGTTGAGAGTCTGGAGGTGGGGCCTGGGGTTGTTCTGTGAATCTAATCAAGCTATAGACAACATGTCCACTTAAGATCATACTTTGACCAACAATGTTGACTGAAACTCAAGGTATTGGTATACAGTGTTTCATGGGTTAAGTGTGCCTAAAACTCAAACTGCTATATATATATATATATATATATATATATATATATATATATATATATATATATATATAGAGCATTGTATCAAACATTTTCAAAAGCTTTCAAAAATGAAAAAGTTTGAAGATGAGATTTTAAAAGAGATTGCTACAGAACTCAGAGAGTTCAATGTGTTGGGCTCAAACATCAAAAGAGCCGATTACCCTTAGTCACAAACTGTAATGTAAAAGTAACCGGCAGGTCTCCAGCCACAGATCTAAATGGTCTAGAGGGCACATACCAGCTCAATAAATCTGAAATGTGTTTAGGAGCAAGGTCGTGTAAGGCCTTAAAACTGAGCAATACATTTTTTAAATCAATTCAAAAACTAAGGGAGGGAATCAGTGTCTGGAGGCAGCACAGGGTGATGGGATCATGCCTCTAGGTCCCAGCAATAAGTCAAGCAGCAGCATTTTGTACCAATTGGAGATGGTAGAGGGAGCTCTGGCTGATGCCCTAGTACAATGCAATAATCAACCCGAGAATAAATAAAGCATGCATACATTTTTATAAATCAGCAATTTAAAAAAAAGATTACCAACATTTAAGAACATTTTAACTTGAAGAAACATGACTTCACACTACTTTTGATTTGATCATAAATACATAGGTTTGGATTAAATATTAGGCTACTCCTAGATACCCAACACTCTACTTAATATAGTTTTTTTGGGACATCAAGAATTTAATATAGGAGAGTTTTTTATTTTATTTTCTAGGCATGTAGGACCTGAGGGTTTTAAACTAATTCTCAGAACAGAGACTTGAGGGACACCACAACTCAACTGAGCCATTGGGGAAGAGAGTAACGCAGAGAAGCAGAACAGGTTCCCTAACCCGGAGAGGTAGGAGCGTAATTATCTACGGGCCGAGCCCTTTGTGCCTCCCCAAGTCTCCAAAGGTGGCACTTGAATCAAAAAGAACGTTACCTTTTCAACTTGTATCAGTTTTTTTACTGGTGAACTGGCAATTCAAATAAAAGTAGTAGCTTTTTTTGCTCTTATTCTCCTTTTTTCTACTCCTTTTCCCATGGGCCTGAGGTCCCCAGATGTTAGACCCTCTTGAACTCATAAGCCAACGTTTAATTTGTGCATGGCAACATATTGAATAAAAATGTATGTATTTTTTGCCTACTAAATCAAAATAATCATAGAAAAACCTCCTTCAAGGCCCAGTCACACCAGAAAGTCTTTTGTATAAAACAAAGTGAGGGCTGTGAGTGTGCTAGTTGCGGGTATTGGATTTGCTCCCAGCTGGTTGCTGTTCACCTCATACTGCCTTCACAGCTCTCCCAGCAAAAACCAGCAGTTCTGCAAGTTTCTGCTGACTCCTGCCACAGTAGCGCTGTCGATTTTAAATTTCCTTTGACCTGACATGCCTAGACCCACATAAATTGATTTCCCTCGACAGTTGGAAGTCCTTGACGATGCCGATCCTTAATTCCACGTCATTCTTTGATTGACCTTGGGCTCCTCGATCTTGTTCCATTCCTTCTTGCTAATATCCACCCGAATCCTGTTAGATCAAGTCTTGTGTCCAGGGACTTGGATTGGGCTTCATTGAAAATACAGCAACTGCTTCCATCTCCTTGATGTTACAACAAGTAGTTTTCTCAAGGTTGCCTCGAGGGCGATGCAATCAGGATGTGCTTGTAATGGAGGAACCTTCCAAGTGGGAGCCTTTTGTAGATGAAGACTTAAATCTTAGTTGTTTTGGATAAATTAGTTCTTGCTGGTGTGTGATGGTGTTCATGCATTTCTACGGTGGAAATTCTAATTAGTTAGGCTTGCTTAAAAAATGCATGCAAACCAATTTCCTTAAAGAACAATTAACGGTACTCTAATGCCAATTGTCAACACTCTTATGCGGGAGTTTGTCCCAAGCCATGCACCACTCTTTGTAGGAAAGTTATTTTCATGGCCTTAGGGTAGTTCAAGTGTGAAGCAAGTGACAACCCAAACAAGAGACAAAGTGCTCGAGGTAGGTTCAGGAGATCATCCATTACAATACCTTCCTCAACAAGGATAGCAGTAGACACTGGGTCAAGGTGGAGTAGATACCCAGGCATCATCACTGTCACAATCCTGTGTAAGACCAAACAAGAACAACATTACAACAAGGCCATGTGAATCGTCACTGTGTCATCTGTCCTGCCTACACTGCCTTACAGCCTTGCACCTTAGAGTTTTCACTTCACACACACATACACACACACACACACACACACCTGCATTTAGCAGTCCTATCAACATGAGTGTGCCTAAAACAGTTCCCTCCAAATCAACCCCTGGCCCCAGTGGTTGGGACTCATCCTTGCTGGGATACGCCTCCACATTTAAAACTCAGATCTTCTTTGTGTTTTAATGCCTCCACGGCCTCCATCAGACTCAGAAGATCCATCCATCCATCCATTTTCAATACCGCTTATCCTCATTAGGGTCGCGGGGGCGCTGGAGCCTATCCCAGCTGACACGTTTATGGCCATAATTCAAGAATTCAAATGCTAATTAAAGCTGCAAGCATTGATGTACGGGCCCTCGCACCTTTACGCACGTCGGAGGTGATAACTTTTAATCAACGACATACGTTTCAACAACACCTAGTTTCACCTTAAGGCCTCTGTACGATTCACACTGCATTTACTTGAAACTTGGAATTTTGTGTTGTAAATATCCAACGAGCAACCAAAATGCGTTCGCTGTGTCAACATTTCAAGTCTGTGACTTCCCACTTTCAATTAAAATAGGAGTGGTGGGAAAAGCTACTCTTTCATTGGAGTATTAGCGCAAGACATTTTGAATACTCAATATTTGATTAAGACAAGAAGACAAAGGGAAACTGAAAGCAAGAAAGAGGAAGACAGACATTTAAAAAAGTATAAAGAAGAACAATACGGCAATGGAAAGAAATAAGAGATGCAAACTGAGAGAAGGACTTGGAGAGGAAGGCAGGTAGATGGGAATAGAGTTGAAGGAAAGTGGGGAAAATAAAGATAGAAAGAGAAAATGTAGAAATGAGAAAACATTTATTTCTGTCTCTCCCTGTAAGAATTCAGTTGTTCGTCAGTGCTTTGCTCAAGCGTTAGTGTATTCTTAATCAATACATTTCTCTTATTTGAGACATTTTTTTCAATGGTTCTGTCTCTCGTTGATGCCCACACTATTCATTTTGCCTTGCTGCTTTCTCTGCTCATTCATATTTACACTCAATTCCTTTTAATGCAGTGAAATCACACACAGTATCTTGTAGAGGCTACACATGTTCACATCTTTGGTGAAGGGCTTTTTATTTGCCCTTTTTTAATTATCCTCACATCACCCTTCCTCTTAGCTTTATATTTGTGGCTAAGGCAAATATTCAGCTACATGCATTTTTATACAGTATGATAAGCCCAAGGTCGTTCTTAAAACTTGGCAGAGAGACAGCTGAGACCTGATTTATACAGTTTTCAAACTGGTAAAATCACATGCTAACGTTGTTCCAGCAGGGTTATGTCTCTCTGGACTAAAATAATTTCATTTTAGACTGTCAGTGAGCAGAATGAAATGCTGAGGTTTAAAAAGCTTGGAGAGAGCAGTTACTGTATGCCACAGAGATCTGGACCGGTGGGAGAGACCAAAGACTGAGTAATGATGCCTGGATTATTACTCCTATGAGACACCATTTTATCATGGAGTAAATATTTTTACAAAACCGCTCACCTCACCTTTCAGATGGCAAATACTATTCAACCCCAAATTTCTTTCTTGTATTCCTGGAAAGAAATGGTTTAATAAATAATAAATGAATGCTCCCATATCAAGGATTTTGTCGCGCTAAACAACCACAATGAGAGAGGTTAGTGCGAAAAACCTGCGAAATCAAGTTACTAACCGATATTGTGTTTAAGAGGCAGTAGTGGTCTCGGTTTTACAGCAAGTATGATATGAAACTAGATGAGCAAAGTTATCTATTGGAACCAATGTCTTCCTAGGGTGCCAACATAACACACCAATGTCAGGTGAAATTTTGGCAGGGAAAAAACTGGCATGGTCATTTTCAAAGGGGCCCCTTGACCTCTCACCTCAACATGTCTGAATGAAAATGGCGTCACTGTATTTATTGTTGTGACCTCAAGGATAATCACAGTTGTCATGAACTAGAGACTTGGGGCATTCAGAGGATGTTTTTATAAGTTCTCCCCTTAAAGATCCACTGCCCCACCCGACCAAGGACAAAAATGGGTTGATGCGGGCTTAGGGGTAAACAAATGACAATGCAGATCTCCTGGATTACCACCTTAATTAATTGTTTTTTAGGTGTAATAGCCCAACTGTTTCATGTTTGGCTCAGTCTGGATAGTGACTGTCCTGGGGTTTTTAAAACGTAAAAAGAGACCGTAAATGCCCCGTGTTTTAATCATCTCATTGTAGCTGCAGGGTTATGTGTTGTGCCCCACATTGGTCTCTTGGCTATAAATAATTCACGAGTTGTATTCAGTGTTGAAGCCAAATGTTTTTTTTTTTACAACCAGGGTGTTCACAGTTTAGTGGTTTTGCTTAAGCACTTACTCCACTTGTAAATTGCTGAAATCTAACGGTGCATCCACATCACTAGAAATGGAACGAGGGTTGTTTATTAATAATTATATTGTGGTATTGTTCATTTTTTATTTGTACAAAAAACAGGTCCTTTGTAAACAGACTGTAAACTATAAACCCAGTTCATTTTTTTCATTTATTTTGAGCTAAATCCCATAATCACTCTTCATTGCATAGAACTATACTTATAATTATAATAATCAGTTATTGTTGTTTTAGCTTTAGAAAAATGTTGATTCAACTTCATGTTGATTAAGGAGACTGTACTTTGTGGTGCAGTTGATTGGGTTATCTATACCCAATGCTATACTTGAACATTAATACACATATTCAATTGTTTTATTTTGTGTTTTTTTTTATTGGTCAATTTAATATTTGGGGGGTTTTGGGCTCTTATTTGAGCAGAATGAGCAATCTTCTATAGATGTCAGCTTGGGCTCTACTAAATTTGGATTGTTTTCTTCATTATTTTATGATAAGTTCCAGCCTGTAGAACAAAGAATAAACTTGGTAACCTGTGTGAAAGTTAATTTTTCGTGGATGATAATAGATATATAATGTTTTCCACTATAATGATGCTATGATGATATAGTGTTTCTATAATACTTGATATATTGCAAGATAATCATCTATAATACATCATGATATTTGTAACGGAAGAAGTAAAAATAACCCTTAAAAGTCAAAAAGCAGGAATTATGTATTTATTTACTACATTGTGGTGTCAGTTTCACAGAATTTGACAACTGAGATAAAACAATGGACAACAAAGTGCAAAGAGTCTCATCTTGGTGGCGCTTGAATACACATAAACATGTGCCATCCTTATAGAAAATAGCCATAAACTGGCAAAAGGACGAACTACCAGAAAGCAGAACAGTTATATGGTTAACATGTTTGTAGGAAAGCTACAACTCACTAACATGTTTCTAATCTAAATTGACAAACATCTTTAAATAACACTATTTATTTAAGTTTCTTGCCAACAACAAAAGTGAACAAATCATGATGACATAATTTACTTTTGCCCCATGACAAATTTGAACTGAATAGAGCTTGAAAGTGTCATAATGTAACTCAACACAATATACGTTGATGTTAGCTGTTAGCTCCGTTATTTAGCCAAGCAGGACTGTGCTGCCCACCAGCTGCTAACAGCTTACAACACACCTGACAGCTGGCCGGTTGAAAGCCGGAGGATCCTCATCATGCTAAACGTTGCTAGCATGGCTAACTAGTTTTCTTATTAGCCCTCCTAACACCGCCGTTTAGCAGCCTACGAGTTTTATAAAAAATATAGATGTTTGATGCAATTGTATTGATGACTTATCACAAGGCTTATACAATAGATTTCCACATTGATATTTTGTCCCAGCCCTAGACAGGAAGTGTTGATAGGTCAAATTGCCGTGAACTCACTGGTCCTGAGGGGCACGAAGAGGCCGAGCTTGACATGGACACGACACCTTATGAGGGACACACAATTCAGGAGTTCAGATTTGTTCAAACAGAGCAGCCATGGAGGACACAAGAGAACCTACCTGAACCCTGTCCCAACACACACACACACACACACACACACACACACACACACACACACACACACACACACACACACACACACACACACCTTGAGAGGCATTGTTGGCTCTTATCCGAAGCTGATGTACAGCACCTGGATACTGTGGTCCCACACAGCCAACCTGATCTATGAGGCAATTATGGTAAAAATGTCTGTCTAAGCATTCCTGGGGTTGAAAGGACTGACCGGGATATTAAACAGATTACATTATACACAAAGTGAGATGTGATGGCAGCAGACCAAGAGAGAGAGAGAGACGTTTTGTGTTGGCCATTAGGAGTTCCCTTATAGATGGCCCCCTCCCTGTCCAGATATTTTAACCTCTACACACACACACACACACACACGCACACACACAGAGTTGCGCTTGGCGACATGCCAAGCCCCAGATGTGTGTGTGCATGAACAGCATTTAAAGTGTATGTGACATTACTGTGTGTGTGTGTGTGTGTGTGTGTGTGTGTGTGTGTGTGCGTGAGTGAGAGAGGTTTGCCTCATACACTTTGATAGATTGCAGAGTGCTGGCAGTCTTTTCAGTGTGAAGGAAGCTTGGCAGAGAAGGCAACTTATCCCAACTCAACAATCACTTGATTTACTGTTACACAGGACCCAATACAATCAAAGTAATGCCAGATGAAGCAAATCATGCAAAGTTAGACCTGTCGAGTCCAAATCATGGAAACAACAACAAAAACAAACAAACACGGGCAAGTTATTTCAGCACTGAGCAGCGAAGAGCTCCAAGATACTAAATGATACTTCGTTCTGTAATAAAGTAAGTTGACAGTAACAATAACGCATACTTCACAGAATCAAAGCATTAAAGACTGACTGTTACAAAACATTTACCACAAAACCAAATACAAATTCAGCTTCATGTAGTGCATGAAGGACTATTGAGAACCAGTTATAAACCAAACAGTCATATAATCCTAGATTCAGCCAAACAAACTGAACAAATCTAAAGAGATTAATGCACAAAGGTTTTTGCCGTTTAACAGGGATCTATAGAGCTGGACGATACGGCCCAAAATGATGTTGATCAATGTCGATTATTATCATATATATCTAATAATAATTAATGCTCAATTTACATTTTTTTTTTTCGTAACGAAATTTTGTTTGGTTATCTTCCACATATTATTTCATTATGGTGGAGACATGACATATGGAAATCAAGTTACTGAAATATTGTGTTGACATTGCAACAAGGTATTTACTAAGGTAATCACAAATGCATTATAAATATACAAACCCATCTGATCATGTTACAATGCGGCCTCCCGGATGTCGCTATGCTCTACCTGTATATTAAATTAATTGTATCCCCTCTGTCAGTTTTTCATAGGTGATTTTCATGCCTCTGTTATAATAACATGTAATAATGTTTGTGTTTTTACAAATTGTTTTGGACTTAATTAATGAATTACCAGAATTGTACCTATAGTTCTAAGGCTGATACTCTTAAGAGTTTCTCCTTAATCAGTTATTAAAAGAAAGAAATGCCAATACTAAAAATGATAATGTCATCACTTGACAGGCTTTTCTCCCGAATAATAATTACAGAATAACATTAGTAGCAGCGTCAATAACACAATTCAAGTATAATTTTCATTAAGTAATTTGGTCCAGAGAGGGCCGGAGAGGCCGCTTGAGCCCCTATCACTGTGATACTGACTGTATTTCAAACCAATCAAAGACCAAACTGAGGTGAGGAGCCAGAAAATCTGCAGCTCAACCATACATGAAACAAACATAAACGGTAGTAAAAAAGAAAAGGTTTCCATTTTATTCTGTTCAGCAATTTGTATTAGGAAGACTATAATAGAACATACAAAATGATTCTAAAGACAATTGATGATTCAGTTTCTGCTTTATTGATGCTTTACATATGGTGTTTCATGATCATAGTCCAACTGATACAGCTTTGAGAGGATGATCTCAATGTTTATGGCGGTCGATTGACCATGAAATGCAGTTGAAAATATACTTGAATATGCAAATGAGGTCAAACTAAATTTTGGTCCTGACATTTTATATAAATAATACATCCATGATTAGCTTATACTGTAATATATTACATCAATACTGATACTTTAATATTAGAAAAGGTAGATCATTCCAGATATATTCCAGATATAATCTATTTTTAAGTATCATATAATATTTGAGCTGAATTTTCCTCAGGTCTCAAACTAACAATGGTAGAATATCAATGTGAGATCAGGTTAAACATGTTTGCATTATTTTTAGGCCATGACTAATCCATAGGGTGATTTTTATTTAAATCCCTTGAGTGGTCTAGAGCTACACTTGAGACGAAGCCCTGAAGCCATTTCTCCATTTCTTCCATCCATCCTACTTACTTATCAGTACAAAGCATTGTCTCAGCCACACTTAAAGAAAGTGACCTATGAGGACGTATGACTCACCACTGTGTCTGAGCAGGATCGGCGGTTCAATCCCCGGCTCCGCTAGCCCATGCCGATGTGGTGTCCTTGGGCAAGACACTTAACTCCAAATTGCTCCCGTAGGTCTGTGAATGTTAGCACTTAAGGGCAGTTAGCCACGGCCATCAAGGTGTGAATGGGTGAATGATGTCATCTAGTGTTGAAGCCCTTTGAGTGGTCGGAAGACCCGAGAAGCGCTATACAAGTACAGGTCCATTTATCATTTCTTACTATGTTCAGGAGACAGTCACATAGGGGAAATCTAGAACAAAACACATTTTGAGCATCCTTCACAGCCTTCCTTTGTATCCGTCCTTCATCTCTGCAGCCATGCTTACAGTAATATGTTTAAAGTACATCCAGGCTCATCATATATCAAAAAGGTTCAATTTTGTAAATTTCAGATCCATGCTATATAACTGATGATTTATTAAGTTAGAGAGGAATACATGATGAATCTAACACATTCAGACCCCCTTTTTTCAGCCTTAATTACATAAAATGTCATGGTGGCTCTGCTTGCAAATTATAGGTGGTTCTGCCCACGCAAGAACTGCCTCGGGCCATTACCTCTCTCTCATTGCTATTAAAAGTACTCAAAGTATGATACATGTCCCTACACTGGAGATAGTAGCTGAGGTGTCACAAATTTCAACGTCTTCAAAATGAATTAATCACCGCCACTGGTGACTCGCTACCATAGCGACTTGCTGTAAAGTGAAAACTACACCATCATGACCTGGCAAGTGACCAATTCCATCTCCATTAATTTCATATGATGAAGAGAGCACTTCGCTTCTCCGTGCATGCTGGGACATGGTAGCTTGAAGTGCACATCAAGCCTGTGAAACGTGGGGCGGGTTTAAAAAAAAGTAAAGAAAAATTCACCAAATGCACATATGCACATGTGCACCGTGTCAGCCATGCAATAACCAATTAAATTGGTCCAAAGAAGATTGTGCAATGCCTCTCTAAGTTGTCAACCACTTTCTAATGTTTAAGTAGTAACATGAGCAGCCAAACGCGCGTTGTGAATCTTTCGCCAGAATTTAAATATTTCAACACGTTTGGTGTGAACACAGCATAACCCTGAGATCAGAGCATAGAACCGTGAGGTCAGAGCATAGGACATTGAGATTAGAGGACCCTGAGATCAGAGCATAGAACCCTGAGATCAGCGGATAGAACCCTGAGATCAGAGCATAGAGCCCTGAGATCAGAGAACCATGGAGGTCAGAGAACCCTAAATTAAGAGAACCATGAGATCAGAGCATAGAACCCTGAGATCAGAGCATAGAACCCTGAGGTTAGAGCATAGAACCGTGAGGTCAGAGCATAGAACCTTGAAGTCAGAGCATAGGACATTGAGATTAGAGAACCCTGAGATCAGAGCATAGAACCCTGAGATCAGCGGATAGAACCCTGAGATCAGAGCATAGAGCCCTGAGATCAGAGAACCCTGGAGGTCAGAGAACCCTAAATTAAGAGAACCATGAGATCAGAGCATAGAACCCTGAGATCAGAGCATAGAACCCTGAGATCAGCGGATAGAACCCTGAGATCAGAGCATAGAGCCCTGAGATCAGAGAACCCTGGAGGTCAGAGAACCCTAAATTAAGAGAACCATGAGATCAGAGCATAGAACCCTGAGATCAGAGCATAGAACCCTGAGGTTAGAGCATAGAACCGTGAGGTCAGAGCATAGAACCTTGAAGTCAGAGCATAGGACATTGAGATTAGAGAACCCTGAGATCAGAGCATAGAACCCTGAGATCAGCGGATAGAACCCTGAGATCAGAGCATAGAGCCCTGAGATCAGAGAACCCTGGAGGTCAGAGAACCCTAAATTAAGAGAACCATGAGATCAGAGCATAGAACCCTGAGATCAGAGCATAGAACCCTGAGGTTAGAGCATAGAACCGTGAGGTCAGAGCATAGCACCTTGAAGTCAGAGCATAGGACATTGAGAGTAGAGAACCCTGAGATCAGAGCATAGAACCCTGAGATCAGCGGATAGAACCCTGAGATCAGAGCATAGAGCCCTGAGATCAGAGAACCCTGGAGGTCAGAGAACCCTAAATTAAGAGAACATTGAGATCAGAGCATAGAACCCTGAGGTTAGAGCATAGAACCCTGAGATCAGAGAACCATGAGATCAGAGGATAGAGCCCTGAGATCAGAGAACCAAGGAGGTCAGAGAACCCTAAATTAAGAGAACCTTGAGATCAGAGCATAGAACCCTGAGGTTAGAGCATAGAACCCTGAGATCAGAGAACCCTGAGATCAGAGAATAGAACGCTGAGATCAGAGAATCCTGAGGTCAGAGCATAGGAACCTAAGATCAGAGCATTGAACCCTGAGGTTAGAGCATATAACCCT